>NC_137050.1:25582640-25707640 GCF_032717465.1 Coenobita brevimanus
TGTTGAAGAGGATGGTTAGAGAGGCAGTAATCCCTTCAGTATGACAAGGTATATTTTGTTCTTGTCACCACTAGACGATAATACCAAGCTGAAAAGAAGCGTCAGATTCTGAAGGGATCAGAAGTGAATTCCAATAACTCCTTTGCTCCGATCGACCTGATGAAATAAAATCGTGTGTCAGCAGCAAGAATCAAATTAAGCAGACCTCCTCGTGCTGAAGCGATAAAGAAGCAAAAAGAAGGCATCACAGGCGATGGTGATAGAAGGAGAAAAATGGAAGGAAAGAAATTAAAAGAAAAATGAACGAATGAAATGGAAAACAAAAGCGAAACACGGAGTAGGGGAGAGAGAGAGAGAGAGAGAGAACTAATGAAGGGGGGAGAGAGGTGGGAGGCTTGAAGAGGAAATGAGGAAGGAAGGAGAAAATAAAAGGAGTGAAGGTGATAAGGGAGGGAATGAAGGAGAGTCTGGAGGGAAAGAGGTAATGACGGTGATTTACTGGAGAGATGTGGAAGGAGAAAGGAAGAAAAATTAGACGACGAGAGAGGAAACAAGAACGGAGAATGATTATATATGACACAAAGACTGAACAGAGGGAAATGAGATGGCAGGAAATGTGAAATGGAAATAGGAAAGGGGGAAGAGGTCAGAAGGAGAATGGGCTTAAGGATTGAAGTAGTGGAAGGAAGGAAGGAGGAAGGGACAAGGAAAACTGGAGAAACGAATGCAAGGCGATGAGAAAGTTGTTGGGAAGTTAGGAAAGGGTGAAATCAAAAGGACAATGAATTGAAGGAATCAGGTATTGGAAGGAGGGAAGGAAGGAAAGAAGAAACTGACTAGGGGTGAGAAATAGAACTGTAAACGATTTATAGGGGATATGATAAAGAATGAATTATTATAGGGAGAGAGGCAACGAGGAAGAAAGAAGAGATGGGTGATGGTGAAAGAGATTAATTAGAAGGGTATAGAGGAAGAGACTGAAGAAAAGGAAGATAAGAGAAACCAGGAGATCAAGTGCAAGGAATGAAGAAATGAGTTGAGGGAAGGGAGGAAGGAAAGAGGAGTTAAGTGAAGAGAAATAAAATGTTAATGATCTATTAGGAAGGTGATGAATAATGAACGATTAGAGAGAGAGAGGGGAGGGGGGAGTGTGTGTGTGTGGGAGGGACTGAGAAAAGATTACGGCTGGTACGAGATTGGAAAAAAGAACAAGGATGATATGAGAGGTGGTGGAAATGACAAATGTGTAGAGATTGGAAAAGCTGGAGAGAGAAAAGAAGAAATGAAGAAGAATAGAAAGTAAGGAACGAGAATCAAAAGAAAGAGGGAGAAAATGACTGAGACTGAACTTTGGGGCTTCAAGAGAAAGAAAGAATGGAAAATCTGGAGAAAGGGAGATAGAAAATAAAAGTTTTCCAGAGGAGAGAGAGGGAAGAAGGAAAGAGGTATGAAAATGAAGTGTGCAAAACGAATGGGAGTGTTAAAAATTAATAATGTACCGTATATATCTATTTGTCGCCAGATGCCTTAATCATGTATGGGATGGCAACAAACAATTCACCTCCACGTCAGCATCTCGTCTGTCGTTTGGCTGCCCGTCCTCCAACTTTTCCCTCTCTCAGTACACCTCTCCACCCCATCCCTTCATTTCATCCTTGAGCATCCCATCCCTATTCACATATACAGTCTCCTTGACAGTCTTTCACTCACCATCATCTCCACATGGCCAAACCATCTCAGAGTATTTTTCGCAATGCTTTCTGTCACATCCACACGGATACTCAGTGCCCCTGAATTTTCTCACATGTCTGTCTTTCTACTTAACTCCACAGGCTCCTCTCAGATAACTCGTTTTTACTGCGCTCAGTCTTGGCTTGTGTCCCTGCAACAAGATCCGGGCTTCATCTCCATTTAGTTCTTTCCATTACGGCCCTTGAGCCCTCATACATACTTTTGAGAACATTCATTAATTTCCCTTGCACTCCATGTATTTTCAGCACTTTCCATTGAGCTTCTTTCTCTTCTATGACTATTTTTCCACGGGACACATAGAACGAATATGTGATCTATCAGTATCCTAAAGCTCTCTTGTTCCTCGCCAACAATTTCCCCATTTGTATCTCTGTCTTGATTTTTAAACAAAAATCATGAGTATATCAGTTAAGTACTGTAACGTTAGCAAGACACTTAAACATAATCACCTACTTCTAATACGACACTTGACAAACATAACCCCTCCGTGGCGGTGCCTCCAGAACTTCTCTGGACCCAGTGGTCGGCGTCAGTACCATTTTTTCATATTTCGAAAATCGAATTTTTTTCTTTACCAAATTGAAGAGAATCGTCTGGCGCACCTGACAGTGCAATTGTTAGCTTCCTAAACCCGTCCTGTGCTTCGCAGTCAGTCGCGGGAAATTTCGCCAAATTACCGCACACACGCCAGTGAAAACTAAGTTGAGGAGCAACAAACCGTCACACTGAGAAATATCCACTGTTTCACAAACACCCAGATTCATTGTTGCCGAAATTTGTTTGCAGTGACAGTGTGTATTACGAACAAAATCAGTACACAACATGGGAGATTTCATTTTAAAAAATAATTTATGAATTTTTTCACACTTTTTGATGTTTATTGTGTTTATGCAAGTATCGAGTTAGTTTTATAGACTGGGCAGTGTAGTTTGTGTCGAAAGAGCGGCGAGGGATGCTATTTTTACACTTTGACCAGATAAAGGTGCCCCTTAGTGTGTACAGGCTGAACCACAGCAGCTAAAATTCTACACGACCCGTGACTAACACCCTACATGAGGATGAGGGGATTAGCGTGAATGGAATTAAAGGTTTATATATTCACCACGAGAAAAACTCATATTTTGTCGAAATGCTTGTGTAAAGCAAGAAATATGTAAAATGAACAAATTCAGTACATAATATGAGTACTTATCAATAAAAATGCCATTAAAAATTTTTTCCCAGTTTTTCATGGTTATAGTGTTTATTTCTGTGTGTGTGTTTTTTTTTTAATACTCTGGGTGGTATAACTCATGTGGAAAGAGAGATGAAGGATGCTGTTTTTAGTCTGTTTCAATATAATGGGTGATTCTGTATGTATAGGCTGAACCGTCGCTGCCAAGATTCAATACGACCCGAGATCAGCACCTCGCGTGAGGGAATTAGTGTGTAGGAAAGGGAAGGTTTTACATCCATATAATATTCGCCATGAGAACACATCTTATGTTGCTGAAATGCTTGTGCAAAACAAGAAATAATTATGAAGAATGAACGAAGTCAGTACATAATACATGTACCTATAAATAGACATATAATTATTGAAGTTTTCCCACTTTTGTATGTTTATAATGTTTATTCCTGTTTGGAGTTTTTATTTTTTATTTTATTTTTTTACTCTGGGTGGTATAATACTTGCTGAAAGAGAGGAGAAGGAAAGAGAGGAGAAAGATAATGGGTGCAGCTGAGTAGGGACAACCCACGCGGTCAAAAAACGATATCCACCCACCGTGGGCTAGAGAAGGATGGGTAAAGGATGGTTAGGTTGTAGGGTGTAATTGTAAGTACAGTTAATAAGGAATATGGATATTATTCCTGCATGTACAAAAAGAACAGGAAAAGAGTACAGTAAAAGAAATAATGACACACGCACAAAAAACTGAGTCAAGGAAAAATAAACTGACCTTTTACGCTTGTAGGGTTGTGGGTTGTGGGTTGTAGAGCGGGTAGAGTGAGCGAGGGCCAGGGATGTTTATCTCCTTCCCCCCCTTCCCAGGTCAAAAGTAAACATTGATAAGCAGCCACTGTCTGGGAAACACTTTTTGTTTTCTTGACTTCCTTGCTTTCTTATTCTTACTAACACTAACACTTGAGGGGAGCAAGAGACAGACATCCACTCATGACTCATGTACGGGATGTACTGACCACCAGTAAGTATGTGTCAACCTCTCCAAGACCTTCGTTCCCTTCCCAAAATTTTTCTGTATCTTACACATCATGCTGCGTTGACGCCACCGGCCATGCTTCAGTAAAGTGTCTTTTGACACTGGTGGCCATTTAGGGGTATGTATCCCTGTCTTGATTTTAAAATGAGAAACATAAGCACATCAATTAAGTGACGTTAGCAAAACACTTAACATAATCACGTAGTTCAAATACAATACTTAAGCAACGTAAACATAGCTTTTAAGTATTAATACAACGCTTAAATAACATAAACACAAAACTGCCGATACGTAAGCACAGAACTCGAACAACATAATCACAGTATTTCATCATATACAGCAGGTAAAAACAACAATTAACACTCAAGCTCTTAAAACCCACTCGCTTTTCAATAAACTCATCAGGCATTATCTGAAACAGAATACTGGATTTTTTTTTTTTTTCGACCATTAGACCGGTAACACAAAGTTTCAGCAGTGTAAACACAACACTCAGATACTTTAAACACTATTCATAAACACAGCACATAACACATTTAATCCAAACACAAAGCTTTTTTCATAACCAGCATGGTAAGCAAAACAATGCATGGACACCAGTATTGTGAACACTGTACCCATACAATGTAAGCACAGCACAACACTGGAAGCACAACACTTCAGTAGTGTAAAAAGTGTAATCACGCAGCGTTAGCACAACACTTTAGAATCTGAAATACAACACAAGATAGTAAACATAACACGTCATGAATGTGACCACAGCACTCACGTAGCGAAAACACAACTCTTCAGCACTGTAAGCACAACACTTCATCGTAAACAAGGACAGCACATAAAAGCAACACATCAAAATTGTAAACAGAGTACTCCGCATCAACGCACTTAACATTATCATCACAGGAAAACATCATTAAAAGAACTCGCCACTATTGTAATCACAGTATTCACTCATATGACTCCATTTCTGCATTTTAAAAGTGCTTGTGAGGAAGGGAGGAACACACACACACACACACACACACACACACACACACACACACACACACACACACACACACACACACACACACACACACACATCTACTGAAGACTGTGCAAAAACAAAGCCTATAAATACTCTTAGCAGCAATAACTACCACAGAACGGAATGATTTTTCCATCTCCACAAAGCAGCACAGATCCTTCCCTTCCCCACTCCCCCTCCCCCTAAAATAATAACAATAATAATAATCTTCCGATCACAGTGCCACGATCCCCTCAGGCTGCTATCAGGCAGCACACGATTACAGTAATCACACACACAGACATACAAAACTCTCTCTCTCTCTCTCTCTCTCTCTCTCTCTCTCTCTCTCTCTCTCTCTCTCTCTCTCTCTCTCTCTCTCTCTCTATTGCCTATGTGTGTTTGTGTGTGTGTCTGTCACACACACACACACACACACACACACACACACACACACACACACACACACACACACACACACACACACACACACAATCACAATCACAATCACAGCACTGCAGTGCCAATTATACCTTTGTGCACAATAAAATTATCACAACACCAAGTAATCCCCGCCGGCGCAACAGGTAATGCTCGCCCGGCCGTCATAACGGTGTCGTTTCTCCATCCTGATTTATCTTTTTTTTTTTTACCTGTATACAGTCACTGTCTCTTTATATTGGCCCTGTTAAAGTTCGTTCACCTTAACCTGTCAGAGATATTCGTCCTTTTTCAGGATTAATTTTTACTGCAGCCCATTATCAGAATAGAAAAACTATGACTCTACATAATTTACATGACACTTTTATCTGGTTATCATGCAGAGTAAGATCAACTGACATTGGCCTGAATGTTGACGCTGTACTCGTTTTACTCACGATATCACCAGACGATTTTATTCATGACACGAAGGACCTTTGTTAGTGAAGACACGGAAAGCTATTAGTTTGGAAGTGTCTCGTGTCTGCCCCTTTAAGTCAAATACAACCATCTAGACATGGTACGAAAAAAATATATGACATAACTGTAGTGAAAGGGATAAGGAACAGCTCCACGGTGTTACCTAAGCAATAAGTAACAAAACTTCATCCATCTCTCTTAAATGATGAGCTGCAGCAAAAGAATAGCAATAAGTGATGGTGCTAGTCACAAAAAAAGTGCATTGGAAGGGATGTCGGGCATTACTGTGATATTGTCCTCTTTGTCATTGAGCTATAAGAAATAAGCTGGAGAAGAACGAAAATTTCCAAGTTAAGAACTGTCTGCAGTCACATATCACGTTAATCGACATTGCAGTAACTTACCCAGTCTCTTATTTTATCTCAGATTTTTCATCGTTCACATACTTCTTCAGGGCGGGCTGCTGTGTGTGTGTGTGTGTGTGTGTGTGTGTGTGTGTGTGTGTGTGTGAACAAAATAAGTTTGTCTCTAGTTTGAATCATATTTGATGAAAGAGTTGTGGATCTAGCCAGGCTCATCTGTTGTTTATTAGAACAGGTCAAAGGTCAAGACTATGTGGAATAGCCACCATAAACAGTTTTAATCCAGTTTCAATCATATTTCATGGAAGGAATGAGAGTAAACCAGCGATGATATGATTGGACTGTAAGAACTTCCAGAGGCCTAAAGTTCAACCCTGTATCTCAAGCAGTTTTGATTTTCTTTGGACTAAATGTAGTTGAAGGATTCAACAACAGGCAAGGATGAAGAGAGTGGATTAAGAGATCAGTAAGCTAAAAGTCAAGGTCAGTAGGTAAGGTGATCCCAGTTTTGATCAAGTTTGAATCAAACACGGTAGAAAGGTTGAGGGTGAGGCAATGATGAAAGGATTCACTTTAGAGAACAGTCTGTCGATTGTGAAGGTTCACAAGGTAAAGACCAATGTTTGGCAGTCATACCAAGAACTGAAGCAGGTGTTGCGCTCTCCGAGTGCTCTTTTGTCTGTGTGTTTTGTGTGTGTGTGTACACACACACACACACACACACACACACACACACATATATATATATATATATATATATATATATATATATATATATATATATATATAGGTAGATAGATAGATAGATAGATAGTTTTATATATATATATATCTAGGTAGATAGATAGATAGATAGATATAATATATATATATATATATATATATATATATATAGACTCTGTGGTACAGTGGTAAAGTGTGGATTTTCGTACACTGAAGAACGAGGGTTCGCGCCCCGCTGGGGTAAAAAAAACTTTGGGAGCGTTCTTCTGGCCACGTACTGCATTGGCGGACACAAGGGGTGCTGTGGTTGAACCAGTGTCGCTTACTATAAAGTATGCTTGCACCCAGTCGGCTTGCGCGGGCCGATTACACTTGGTTCACAGACTACACACACATCCAAAGCCAGTCCAACACAAGAATTACACTTACAAGCACTTCTCACCCTACTTACTATCTCTACTAGACAGCCTGTGCCACTTGGTAGTGATACATTGGCTGTATCGTCCCCACTTCGGTAGTGATAGGCCGGTCCTACAGTGGACACTCAAACGGCTGATTAGATGAGAATATATATATATATATATATATATATATATATATATATATATATATATATATATATATATACAGTATATATATATATATATATATATATATATGTGTGTGTGTGTGTGTGTGTGTGTGTGTGTATCTGAGCGGCCGCCTTCGGCGGCCTCTAATTGATGTCTAGTCACTTCCTATCTTCAGAAATGAATCATAACTTGGGAACCGGTGGCCCGATTGGACTGGAAATTGTTTTATTCGTTAGAGCATTTTAACGGTACCTTGCTCTACCAAAAATTTGCACATGTGACGTTTTTGCTTTGTTACGGTAAAAGACCAACAAACATACAGAAATCGATCATTAATATATATATATATATATATATATATATATATATATATATATATATATATATATATATATATAATCTGCCTTATGGATGTCGTGTGTCTGACGCATTTTAATTAGGTTAGGGATTAATGAAAACGAAATTGAGAAGTGAGGAGTGGAGTGGGGTGCTAAATTAGGAGAAAGAGAGAGAGAGAGAGAGAGAGAGAGAGAATGAAAAGGAAAAATTCTTGCAGAGAAGAATTCTCTGTTTGTATAAACTGAACATCATTATTAACAATTAATTAATGGTCATCATCAGTCAACCCTGATTTCTTACGTTAACATTTCTTGCACTTTTTTCGTGCTGTCTTCGGACGGTTTTATTTAGCTAAAGGAAGATTTTTTTTTTTTTTTTTTTTTTAAGTGAGGGATAGATGCAACCTTTATGAACTTTTCACAAATAAAGATCCCTCCCAGGTTACGGAAAATCGCTTCAAGATAAGAAGAAAAAAAGCAGTATGTGGTAATAAGGTGTGTCCTGTACTGAACACCTGTCTAGCTTTCGCTCCTGCTTTCTTTTCATTTTTCATTTTTCCCTGCACTCTCTATTTCTCCTAGTTTCCTGCTTACATACTTGTTTCTAGGTATTTTTGTGCTTTTTCCTTGCATTTTACTTTGTTTTCAACTTTTCTGTATGTAAACGTTTTCCATTTCCTCACCTTTTCACTTACTGTAACTTGTCGCTCGCACTTTTTATGTTGTCATATTATTTTTTATTCTCCTTATTTACTAGTCTCATTAACATTCACTAATTTTTCTACAGATTTTATACCTCTTTCCTTTGTCACTTCAGTAGCTGTGCCACGCATCGCTTTTCCTTGATGTATTTCCTTTGTTATTTTCACCCACATTTTTTAAATATTTACTTCTCCACTTCGATCTTTTTCTCACACTCATTTTTCTTTGGCCAGCTATCCGTCCCCACCCCCGTCTTTATTTTTATTCATCTTTCTTCCTGTTAGCTGTTTTCTGTTGATTTCTTTGTATTTTTTGCTTCTCTTGCTTCTTTCAACATATCGACATTCTTCTGTCTTCTTTCCACAGACTGCCTTCTTGCTTTCTTTCTTTCATTCCTTCTTATGTTTACCCATACTCTCATTCCCTTTCTCCTCTTCTTTTCCTTCTTTCTGTTCTCGTGCACTTTTTCAGTTTCATTAATTCTCTTTCGTCTCTTTCTTCCATCCTTCCTCTTCATTCCAGTGTTTCATTCATCCTTCCTTTCGGTTTTTGTTGTTTTTGCTGTATTTTTTTTGTTCTCATTCGTATTCATCTACTCTCTCTCTCTCTCTCTCTCTCTCTCTCATTAAGTCGTTATTCCTCCCTTCATCCTCTTCGTATTCCCTTCCCGCTTTCCCCTCTTATCCGACTTCCTCATTGCTCTTCCTCTTCCCCCTTCTCTCCTTTCCCTCTGTTCATCACTTTTACCAGGTCTTTTTTTCCTTTTTTATTCCTCTCTCTCTCTCTCTCTCTCTCTCTCTCTCTCTCTCTCTCTCTCTCTCTCTCTCTCTCCAAATTTTTTCTTCTCCCTCCTCCTTCTCCTCTTCCTCCACTCAGTTAAACACAAACAGCACTGTCATTTCTCCGCCTCGCCAAAAATGAATTATGTTAACTGACTTCCCACTTCCTACAAACTCCTTTTTTTTTTTCTTTTTCTTTTTCTTTTTTTGGAGGGAAAGAACTGTCAGGCGGGCGAAGGAAAAAGTATGAAGTCTATCAGAAAGTCGAGAGGTCTTAGGAAGCAGTTTTAAATATTGACACGACATTGGTTTGGAGTTTTTCACTGAGTTGAAGCGACCGGATTTGGTATGTGTGTGGGTGTGTGTATGTGTATGTGTGTGTGGGGGGATGAGTGGTGGGGTGAGGGACTTGCGTTAGAGTATGGGTGTCAGGGTGCGCGTGGGTTTCATACCTGAATATAGTTTTATATTTATTTTTGGGGGGTGTAGGATTAAGTAAGCATGTTTTGAAATCTGTATGTGAATGTTCCGTAAGTTCAGGTATACCGATGTTGCTTTTTTTCCCAATGAATGTGCATGGTTGTGTGTATATTTTGTGTCTGCATAATTTTATTGCGTGTGCGCTAATTGTTTTGAACGTGCGCCTTTTTTATAGTATATATATATATATATATATATATGTGTGTGTGTGTGTGTGTACGTATGTATGTATGTATGTATATGTATTCGCGTGTTTTTTTTTATATACATAGTTTCCGATGAATATGTTGATGTATGCATGTGTTTGTGTTTGTGTTCATGTAAATGTAGGTGATGAGGTAGAAAAATGACATAGCATTTTGAAAACCTTTAAATACTTGGTATGTTATATGACAGCTGATGTAGATTTAAGGGATGAGAGGGAAGATAAGCGCAATGACGAGTTTTTTCAGATGGAGGGGGGGCGTGTGTGCGTCTGGGAAGGGAGAAGAATGAATAGTTTGAGGTATATTTAAGGGCTGCATAAGGGATGTGCAAGGTCTCTGTAGCTGTTCAGTTTGTTCATGGACGGGCTGATGGGGGAGTCAGTTGCAAGGGTATTGGGTAGAGGAGCAAGTAAAGAGAGATGGATCTGGAAGATAGACCAGTCATTATTTGCAGATGACGCAGTTCTGCATGTATCTGAGTCCGCATGCGAGAAAAGGATAGTGATGAGCTGTAGTAGGGAGACGTCACACAGTGAAATAATAGTATACCTAAATAGGGATGACTTGGAGAAACATGAATGTTGTACGTAAGTGTGGATGGACATAACATAAAATGCAACTGGAGGACAAACATACGGTGGAAGAAAAGAACGGGGGATGGGGAAACAAGAAACATAAAAAGAAATCGTGTGTGTGTGTGTGTGTGTGTGTGTGTCAATAGGGAGCACATACTAAAACAAGTACAGAAGTACTAGATGCGAGAGCTTCAGGGCCCTAGGTATTATTTGGTGCGGGAAGATACAATTATGCCATGTGGTGTGAGGGGATGGTGTGTTGTTTTGTGGAATAGGGTGTGAGGTGTTGTTCTGTTTCGCTGAAGTCACTGCAGCCAGCTGGATTGAAACATATTGCGTCTGAAAACCGTTAGTGCGAGTCAGACGGACACAACTGCTCCTAGGGATGCTTCGACCTCTAAAACTCAACACCTGTGTGTGGGGGAGGGTGGGGAGAGGTTTTGTGTGTGTGTGCGTGATTGTGAGGGTGTGAGCATGCGCGCGCTCTTGACCCCAACGTGTGTCCACGTGTGTTTTGAAAGGGCAAGCTGACAGCATTACTATACAGCATCAAACGAGTTTGTCAGCTTTTAATTATAGTTCTCTCTTTTTACGCTTGCTTTCCGCCGCTGGGAGTGTATTTTTGAAAGCCTGTTTTCATGAGCGTGTTTTTAACTCTCGTGTTTATGTTCGCTAATAATGTTGCCTTTGCTAAACGCGCAGCTGTCCGGGTCGATGGTTGGTTCCTAACTTCCCCAGTTTTATGTTAGCAGACTGTAGGTGTTACTGACTAGAATTAGGTTAATTGTGAGTAGAGTAAGTTTAGTTAAGCACGGTTAAATTAGGACAGGTTTGAATAGGGTTTTTTAGTTTAAATAACCTAATGAAGCAACATTTAACCAGGCATGGCTACATTAGATAAGTTTGAGTATATTCAGTATGGTGAGTTAGGATGTATCAGACTACTTAGCTGCTTGATTTGGTTAGAATAGGCATGGTTATATTAGATAAACTGAGTTAGTTCAACATTAGTAGGGTAAGTGTTTTTTATTTGGGGTAGGCTGGGTTAATTTAATTACATGCGGGATAATTGGCAGCACGATATTTTGCTAAGTAGTCCTTTTTTCAGCGAAATTCCTGACATTTTTTAATAAGTTTTTCTCCCTGGGATTAGTGTAGTTAGGACTGATACACATGTATTCTTTGTCCGTCGCAGTAAGTGCGGGACTGGGAAGGCATGCACGCATTCCAACCCTCATTACTGGAATATCTCATACAACAGAGAATTATGTAAGATTATAACCAGGCAGCCCTCTCCTGAATAATGTCGTGAAAGAAAAAAAGGAATACTGCTTATGATCTCATCACACCATGCATGCATACAAACGAGGTGATGATTATAGCAGATACTGCTGCTGATGATGATAATGACGATGATGATGATGGTGATGACTTTTACATCAAATGTAAACATTTTGACGAGTGAAGTACCAGCTTTACCAGCACTGACTGGCAGGACCAGAAAAGAAGGCTTTGCTTTCAGAATGGTGTTACGTACTCTACTAAAGCTGCTTAACCATTTGAATGCCGAGGATCTCCCTCAAGTGAAAATCAAATGGTGTTAGACAAAGTAAAATACCCAGATGTTTTCATAGCAATACAGGGATTAAATATTATCCCTCGAAAGAGCCATTTTTATTACTGGGCAGAGATTGTCATCCCAAGAGTGTATGTTAATCTTCTTGGACAGGTGGGGCAAACTGTGTTAGGCACATGGCCAGTCAGTACGCCATTTTGGAATTCATAATACACATACACGCATAGGCACTTACACTTGCATACACAGGCACGAACAGGCACACATGTCATACTGTGTAGAAAAACACCACGTTTTAATGATTTAAACGATTTTAATGAGTACTGTTGTGTTAATTTCATATTAGAGAAAAAATAAATTTAGCTGTTATCTTTATTGATAATAATCTTTAATTAGTTCCTCCATCGCGTGCACACTCATACAAGTTTAAATAATGTGTATGATTGTGTGGCCCATTTCGGTGAGCATACTGTTGACAGATTATCCACTGTTGTCCTTTCTCCGTTTCTCTGTTTCGCCCTTTCTCTGTTTCTGGATCCTACCGCACCTCCAACTGTTCAGCTAATATTTGAACACCGGACATAACCAGAATATAATCATATGAGAAGTTGAAGCATTGTGTGTCTGTCCTACATAACTCGTCCACTGTATGCATCCAACACTTCCACCGAATAATTATTCAGGTAATGAAAACCAGCCCATATTACCGTCATCATTTTAGTGACCTAAATTTTTCATGTTATAATTTTTGATACCTGATACAACAGTGCGGATAAGTTTTGTCAGTCTAACTCCTCATTTACGTTTTATATGAATTCAAGAGTGTTTTTAGACTCATTTTGTGATGCGTCGGTTATTTTCCTTTCTGTGTTCTAGTTTTTCTCATCTGGAAACTGTTGAGTGCGCTTAGAAGGTTGTTTCTGTTATATCTTTATCTCCTAGCACAATATAAAATCAAACAAAAAGGCTGATATTTCTTAAAATTATCTCGATAACATTCAACACATTTCAATCTCTGAAGCCGTTTTAAGTTAGATATAATAGCAACTTTGCCTTCCTTTCATCAGTGTAGAATTTATATACCGTGAATTTACATATAACAACATACGATTGGGTAATAAGAACCTACGTACCTCCGACGCTGCCTTATCATCCGTGGCCAGAGAGCCGTAACGAATGTTGGTCGCTGCCACACATACCCACAACCCAATGCGCGGTGGTAATGAAATTCTTGTCAAGTTTCACCGCGACTTGAGGCTTTGAGCGTCTCGAGGAAGGAGGGGGTCGTGGCTGTCAAGAGGGATGTAAAGGAGTGAATAGCTGGAGGTGATATGAAGAGAAGTTTTGAGCTGTTCACCGAATTTCACAAAAATGAGACGAGGAGTTCTGGGAAGTGATTTGCTGTGGTCCACACACATACACCTTAGCACCTTAGATAAGATGACATTATTGTTATTATTATTAATATTGTCATTATTATTATTAGATAAGATGACATTATTGTTATTATTATTAATATTGTCATTATTTTTTTTTTTTTTATTATTAATATTGCTCTCTGTAGATGCCCTGAATCAGTATAAGAGAGACTTCGAACTGAAGGCGTTCGATAAAGGCGTCATTAATCACACCAGCTCGAGGGATCTTTGCAAACTTACATCAAATGCTCGATAATACGTAAAAACCAATGGCTGAAATAGGTTGTCAACGTACTGAGCGCGATAACTGTTCTCTCCTCACTAAACGATCGTCACCTCAACATTTTTTAGGACTCATATTAAAATACTTTACGTCACACTCATATCTGTTGTCTCCCACTAAAGCACAGAGCGTCTTGAAGGCAACCTCACTTCTTCACTTTCCCTCACCGCAATCCACCCATTATAACTTTCCTTTTCACCTCATGTGACCTTCCTCCTCACCTCCTATGACCTTCCTCTTCACCTCATATGACCCTCTTCACCTCATATGATCTTCCTTATCACTTAATATGACCTTCCTTATCACCTTATATGACCTTCCTCTTCGTCTCATATGACCTTCCTCTTCGTCTCATATGACCTTCCATTTCACCTCATATGACCTTCCTTTTCACCTCATATGACCCTCCTCTTCACCTCATATGACCTTTTCACCTCATATGACCCCATACAACCGTGCACTTCACAGCAACGTTAGTTCCGGGTTCATCATCTTTCACCTTCCTCAGGCATCCAGTAATTCACGCCCTCACTGCAATCCACAGCACACTTCACATGCTTTCATATTCCATCAGCGACCCTAATTGACCGCATACTGAAAGGTAACATATGCAACACGTCCTTGTTCTTTATCACATAACCTACGCACATAAAACACAGCTCCCAGTCTAACACATAACGCTCCAAAACCACTTGAGTACACACACACACACACACACACACACACACACACACACACACACACACACACACACACTCTGTGTGTGTGTGTGTGTGTGTGTGTGTGTGTGTGTGTGTGTGTGTGTGTGTGCGTGTGTGTGCGTGCGCGCGCGCCCCTGTGCGTGCAAGAGTATGTGTGAGAGAGCGTGCGTGTGAGGGAAACAGGAAGACAGGCCAACAAAACAACACGAGTGCTTCGTGTCTAATCATCATTCCCAGGTCCCCCAAGCCCTGAAACAGCACATCACAGCCCCTTGCGCAATTTCCAGCCCGGAGCCCTAATGCCACGCCGCGCTGATCTGATGAATCCACTGGTAATACCCTCGTCTTCCCTTCCGCCTGTTAGGAGTCTGAGGTGTGGAGATGGAACGAATTAACCCCTTGAACCCGATGACGTCCCTTTTTTGTTTTAATACTGCTACCCTTAGGCGGTTTTGTTCAGGCATTGGTCATTCTTTGTGTGTGTGTGTGTGTGTGTGTGTGTGTGTGTGTGTGACCTTTGCCATTGAGTTGGGCATCCTAAATATCTTCAAATGAGTATGACACAAGTCGTTTATTTCCAGATTTCCTTCCTGGTGGTTCCATCTCCCATCTGTGTCTTCTTATATTTCCCATTTTTCGAAAACTGCTTTTGTAGACTGCCATTATTGTTCTTCTTTTAAAACAGTCTGTAGTGGTGGTCCTCAAGGCCATTATTTTTCACCTCTTCCCTTCCACTTTTATATCGTTGATCTGAGCTGTATTTCTAGTCCTGTCTTCTCACGCAGTCTTAATTCCAACCTTCGCTTTCCCACTCGGCGTTCATAGCCCCAGTCAAAAGAACCGCTACAGTAATCACGGGATGAGGCTTTGGCACACATCTTCTGGTTAGTCTTTTATTTCTACTTGGTTCAAAATGAGGCTTTCAATTCTTAAGTCTCAAAAGTTCTATTGCTTCATCTCTCACTCAGCAAAATCTTCCACATGAATCCACTTATCTCCAGCAACACATAGCTCACTCCGTTATCATCTCTTAGTGCCCATTACCTCGTGATCTATCATCGAATCATCAAATTATTTCCCATGCAAAAACAAGTCCTCGGAGGTTAGTTGTGCAGAACAGACTCGGTGCATCCTTGAACTTTGTATAGGATCCTTACTCGTCCCTGTGTGCAGCACAGCTCTTGTATATTAGGGATAGGTGAGGGAAGCTTATCACTCATAGCGCTTCTAAACAGGATGGAGTCATAGGTTTCTCATCTTCTCTTACTGATTCAAGTTATCATATCTCTCTTATCCGCAGTGTTACTTTTCTCTTTTCTGTGGCTACTATTCTGGCCACTTTTTTTTTTTTTTTTTTTTTTTTTTATAACTCTTTGCTTGCATTCCCTACCTGTTGCGGCAGACAGGTACCACCAGTCTAGCTATTCAGTCTCATCTCTTTTCTGTTCAAATCTCATATTTAATAGTTAACTGCTGCCCTTGTTTTTTTTTGTTTTTTTCTGATCGGCTCTGAAAGTGTTTGCCTCACTCTGTCTTTCCCATTGCGTACGACTTTCAGTATATTAAATGTAGTATGTTTGAGTATCTTGAAACAAAGGGAAACTGGAATAGTTTTTTTCCCCTCAGTTTTCTTTAGAATGAACTAGTTTTGCCTGCATCAGTCTTGGATTTTTTTTCTTTATTCATAAGCAAAAGCTTAAGAAAGACTTGAGAACTAGCAAGGTTTACTGTAACTTTCCTCAAGCTCTTTCAGCATGAAAGGTCTCCTCTAAACTGAATAAGTCTTTCTGGTGACGGCAAAAATAAAATGTAACAGTATATTGTCGTAGAGAAAGAAATAATGGGTTTGTAGGGAGCCTCTAATGCGGCGTCGCTCTGATCTGATGAATCCAGTGATAATCCTCTCGTCTCTTCCATCCGCCTGTTATGGGCCGGCCCGTAGTGTTGTTGGGGATTAATGAGTTTCTTGGAGGACCGGATCGTTTTAGGGGGGATCCAGCCTTATGGGGAAGTAATGGAGAAATTGAGGGATGGTTGGGAGAAGGAAAGAGGGGTATGTTGTCAGAACTGTTTCCATCGATCGTTACGGTTGTTTTGGAAGGTCAGAATGGTGATGATGATGATGATGATGATGATGATGATGATTGCGTTTTAACCTGAGAAGAACGAACGAATAGAAAATGCAGTAAGGTGTGTTGGTATCAATGAGTATGGCTGGTCTGGAAAATAGGTAGCAAGATTGTCAAAGAGTATGCTGTTGTAAAAATGAGGGATGTTTTAATATGGGTCTTCAAGGAAGTCACTGGGCAAGCGATGGATGGCTGGGAGAAGAGAGAAAGAAAAAAAATGTTAGGTCTCTTGGTATCGATTAGTATGGCTGCGTCTGAAGATTAAGTATTAAGTAGTGGTAGTGTGAGTAGTAGATTGTTTGGAGGTTTGTGATATTTTCGACTGAGAGGGCAACGAAGGAGAGAAAGAACAGAATATTGTAAGATCTGTTTTCGTGGATCGCTCTGGCAGTTTCGGAGGAAGAGATTATGAGTAAAGTAAGATGTTTTGGATATTAATGTTTAAATGTTGGTTTACATTGATATTAAGACAATGCCAACCTTCATTTTTTCCACGAAGACGATTTTTTTCTTGTTGTCCCTTCACGGTTTTCTTCAGCGTAGAAACAATCTCTCGTGAAAAATGGAATGAAGAATACGTCGAAGTTATCCAGTTAGTCTTTCGCAAAACCACTGCTAAGTTAATTAAAACTGTTAGTTGGTGCCATGAATAAAATGAAAAAGACATCGTTGTTTTTTTAGAGGTGAAGTACAAGGGCTACAGTTCCTTGAAAATACATTCGCTGGTGAGGAAGATTTAATGTTTCATGTTTGTTAAGATTGATTTGATTATGGTGACATACTAAACTCTCCTGTCAATCTCGAAAAGTCTTGAGAGGTTTCGGGTCCAATGGAAATGATATGCTGGGTATAAAGTAGTTTAAATTAGATGTATAAAGAACTGAATAAGGAGGAGGATTTTATCTTGTGGGACCAGTGAAGTTAGGATGAAGTTTTATCAGAAAGTTGACGATGTGTGTGTCTGTGGGTAAATGGGAACGTGTGTGTGGCTAGGGGCTGAGAGCGTATGTCTGAATGTAAATGAGGACCTATATAAGAGGACGAGAATGTAAGTCTATTGAGGAACGTGGTAAGATGACAGGAAGTTTAGGGGAGAAGTATATGCATGAAAAAGAGGGAACTGGAAAAAAAAAAATCACCTTTATATTTCAATGTATTTCCAAAATTTGATAAAGACCGCAGGTAAAAAGAACTCATGAAGAAAGAAGAAATATTTACCTGGAAAACAAGAATAAACCCTTAAAAGGTGTTATAAAGGAACGCTGGAAATGAGCGCTGTATTTATAGAGAAGAACTACAGATCTGAAAAAAAAAAAAAAGTAAATGAATAAATAAGATCATCACCTTATCAAGAACTCAGTAAATTAGTAGAAAGAATAAGGATGCTAATTAAATCAAGGGAAGGAAAGAACACATACTACCATCACGGGGCATTTCGTATTGAGAGGAAAAGGGAAAAGGGGAAGAAATTAGTATCATCAGCCAAAATTGAGCAGCATCGGGAGGAGGAAAAGGATAAGGAGGCAACAGAGGGATTAATTTAAGATGACGAGGAGGAGGGTGAGCGAGAGAGAAAGGGGAAGGAATTTACGGGGAACCAAGGGATTATGAAGCTAAGAGGGGATATGTAAGCAGTTTATAGTCGCAGAGAGAGGGAGAGGGGGGGGGGAGTATGGATGGGTTGTGAAATATGACCCTGGAATAATGATTAACGGAGATGAAACAAAAGAGAGAGAAGACGAAAGAATGGGAAGGTATATAGGTAAGTGGAATGACTGACAGACACACAGAGTGGCGAAGACAGACAGACACGTAGAGAGACAGAGACAGATAGACAGAGAGAGAAAGACATAGACAGAGAAAGGAAAAGTATACGGAAGGGGGATGATGTCAGAGGTAGGACAGAACGAAGACTGGGAAGGATAGGGGAAAAAATAAAAAAAAGCGTGGCGAAGAAGGGGAGAAGAGGAGTTAAGAAGAAGGATATCAGGTGTGCAAAGTAAGAGGAGAGAGGCAGGAGGGAATTAGGGGATGGTAAAGATGAAAGGGAAGCTGAGGGAGACAGTGTAAAATGTGAAATTGGAAGCAGGGGCAATGAATAGCGGAGACAGAAGGAAGGATGAGAGAGAGAGAGAGAGAGAGAGAGAGACACACACACACACACACACACACACACACACACACACACACACACACACACACACACACACACACACACACACACAGGCAGACAGACAGACAGACAAACAGACAGTTTTAAAAATCATTCAGCTTTAGTTATACATTGGATAATAGGTCGATTTAAGATCAACTGTATGTTTCTTTTTCCAGGTAAGTGAAGGAGGATTAAGGAGGAGAGGATGGAAGAAGCAAGGTAAGAGAAGGGGGGGAGAGGGAGGTTTTCTAAAGCAGATAGATTACATACAATAAGCATATTGTATTATTCCCTCCGACAAGGTGAGTATGTTTTCACCCCTGTTTGTTTGTTTGTACGTTTGTCTGTTAGCAGGATTACTCAAAAACTAAAAGAGAGATATGGACCAAATTTGGTGGGTAGATAGCCCATGTCCCAGGGAACAATCGTTCAACTTTTGGGACCGATCCGAATCGTATTACAGATTTTCGATCCGGAAAACACATTATGCGAAACCCTAATCAGTGATGAGAAAACCTAACCCAATATGTAGAGTTGTTTGGAAATTACGTTGCCCTTGTCGAAGAGATGCACTCCACTGAATGCCCCTCAAGTTAACTGTATGTTTTTGTTCATATTGAACATGTTGATATACACCTGCGAGCGCGCACACTCATACATATATAAAAACATACACTAACAGACAAATTGACGGACATACAGGTAGGCAGATAAATAAGTAGAATATGTTGATAAACAAAAAGATTGATAGATAGACAGACAGATGGAAAGTATATATTTATCTATGTCTGTCTGTCTATCTATCTATCTATCTATCTATCTATATATATACATCTATATCTATCTATCTATCTATCTATCTATCTATATATATATATATATATATATATATATATATATATATATATACAGCATAGAGACAGACAGACAGACAGAGAGAAAGGGGGGGGGGCATCTAGTAGTCGGTGTAGAGTACATTTAGCATTTGTTATAGGCAGTACCACGTGAACGAAATTCAAGTGTCAGTATGGTTACGGTCCCTTTATTTTCCCCAATAAGATGCACCTGCGGCCGGGGCTAGGCAGCTTAGCACAGTCATACACCACTCAGCCGCAGGCAAAAACCGAACCTGTTCCCTTGATGCCTCTTGTTAAGTTTTTCTTTATAGTTTAGTGGTTGAAAAAATTACTATAGCTCCTATTTTTGTCTTTCATATGTCTTTACACCGTAATATGCCAGAGACCGACAAGTAACGATCTGACTAGTTGTTGACGTGTACTACTTTATGGCGTCCTTTGGAAACTTGGGCCCGGATAAACAAACAGGTGGTCAGTCAGTCAACTGTTGTAATAATAATTTGTTTCCCCAGGATGGACAGGGAGAGGATAGAATCTTCCCGTGTTTTCTTGGTCGTTCCTGCAATTATTTTTTCCAAATCCCAGGAATGAGGGCAAAACAGCCGCGAAAATACTTTATTTAGCAGGAAGGTACAAGTACGGGAACTGGAGATTCTTCCCACTTATGTTCCTCTTTCAGCAAAAACAAATCTGAGTTACGGGAGAGAATCAAACGAAAATGTATTAGAGAATCCGTCTGCTAGCTTATCCGTCAACAACAGCACTAGCGAAAATAACATTGGTATCAAGTTGATCTTATGACCCATTAATTTTCGTCCATGGTCCCTCGTGTACAGCACAGGTGCTTGTGTGAAAAACTTTTTCTCTACCTTATCAAACCCTCTGAGGATCCTTAAACATTCAGTTAATTTACTTGGAAGTCTCTAATAATTAATGGAATGCTTTGAGGTCCTCAGAGAGTTTGATGACGTAGAGACGGAAAAGTTTTCACGCTAGCACACTAGCACCTGTGCTGCCGAGACGGACAGAGAGAGAGAGAGAGAGAGAGAGAGAGGAGAAGGAAGATGAATAACAAAGGAATTGGAAGCCCGGATGAAATATGGAATTGAAAGCAGAACCAACAGAAAGAGAGAGAGTGAGAGGGGGGGGGGGAGAAGAAGGAAGATGAATAACAGAGGAACTGGAAGCCTGGATGAAATATGGAATTGGAAGCAGAACCAATAGAGAGAGAGAGAGAGAGAGAGAGAGAGAGAGAGGCGGAAAGGGATATGATAGTCGAAGGAAAGATGGAAGAGGATGGGAAATGGATGTTGCTGGGGGGAGAATGAGAAGGAAATACGAATATTGGTTTGGCATATACGATAAGAGCGAAGGACAGATTAAAGGCAGAAGGATAAAGGAGAGGAGGACGAGGAAGAGGAGAGGGAAGTGCAAGGATACAAAGCAGAGAAGGAGGAGGCAGAGGAGGAGGAGGAGGAAGAGAAGGCAGAGGAGGAGGAGGAGGAGAAGGAAAAGGCAGAGGAGAAGGAGGCAAAGGGAAAGAAGAAGGAGAAAGAGAAGGAAAAGTCAGAGGAGAACGGGAAGGAGAAGGCAGAGGAGAAGAAAACAGAAGAGAATGAGAAGACAAATGAGAAGAAAAGACAAGAGGAGAGGGAGAAGGCAGGGGAGGAGAAGGAGAAGGCAGAAGAGAACGAGAAGGCATAAGAGAATGAGAAGGTAGAGGAGGGGATGGCAGTGGAGAAGGAAAAGGCGGAGGAGATGAAGGTAGAAGAGAAAGACGAGGAGGAGGAGGAGGAAGCAGAGAAGGGGGAGAAGGAAAGAGAGAGAGAAAGAGAGGGCTAGGGAGAGGAATAGGAGGACATAAAATAGGGAAGATGAATGGAGAGGCAAAGATGATGGAGGGTAAGAGAGAGAGCAAATATGAAGGAAGGAAGAAGGGTGAGTGAAGTGGCGGCGGAAGGAGGAGAGAGGAGAAATTGATGAAGGAGAGAGAATTGGAAGAGGGAGAGGAGTATAGGAGGATAAGGAAAGATAAACGAGATATTTGAGGCATTAACAGCAAACGAAGGAGAGAGAGAGAGAGGAAATGAACTGAAGGCGAAGGGAAATAAGAGAAAGAGGATCGCAAAAATAAGAGGTAATAGAGCATGTAGTTATGATAAATGACAGGAGGGAAAAAGAAAGATTAATACGAGTATATGAAGAGGGAGCCAAAGGACAGAGAAAAATACGAAGCTGCAATACGAGAGAGAGAGAGAGACGCTTCAAAGTACAAAAGGCAGACAAAGGATGAAGGATGGAGGGGAGATGAAACAAGACAGGAGTAACAGGAAGTAAGAAACCAAAAGAGGGAAGAAGAGAGAGAGTATATTAAGGACGAAATTTAAAGGAGTAACAGAAGAGTAGAGTTTACACACGAAGGAGTAAAGAGTGGGGAAGAGGGAAGGAATTACGATGAAGGAGGAGAAGGAAAGGAGGGATAAACAGTGGCCAAACGATGGAGAATGGGAGGAAATAGCCAGATGAAGGTCCGAGGAAAGGTGGAAGTAGGGAAAGGAAAAAGAAAGGAAGGGGGGAAGGAGGAATAAAGACGAAGAAGGAAGAGAGGTACACAGTAAGAGGAAGAATGATGAAAAGGACAATATGCCTGAAAATCTTTGAAGGAAGTAGTAAAGGACTAAAGCTAAGTACGAAGGAGAAGGAAGAAGGGAAGGAAAGGAAAACAGATGGAGGAGGAGGAGGAGAACGGCACGGTCATAAAGGTGAGAAGAACAGAGGACAAAGTCGTAGATTTATGGAAGGAAGAAGCACAGATATATAGTAAGTATGGCGATGAAGGAAGGAAGGGAGGAAGGATGGATGGAGAAATGAAGGAAGAGAGAAGGAAAAACAATAGAACAGGATAAGGAACAGAGAACTACGTAACCAGTACAGGGAAAACAAAGAAAACAGTGGTGGGAAAATATAGAAAATAGTAGGACAGACAAAGTATAATCGCGGGGAAGGAAAGATGAAAAAAGGCAAGGAGAAACAGAGATGCAAAAAAAGAAAGCTGGACAACCAAAAGAGAGAAGGAAGGATGACAAAACGGCAGGTAAATTTTGCAGGAGTAGCACAGGGCCAGATATAAGTACAAAGGAGAAGAGAGAAGGAAAGTGAGAATAGTGGAGAGGAGAACGAGAAATGGTGATGGGAAGGGAATATGGAGGAGGGAAGGAGAAGTGTATGAGGAGATTAGAAAAACAAATACAGGTAGAATGGATAATAAAAAAAGGAAAAGAAAAGGGGAAAATGGAAAGAGCGTCATTGGAAGGTTTTGGCGGATACACGAGAAGGCATGGAGAGTGAAGACAAGGAGGAGGAAAGTTGAAGTAGGAGAGGGAAGAAGGAAAACATGCTGAAGAAAGAATGAGGAGAGTGGAAAAGTGAATGAGAAGCAAAAGCTGCCCAACCAGCCGAGAGATGAAGAAATGTAGTATATATTAAGAAGACACAAGACGGCAAACACAAGTACGAAGGAGGAAGAGGAAAGAGGAAGTGAAAGAAAGTTAATGGAGGCATAAGGTAAAGGAGAAGATAAGGAGAAAGAGGCAGGAATAATGAAGAGAAAAGGGAGCTTCGAGAGGGGAAGGGGAAATGGAGGAGAGGGCGGAGTCAGAGGTTTACAGAGCGAGTTAGGAATTAGTAGAGACAAAGAGGAAGGAAGAAGAAAGAGGAAGAAGAAAGGAAGGGGGCTGAAGAAGTTGGAAGAGAAAGTAAAACGGGGAGAGGAGACGGAGATAAGTTGAAATAGGCAAGAATAAAAAATAAAGGAGTAGTAGGGAATGTAAGAGAAGTAGTTCTGATGTAGGGCAATGGAGAGAAGGAGAAAAATTGGAGGAGGAAGAGGAAAAAGAGTGATTCAAAAGAAGAAATGAAGGAGGAGACGAAGAAAGAAGGAAAAACGAGAAGAAATGTCAAATAACATAGAATATTAGATAGAGCCCGGAAGGTTTACACAGGAGGGCAGGAAGGATAAAGAGGAAGCTTGAGAAGGGTAACTGATAGAAGCAAAAAGGAGAATGAAAACTAAGGAGAAGGGAAAGCAGTGCAGAATGACGACGAGATAATTTGCCACTGGGGAAGAAGAGGGAAGGAAGGAAGCGGGAAGGAGGAATGAAAGAGAACAGAAAGAAAAATAAAGGAGAAAAGGGAAGAGGCATAAAGAGACGGAAGAATAATTGAAGGAGAAAGAGGAGGTCTTAAGTTGATGAAGGCTCAAGTGGAAGGAAGAATAAGGAGAAGAGAGGAGGAGAAGGTAAGATGAAAGGAAAAAGTAGGAGGCGGAGACGGAGGTAAGCTGAAGGAAGCAGGAAGGATGAATGGTAGGCGGGAAAGGAGACAGGGGTAAGCTGAAATGGGAAGGAAGAGGGAAGGAGGAATGAAGGAGGAGAAGGAGTAGGCGGGCTAAGGAAAGTTGAAGGAGGCGGAAGGGGATTCAGTTAGTGGGCACCCAGCCGTAACTCCGAGTGGGCTGCCCGGCCCTCCCTGGATTAAGGTGTTGTGCCGTTGTCGTGCGCTGTGTTGGGGTGGTGTTGTATTGGTGATGGTGTTATGGTGCTGTGTTATAATGGTGCCATATTGGTGATGGTGGTGTGCTGCTGTGTGGGTTGTGGTGTTGGGTTGTGGCAATATTGGTGGAGTTCTGCTTCTGAGCTGTGGTAGTGTTGTGGTGGTGTTGCCTTGTTGGTGGTATGATAACGGGTGTTGTGTGGTGTTGCGATGGTGTGACGTATGATGGTGTTACGGTGGTGGTGTGTTGTGGTACTGGGTTTGTAGTGGTTAGTTGTCGTGATACCGGTGTTGTGTTGGAGTACATGAGTGTTGTGGTGTGTTGTAACAGCGTTGTCTAAGTATTGCTATTGTTGTGTGGTGACCGGGCTCTGGTGTTGTGATGGTGATACAGGGGTGTTGCGGTTTTGTGCTGATCGTATGGCATTGGTTATATATTTAGGAAAGAGGTTGTGGTGGTGATGTGGTGGGGACACGGGATGTGGTCGTCGTGTTGTGGTAGTGGTACTTTGGTGATGTTGGCCTGGTATGTAGTTGTGTTATTGGTGGGGTTAATTTTCCGTGGAATGGTAATGGTGCTGCGGTCGTGATGTTAAACTTGTGGTGTTCAGGTGGCATTACTGTTTCTGTTGTGGTGTTGTGGTATTGTTAATAGTGATGTGATTGGTAGTGGTATTACTGGTATGATGCTGACGTGCTGTGAACTGATGTAATTGCTGCTATATTAAGCTGTAGTCTATTGGTGATGATGATGATGATGATGATGATGATGATGATGATGATGGCGATGTGACAGAGGTGTTAAAGTTGTGATCATGAGAAGGTGGGGATGGTCGTTACCCATGTGATGGCAATGTTATGGTGCTGTGGTGTTGTTGGTAGCGGTGGTGTGATGGTGGTATGTTAATGGTGTGGCTTTGATGGTAATGGTATGGCGGTGATATGATTGCCGTTTTGTTGAGTGTTGGTGTTGTGGTACTGGTGTGGCTGCATTATATTGGTGTGAAGCTGTGGTGTAGACTTAGTATTGTAGTGGTGTTATTCGTAGTGTTTGTCGATCATGTTGTGGTGCTGGTATAGTGCTGTTGTAGTTACTGTTGTTGTGGCAGGGTGATGATAGATGGTGTTATGGTGTTGTGGTAGAATGATGGTAGATATTATGCTGTGGTAGTGTGATGATGGTTTTATAGTAGATGGTGCTGTAGTATAATAGGCGATGTTATGGTGTTGTGGTAGTGTGATGATTGATGGTGATATGGTAGTTTGATGATAGACGGTTATATGGTAGTGTCATGATAGAGGGAGGTGTGGTGTATGGTGATGTGGTAGTGTGATGATAAATGATATAGTGTTGTGATATGGGGATGATAGATGATGTTATTGTAAATGGTGTTATGGGAGGATGATGATAAAAAGTGTTACGTTAGATAGTGCGATGGTGTTGTTTATATTAGATACAGTAGTGTCATGTTATTGTAATGATAAGACAGTGCCATGTTAGCTGCTGTTGTGACGTTGTATTGATAAATCACTTAAGAACAGGCCTTACGATGTCAACCATGCCAACAAAAATAGAGCTCTGTGGTACGAAATATTGTGCTCTAAAGATATGGTTCACTAACAGCGGTGCTCAAACAACACTGCTCCAGGGATTTGGCGTTTCGAGTAATGGCGTGTATATATAGTGGTATTATGCTGCTGTCGGGGTTGCTGGAGCTTCGAATGTGCTCTTTTTTTTTTTTTTTTTTTTTTTTTTGCTTTTTTTTTTCTGGGGATAAGGAATTTTCGTTTGGTCATAGTTTTTTTTTTTTTTTTTTTTTTTTTTTGAAATAACGCGATTCCTTGTTGACGAGTTGATATAAAGTTCTGTATCTTTTGTGAATAACTTGTGTGTAAATAGATAGATAGATAGATATAGATAGATATAGACAGACAGATTTTATATATATATATATATATATATATATATATATATATATATATATATATATATATATATATATATATATATATAAGAGAAAAAGAGAGAGAGATGCTTTCTTTTTTCTTTGCAGAGAGAGAGAGAGAGATGCTTTGATTTGTGTGTGTGTGTGTGTGTGTGTGTGTGTGTGTGTGTGTGTGTGTGTGTGTGTGTGTACGTCTTGCGGCGTGTGGAAGTTCATTCCGTGGGACATTTGTCACTTGTCGCACACACCACACACGCACCTCTCAAAACAACCACCACAACACCTCTCACCTTTACCTCCCCCCACATTTTCTCAGCTTCCCCTCATTCACACCTCCACGTATTGTTACCTCTCTCTCTCTCTCTCTCTCTCTCTCTCTCTCTCTCTCTCTCTCTCTCTCTCTCCACTCATCTCATGCCATGTTATTGCGGGCTCATGGCCTTTGGTTCCTTCTTCCTCGTATAAAAAAAAAAAATTTCCTTGCCATTCATCACTACTGTTATCTCACATTCCCTCATCTCCTCACCACTCATCTCCCCCTGTTGCTCACCATACGTTATTTCATCACTCACTGTTCAACACTTTCACATCTTTCCTCACTACTTACCAGTATCTGCCTCGCTGACTCAACTACTTACACTTTCATCTTACTCATCCACGCTCTCTCAGTTCCTCACGCCCATTCACTCCTGTATCTCGCATTTCATTATTTTTTCTACCACCCATATTCACGTATTGCAAGTCACATTCAGCCAGCTCCTCATAACTCATTCACCAGTTCGAGTCACATTCATCATTTCCTTCAAGCTTTTGTTACTCATATTCACCCTGAGTCACAGTCATCACCGTCAGCCTTTTGTTACATTCACTCAGTTCGTCATTTCTCATTAACCTTCTATACCTCATATTCGCTAGTTGCTTATCGCTCATTTCCCCAGTTGGAACCACATTCGCTCATCTCCTCACCATTCTTTCGCCACGAGTACGTCATATTCACCCAGTTCCTCTCCACTTTTTTTCACCGGTTGGGCATCACTCTCGTTACTTTACCTCCATCCATACTCTATACTTCTCTAGTTCTTAAATACTCTTTGGTACTTAAGCTTTATAATCTTTTTCTTTTGCTTATAGTTAACTTAGTTATAACCTGCCCAATTTAAAAAATCAAGAAAATACTAAGAGGTCTGTTGTTGTATGCTTTCTGTTACATTCCTTTGTACTTGTACTTTTTAGTTTCCTCTTGACACGTTCCCCCAACTCCCTCTTCACTTTCTTCAAACATTTTTCAATATCTCTCCTTCATCCTTCTTTCCCCCTCTCTTGTCTACATTTCAGTCACCTTCCCAAGTCTACTTCACATTCTCTTCATTTTCGTCTTCTCCACTCTCTCTGAGTGTTATCTTCTTTCTCTCCACTTTTTCTTCATACTCATCTTATTGCCTCTCCTCCACTCTGTTCATTGTCCTTTTCTTTGCTTTCTCTGTCTTCTTCCAGTTTCTTTACGTCGCCGCTTTTAGCATACTATCCTTACCTTTCCTCAGTAACCTTCTTCACTTCCTTCTCCTTTCGCCACTCACTTTGCATACAACTTCCTCTCATGTCTTTAATTAATCCTCTCTCACTTCCTTCTCTTTGTTCATAGCTCATCCTCATCTCCCTCCTTGCACACTTTTCGCCTTCCTGTCGTTGAATCTCTCTCTCTCTCTCTCTCTCTCTCTCTCTCTCTCTCTCTCTCTCTCTCTCTCTCTCTCTCTCTCTCTCTCTCTCTCTCTCTCTCTCTCTCTCTCTCTCTCTCTCTCTCTCTCACCTTTATTTGCACACACCCTTTCATTCTTTTGTCCGCACACAGTTCTCCCTCATACCTCTCGTTTAACACACATCTCCCTCTCACTTTCTCACTCCTCTTTATTTGCACAACTGTCACTTTTATATCTCTTTTAACAGACCTCCCTCTCTATCATTCTGTGCACATATGTCCCTCTTATCTCTCTTAACACACACCCCTCTCACTTCTCTTTCCGTCCACAGCTCTCCCTCTTATCTCACTCTCTCTCTCTCAACACACTTCTCTCTCTCACTTCCTTCCGTGCACACTCCCCCTTCTTACATCTCTCTTTATGTTTCCTGATCAGATCTCTCGCTTTACTTAATTCTCCCTCTAATCCCTGTCTTTGTCCACTGTTCTCCATTACCTCTCTCTCTCTACATATTCCCCCCCTCTTTCTTTCTTTTCTCATTCCTCCTCCTCGTTTTTATCCATGCATATTCTTCTCGCTGATCTTTCCCTTTGCGTATTCTTCTCTAGCACCTCATTCTCTTTACAGACTTCACCCTCTCAGCTCTCCTTTCTTAGTCTTCATCCTGATTTCAGTGTTTGTTTACTTCTCCCCTCCTCCCACTCTCCTTCCCTCATCTCAACCATCTTTCACCTTGTCAGCCCTGCCTTCACCTTGTCGCAATAGTAATTTATTCTCTCTCTCTCTCTCTCTCTCTCTCTCTCTCTCTCTCTCTCTCTTTATTCATTAATTTGTAGACTTCGCCTTCATGTCGTTCATTTTACCTTTTCTCTCTCATTCTTTTCTCTTCCTCCTTCTCCTTCCTCCCTTGAGTATGTCTCCCTCTCACTTTGCATTATCACCTCTTGTCTCTTCTTCCCCTTCTCTCTCTCTCTCTCTCTTCCTTCCTCACTTGAACCTTCCATTATTCTACCTTCTTCTCATCTCCTTTACTTCCGCCTCTCTTCGCCCTCTCTCCTTCTGAAGCTTCATCTAATTCCTTTCATTTTTTTCTTTTCATTTTCGGCCCGTTTTTGCGTCTCTCGATACATATAGATGGATAGATAGATATATAGATATAACAGATGGTGATAGATGTGTGTATGTAATATATATACATATATGAGGGAGGGGGGGTGAGTTGGGGTGAGGGTAGTCAAATGGTGGGTGACAGAGCGACTTGGAGGCGTTTTGTCTGCTGCCACCCTTTGCGGGATTAGGGCGTCGGGCTATAGATAGATAGATAGATAGATATTTATGTATATTTCCTTTTATATATATATTTGTATGTTATGTATGTATGTATGTATCTTAAGTTTGTATGTAAAGCCTCTCTTGTGCTCTCTATCTTGCTAATGCTCCTTCTTTCCTTTCTCAATTTCCATTTCTTTTTCTTTAATACTTCTTCCTTCCGTGTTTCTTCTCACCTCTCCTTCTTAAGCATTCACTTTCTTTTTCTCATCATTTTTCCTCTCTCTCTCTCTCTCTCTCTCTCTCTCTCTCTCTCTCTCTCTCTCTCTCTCTCTCTCTCTCTCTCTCTCTCTCTCTCTCTCTCAGTTCCAACATCTTCCACGTCTACTCTTTTACCTGTTATTCTTTCGTCTGTATTTCTCCTCTTTCTGCTCCCCCTCTCCTGTCCAATTTTCTGTAACGTTTCCCTCCTTTCTCTTCCTTTCTCTTCTTTCTTCTCTTTTTCTTTCGTTTCATCCCAAGTCTCTAGTCTTCCTTCTTTTTTTTTTTTCCTCCTGTTTTTCCCTGTTCTTTCTCTCCAACCTCTCCTTTTATCTTCTCTTTCTTCTGATTATTGTTCTTCTGTTTCCATTTATTTTTTCTTTAGTATTTTCTCTTACTCTCTTCTTTTTTTATCTCACCTGCTTTTAAAATCTATCACTCTCTCTCCTCGTCTTCTCTGTATTACTCGTATCTGTCTTCCTCCTTCTCTTTCCCCATTCCTCCTCAGACACTCCCCTCTCTCACTCCCCCTTCTCTGCCTCTCTGTCTGTGTCTCCTCCCTTTCTAACCTTTCTTCCTCAGCTCTTCATCTACCCTTCTGTCCTTCACTCATCCTCTTCCTTTTCTCCTTTCTCAGTCTCTTCTCTCCTTTTCGTTTCTCCTTTTCTCTCCTTGTCCATCTCCCTCCTTTTTTTGTCCTCCCCTCCTCACCTCTCCTTCCTCCTCCTCCTCCTCCTCTGCTTCCTCCTCCTCCTCTGCTTCCTCCTCTTCTTCCCTTTCCTGCCCTTCTTACTCTCTCCTCTTCCGTTTACTCCTTCTCCTCCACTTCCTCTTCTTCCTCCTCCTCCTCCGTAACCTCTTTAGCATGATCACTGAGACAGGCTGGTCAGTACCTGAACCCTGTCCTCTCTCTCTCTCTCTCTCTCTCTCTCTCTCTCTGTATATATATATATATATATATATATATATATATGTATATAGATAGATAGATAGATAGATAGATAGATAGTTAGATACTACTACCCTGCTCTCTCTCTCTCTCTCTCCGTTCACCAGGCGGTCACCCTCGCTCTATCCTCCGGTCACCCTCGCTCTATTCTCCTTGACGTGAACACAATGGGATCGGCTTGTCCCTCCCGTCCCTTCCCTTCCCTTCCCTTCCTCTCTCTTCCCTTCCCTTCCCTTCCCTTCCCTTCCTCTCTCTTCCCTTCCCTTCCCTTCCCTTCCCTTCCTCTCCCTTCCCGTCGCTTCACTTCCCTTCCTCTGCCTTTCATTTCATTTCCCATCCTCTCCCTTCTCATCACTTCCCTTCCTATCTCTTCCTTTTTCATCCCTTCCCTTCCTAACCCTTCTCTTCGCTTCCCTTCCTATCCCTTCCCTTCCTCTCCATTCCCTTCACTTTCCTTTCTTTCTCTTCCCTTCACTTCCTTCCCTGTCTCTTTCCTTCTTTTTCCTTCCTTTTACCTTCCCGTCTCTCTCCTTCCTCACTTCCTTTCCCCTCCTTTTCCATCATTTCCCTTTCCTTACTTTCATTCCCATTCCGTTACTTTCCCTTCATTTTACTTTCCTTCTCTCACAATGAACTATTCTCACCCGGCATACACATGGATTATTTTTATATATTTCTGGTCACCTTAATACAAAAAATATTAGCAGCTCGAGGAAATGCAGGGAATGGACTCAAAAATGATGCCTATATTAAAAAAAAAAAAAAAAACGAGGAACTGCAATATCTGAATATACCTTAACTAGGCGTAAACTGCGAAGTCGATATATATATATATATATATATATATATATATATATATATATATACATACATACACACGGTATATATTACATCTGCACACGCAACGTGAGGGAGTTACTTAGTCCTGTCTCTCTGTCTATTAGAAGCATTGTGAAGAAGGTATTTGATGGAATTGCACCAAATTTGGCATAATGGTTTAAAACCATCTGTAGAACAAGTGTTTAATTTTTGGCAGAAGATGGCTATAGATAAAGAGCAAGGTAAAATCAGTTTTGGTCCGTTTTGGAGCAGGCTTAATTGAACGTTTGAGGGGAGGAAAAGGACGAACTGAGCTAATTATGAGAATAGTTAATCGAAAGTCAGTGTCACAGAAAGGGTCCACTGTTTGGCCTTTAACTCTCATAGATCTGATTCGAGATGGATGAAATTTGTCGAGAGGGTGTAAGGTTTAGCGAGGATAAAGGGGAAAAGTCAAGGTCACAGTGTAAAGTCAACTTACACACTTTTGATCCAATTTTACCGAATTTCTTGGATGGGGTTAGAGTTAAGCAAGGGTGAACTGATCCAATATTGAGAGTAATCAGTGAAAGGTTAAGGGCACAGAGGTGAAGGTTCGGCCTTAAGGGTCCTTTGACTTTGGACAAGCATTTGGACCGATTGTACGGGGCTGATGTTGCTCTTGTGGGTGCGTCTTCTTGTACAATACAGTATATGTAGGCAAAATTCTCAAAGGAAGGTATAGTATGGTAGTAGGTTAATTCTTCACATAAGAACGGTGGAGTTTCACTGAAGCTATGGTTGTAAGATAATGGTTGTAAGATTTTTGGCAATGTTTCCAGCGTGTAAAAAAAAAAATAAAAAAAAAAAAATAAATAAAATAAATCTTTCACAGTTTTAACTACACAGAACAAATGACCTTGCTGTATGGTGGACTACGAAAATATTATAGTATTCGCAGAGAAGTATTTGACTTTTAATCCCCAGCTAATGATGATGATAAGTAAATTCGCAGCCCATAAATAAATTTCCTTAAGTACGGTTGTAATGTTTTTCCCTTGTACTTAGCATGGAGGACACAACCGTATACCAGCGTCGTTAAAGTTATTTTATACTACTTTCCCTTTCAAGCTGTATTGTATGTTGAATATGGTTTCCGCCATCCCTCGGATTCGAAATTTCTCTGACAGTTTTCCAATTTTGTTTAGTAGTCCTTCTCATTTTACTATGTCAGTTTAAGTGGGAGGGAAGAGAGAAAGAGAGAGAGAGAGAGAGAGAGAGAGTGTGTGTGTGTGTGTGTGTGTGTACAGGGAGGAACTTGCTAACCTTCCCACAGCTTGTCACTTGCTAACCTTGTCACTGACATAGAAACCTTAGTTATAACCTACCCTATATCGAGTGAGCTCAAAAGGATCAGCGGGTTCAGTGTTGTTTGCTTTCCTTTTTTACTCTTCAATTATTGTCTTTCTGTTTCCTTCTCTCCCTCTCCCCTCTCTTCCTCCCATTTCCTTGTCTCTTTCGTTCACATTCCCATCTCCTACCCATCCCTTCCCTCTCTCTGTCTCTCCAGGTCTACATATATGTCCTTTTGTCTACCGGATTGCAGGAAGATTTATTAGATCGTGATGAAAATGGGGGCGTTCCTATTTACGCAGAAATTAAGTTATAAATATTAATGACGTATTTATTTTACTTAAAGCTTGCTTCCTTCACATGGTTATATTCAGCTTAGGGGAATACTCTTGTAATGAAGGTGTTAGAGACAATAAATATAATTATTTTTACTACGATGGCACTATTTTTCTTTTATTTCCCTGATTTTCTTGTTTCAGTTTCTCGTTCTTATCAGTGCTCGTTGCCACAGCCATATGATTTTGCTTCTGCACTGACTGCCTTGAAATATCTGAAATTGGTTCGTGAACTGCCGGATGTTAAAAGAACCATCAAAATTTAAACAAGGGTTCTATTAGGCCTGACGCTCTTGTTAGGGCAAGGAGTGAGTTCGATTCGAAAGTGCCATCTAGTCTATTTATTCTTTGCCTTTTTACGTGTATTAAAAGAAAATAAGGAAATATATATGAAAGCCGTGGGAAACGTCATGCTATTGATTGCGATATGGCTTCTTAAGTGTGATTTTCCTTCTACTACGAGGCAGTTTCACTCAACATAAAGATCGCTAGTACTGAAAGGACTTAAGTACAAGGACACTGCACCACTTATAATAATTAATGAAGCATGATGCGCTCAGTTTAGTGAAGGTATGTGATCTGATGAATAACCTTTGAGTCGCTCCTTACCTCTTTGATCATCTTTCTTCTCCTTCTCCTCCTCCTCTTTTTGATCTCCACCTCTTGCTTCTCGTCAACCTCCTGTTCCTCCTCCTCACGCTCATCCTTGTGCTGCAGACCATCACCACCACAACCACCACCACCATCGTCATCATCATCCTTCATTGTTTTGTTTTTCCTCTGCCTATTGTTCAGTACCCTCCTTCTCACTGCTTCTTTTTGTATTCTCATTCTCCGTTTTCTTAATTACTCCTATTTTCTTTTCTCTCTTTTTGGCATTCGCCTTATTACAGGGTCCTGCTTCATTTTCCTTTTTCTTTCCCTTCTTTCCCCCTCATTTCTCATGTTTCCATCTTGTTTCTGTCTCGTAAACTGCATTCTCTCTCTCTCTCTCTCTCTCTCTCTCTCTCTCTCTCTGTATGTATATGTATGTATATATATATAATATATATATATATATATTCCTTTAGTTTTCTTCTTCATAGTTTATCCACAATCTTCCTCTTCCCCTTTCTCGTCCAGCCATCCATTTATCCCCACTCTCCAAAAATTCTTCCTCTAATTCCTTCTCAAGCCCATATCTGTTCCCTATTTTACCCGAACGTTTTCCTTTTTTCTCATCATTTCCTTCCCTTGTTCCACTTTATTCCCTGCTGTCCCTTTAGTTATCTCGATTTTATATTTTCGCTTAATTTCTTCACTTTTAGTCCGTTTTCTCCTGATTTCACACACTTTCTTGTGCATCTCTTTCTCCTCCTTATAGCATTTTTTGACATCAGTTTCTTTTACTTACTTTTCTCCCCTCTTCTTTTGCTTTCTCCTTTCTGTCTTGCTTTTGCCCTCGTCGTTCGTCCCTTCCTCATCACATTTTTTCCCTCTTTCTCCCTTCCCATTCCCTCCCCTTTTTCTCCACTTTCTCCCATACTTTCCTACTTCCTTTTCTCTCATTCTCCTCTTTCCGTCCCCCTTTTCTCTCTCCGTTCTTCATTTCCTCTTCGCTCCCCCTCCTATTTCTTCTCCCAGCCCCCCTCCCCTTTCTTCTCCCCCTTCTCTCTTCCATCTGTCTCCACATTCTCTCTCCTCTTTAGTTATTTCACCGTTACTCAGTTATTCACTTCTTACACTTTACTCTTTCTTACTTTTCTCTTTTCCCTATTCCCCTCTTCCATATCCCTCTTTCTTTCCTTCCCTTTTTTCTTCCTCCCTCCTTTCTGCTTTAGCTTCCTTCCCTCCTTTTCCGTCTGTCTTCTCCCCTACCTCTCCCCTCGTTCCCATTTCTTCTCTTCCTTCTCCCTTCTCTTTCTCTTTCCCTTCTCTCTTTCCCTCTTGCCACATTCTCTCCCCCTCAGTTGCTTCACCTTTACCTAGTCCTCCCTGTCACGAATCAATTCGCGACATTTCCTTTTTGTGAGAAGCCACGAACTAATAGTGGAAAACTCACTGTGTATCGCTCAGTTAACCGTTTCTCTCTCCATTTCGGGGTATACTTTTCAAATAATTCGTCACTTTCAGAAGTGACCGATTTAATGCACGTCACTAAGTGCGCTACTGAGCGATACAATTGTTTCTTTATCGTTCGCCTCTGCTTGCATAAACCGTTAGCCACGCCTTCTTCCGGTGGCTCGTGCTTCCTGCCCATACATGTATTTGAATTCAGTTTTGTGTTTGCTGTGACGGAGAAAGGGTCTGTGCTCAGAAGTGGAGAGGTCAGCTAGCACCCCAAGCTCCATTAGTACAGTTAATCCCAGCTCTCCCACCTTAGTGGTGATACACAGTATTCATCGACTGGTATTTCTTTTGTGTATTTTGTAGTTTTAAGAGCTTAGTTAAGGTGTTTTTCCTAGGCGTAAGTATTTAGCTTCTGTGTGAGTGAGCGAGTGCGTCTCATTTAATTTGATTTGAAATGTAATGTTAAATTTATTTTTGTAATTAATAAATTTAACAGTTCTATTTCTTGAGCTTAATGTAGAGTAAATCTTGTTTCATTTCTCCATAATTAAGCTTATTTTCCATACAGCTCCTAGCTTGCATAAACGTTTACTATTCATAACTGGTACTTAGACCAGTCTTGTTGTATTAACTTAAAATCCGTTGTGCCAGGAGTTAATGCATCAGCAAGAACCTGATGTTATTATTATTAGTATTAGTTATTTATTGTCAGGGGTGATGTAACTTTCTCCAGAGGCTAACAGTACAGTAATTCAGCAATTGTGAGTAATTAGTCTCTGCTGAGTACTGTTGAGAAAGTTTATAAATTCTCGTTCTTAGAGAATCTTAGCAAATCAGCGTAAAGTAATCGTTGCTTGATGTAGCAAGACAATCATTGTCTCTGCTCTTCAATATTATTGAATATTATTATCAAATTAAATAATATTTAACCATTTATATCAAAATTACCGTGATAAGATAAAAAGCCCCGTGACAATTGGCGACCTCGCCAGGATATTAACTCCTAGCTCTAAAGCTATTCACGAGATAGTGCTCACTCATTCATATTTAGGTATTTATCATTAAAGTTTATAGGCACAAGCTTACTGGTGTTTACCCTTAATTTAGCAAGTGAATTTTGCTTTATCAATCCATAGAGTACTTAACTCTAGTTTATTCTTGGTAACGCCAGACGATTTTATTCGCTTCTGGGAAGTCGCCGTACCATTGTGTTTATTATTGAGTCTTCCCAGTCATTTACATTTTTGATTTATTCTTTGCCAGTTAACTGGATAAGACTGGTCACCACTAGCTTGTGTCTGTACTCTTTATTTTTGTTTATTAGTATTCGTCGCTAAGCAGTCAGTACTCAATTTCGGTTACTTAGTAAATTGAGCTAGCATCATGGCTACAGCTGTATATGTACAGGAAGCCAAAGATATTGGTCTCACAGACCCAGAGAAAATACAGAGTTACGTTCTCTCACGGTTCAATTACGAGCAAGAACGTGAGAAAGATGCTCGTGAAGAGCGTAGGATTCAGCGCGAATGCGAGCGAGAACAGCGCGAATACGAGCGAGAACAGCGTGAGGAACGTGAAAGAGAGCGTGCATATGAACAAGAGCAGCGTGAGAAAGAGCGCGAATACGAGCGGGAACAACGAGAACACGAACGTGCCGAGCGAGAAGCACGAGAAAAACATGAACTTGAAGTGCTGAAGCTCAAGCGAGATTCCTTGGCTTCAGACACGTCTGCTGCAGTTGGTCAAAGCTCCACGAGCGTTCCCCCTGCACATGTCCTGGCGACCCCACGCATCAAGCTTCCTTCATACAAGGAAAGCGAGCGAATCGAGCCGTACATAGCTCGTTTTGAGGACATGGCAGACTTATATCAACTGGATGAGGCAGCTAAGCGGCTTCAGTTTCTTAGCCTATTTGAGGGCCCTGCCCTCGATATTCTCCACAGAATTCGTGGAGACAATCTCACATATGAGATGATGAAAGCTGCACTCATTAAGGCGTATGGTCTCACAGTAGACGACGCCAAAGTTCAGTTCATGCGAGCTCGTCTCCAAGACAAGGAGACAGCTGTTCAGTTCCTTGATCGTCTCACAGCTTACTTAAATGAGTGGATGGAGAAAGATGAAACTCCTTCCACGCGTGAGGGGATAATTGACCTTATGCTGCGTACACAGCTAGAGAGGTCGTGGCCTGCTGAGCTCATAGCACAGCTTAAGATCTGCCAGGTGAAAGATGCCAGCCAAATGGCAGAGAAGGCTGACGCATTCTTTACTGCATACGGGTATCAAGCTCGTAAGCAAAACACCTGGAGCAGAAAAGATACTGCCAAGTCTGGGAAGCCGTCTCAGACTGAATCCCAGCACCAAGGCCGTTCTCAGAGTAATGGCCAAGGTCCAAAACCGCAGTGGAAGGACCAGGGGCAAAACACTCAGAAATCTGAGTGGAAGAGGTACAACAAGTACCCTAACCAGCAGCAGTATCAGCCACGCAACCGACCGTCGGGACAAACTTTTTCACCTCCAGCTCAAAAGAGGCAGGAAGCGAATGCAGCCTTCATTCCTCAGCAGCAGCCTGGTGGTCACGTCCCTACCAGTGTGGGTACTTCCCCACAGTTCACTAGTCCCACAGTGACAGTGAACCCCCCTCCACAGATGGCCAATGTTCCATCTCCCCAATATAACCTTCAAGGCACAATGTTTGCCACATCAATTCAGCAGCCTCAGGAGTGGCTAGCTGCTTCCTCCACAGGCCCTCCCACAGGTGACAGTACCTTCCTTGTTCAGCCAGGGTTTGTGGGAGGCATTCCTGTGAAGGTCCTGAGAGACAATGGTTCCTCAGGTTGCTCTGTTAAGCAGAGTTTAGTTCGGCCTGAGCAGTATACAGGTCGACAGATCCATGTAAGCCTTATTGATGGATCAGTGAGATTGTTCCCTGAGGCATGTATCCAGGTGGCATCTCCATTTTATACTGGTATGACACTTGCAGTTGTCATGCCAGAGCCTCTATTTGACTTAATAGTAGGCAATATTAATGGAGTCAAGGATAGTTGCTCCGATGGCGCTACTCAGACTTCGGCTGCTGCGGTGACACGAGCCATGACTGAGGCTCCAGACTGTGTCACCCCAGTGATCATTGAATCGCCGCAAGATCTGATGTGCAGTCAACTTGTTGTACAAGAACAACATTCTGACCCGACACTTGCTGCCGTGCGGAATAAACAAAAGGGTCGAGTGATTAAGTATTCACGGGGAGGTCGAGCCAAGTTCCTTCGCAAACAAGGACGGCTCTACCGTGAGTCACGAACACCCGAGGGCGAGGTTCGACTGCAGTTTGTCGTTCCCGCCAAGTACCGCCCAGCAGTGTTACAATGGGGTCATTGTCCAGCCTCAGGAGGTCACCTGGGCAAAAGGAAGACCCAGGGCCGTATCCGAGCTGACTTTTTCTGGCCAGGGATGGGACGAGACATAGACAGTTTTGTCCGTTCCTGCAGTGTGTGCCAAAGTATCACCACTGATCAGGGACATGTCCTTCCTGTGCCGTTCATAACCACACCTGTAATCTCTGAGTCAGTTGAGAGACAGGGTAGTGGTGAAGTGGGTGCAGACCTGATGTCTCGCCCATTGGCCCCACAGGACACAGTATGTCCAGGGCCTGTACATGCATATTATGTACCTTAAGTTAAGGGGGAAGTTGAGAGGCGACTTGAGGCTATGGAAGACCCAAGTTTGCACAAGGATTCTCAGCTTCCCAATACTAATATAAGTATTGTAGGTTAAGGGGGAAGTTCGAGAGAGAACTCCGCAGAGGCGACTTGAGGCTATGGAAGACCCAAGTTTGCACAAGGATTCTCAGCTTCCCAGTACTAATAGAAGTACTGTAGGTTAAGGGGGAAGTTCGAGAGAGAACTCCGCAGAGGCGACTTGAGGCTATGGAAGACCCAAGTTTGCACAAGGATTCTCAGCTTCCCGGTACTAATATAAGTATTGTATTGTAGGTTAAGGGGGAAGTGAGAACTCTGCAGAGGCAACTTGAGGCTATGGAAGACCCAAGTTTGCAAGGATTCTCAGCTCTCCGAGATTAATATAAGTATTGTAGGTTAAGGCACAGGTTGAGGACCCGTGTGCGGTTTGAGGCTATGGAAGACCCAAGTTTGCACAGGGATTCTCAACTTGCCGACCATAATCGTGTGCTAAAATTAATGGCGACCTCGAGTGTACTTTTCATAGCATGTACTGACTGCTAGCCAGAGAGAGTAATTGTAACATAATAAGAATTTTGTCCCATTGACACTTTTGATGCTCCACCTCAATTGGTTTTGCAGGTTCAGCAATGGGTGTAGCAGTTTTGCTGTGCGGGCCAGCCGATCGTCTGCCGCACGCTGCCACCTCTTCTCCTCTGCCTTCGTCATCGCCATATATTATTTACTGTGTCATTTTACACGTAGGTACAGTTACACTACAACTGTCACACCTACACCGTGTATTACATACACCACGCTACACAACAATTAGTTGTCAGTGTAAATGTAGCGAATTTTCGCTCAGTTTGACCTGAGTACAGGATTTTCACCGTCGTCACGGAGTTTTTCCCTCAAGCTTGCTTCTATTAACGTAAATACGAGGTTTTTTCGCTCACTGGCGACTGCGATTTTCTCCTGTAGCAGGATAGCACACACACCACAGTGTGAATCTTGTGTGACTGAGTTAGGATTTATATATATATATATTGAAATCTTTCTTCTGAAGGAAGAAAGATTTAATTTTCATGGGGCGTAATGTCACGAATCAATTCGCGACATTTCCTTTTTGTGAGAAGCCACGAACTAATAGTGGAAAACTCACTGTGTATCGCTCAGTTAACCGTTTCTCTCTCCATTTCGGGGTATACTTTTCAAATAATTCGTCACTTTCAGAAGTGACCGATTTAATGCACGTCACTAAGTGCGCTACTGAGCGATACAATTGTTTCTTTATCGTTCGCCTCTGCTTGCATAAACCGTTAGCCACGCCTTCTTCCGGTGGCTCGTGCTTCCTGCCCATACATGTATTTGAATTCAGTTTTGTGTTTGCTGTGACGGAGAAAGGGTCTGTGCTCAGAAGTGGAGAGGTCAGCTAGCACCCCAAGCTCCATTAGTACAGTTAATCCCAGCTCTCCCACCTTAGTGGTGATACACAGTATTCATCGACTGGTATTTCTTTTGTGTATTTTGTAGTTTTAAGAGCTTAGTTAAGGTGTTTTTCCTAGGCGTAAGTATTTAGCTTCTGTGTGAGTGAGCGAGTGCGTCTCATTTAATTTGATTTGAAATGTAATGTTAAATTTATTTTTGTAATTAATAAATTTAACAGTTCTATTTCTTGAGCTTAATGTAGAGTAAATCTTGTTTCATTTCTCCATAATTAAGCTTATTTTCCATACAGCTCCTAGCTTGCATAAACGTTTACTATTCATAACTGGTACTTAGACCAGTCTTGTTGTATTAACTTAAAATCCGTTGTGCCAGGAGTTAATGCATCAGCAAGAACCTGATGTTATTATTATTAGTATTAGTTATTTATTGTCAGGGGTGATGTAACTTTCTCCAGAGGCTAACAGTACAGTAATTCAGCAATTGTGAGTAATTAGTCTCTGCTGAGTACTGTTGAGAAAGTTTATAAATTCTCGTTCTTAGAGAATCTTAGCAAATCAGCGTAAAGTAATCGTTGCTTGATGTAGCAAGACAATCATTGTCTCTGCTCTTCAATATTATTGAATATTATTATCAAATTAAATAATATTTAACCATTTATATCAAAATTACCGTGATAAGATAAAAAGCCCCGTGACACTCCCCTCCAATATGTGTCCAGTCCTTTCGCTTACCCTTCCCTTCTCCCTCGCACTTTCCTTCCTGCCAATATTCTCTCTCTCTCTCTCTCTCTCTCTCTGTGCGTGTATATGTGTGTGTGTGTGTGTGTGTCTGTGTCTGTGTCTGTGTCTATTGTGTCTGTGTGTGTGACGCATTTTCCCATGCGTTCCCGTTTTTTTTTTTTTTCACCTCATTCATATTCACACGTGTTTTCTTCCATCAGTTGAATTCCTTGTTTAGGTCTTCTTTCTTATTCTACTGCTCCCGTCTATCCTGTGCTTTCTCTCCCCTCATTTTTTCTTTTTCTTCCCTTTCTTACTCTCATCCTCATTTTCATGTTCCTTGCCACGTGATGCCCCTCTTTCCATCTTTTAAACCATCTTTTTTTTTCTTTCTTCCTTACCTCGTTCCATAACATATTCCTCCATCGGTATTTCAATTCCTCCATCCAATCTCTTGTTTTCCCTTTTTTTCCATTTCTCTGCTTGCTTTCACCTTTCTTCACACCCATCTAGCTTCTTTCTCTTTAGCATTCTCTCTCTTCTCTCTCCCTCCCAGCTTCGCATCTCCCCCTTTTTTTCCTCTTCGTCCGTCATATCTCCCGTCCTTTTCTTCCTTCATCTTTTGCCTACTCCTCCCTCCTCTTTCCCAACCCAGCCTCTCTTCCCCCTTCATTTTCCTCCCATCCTCTCTCCTGTCTTTCGTCTTCCTTACCCCCTCTCCGTTTTTAGTTTTTTATGCATCCTTTCTCTTCCATCTGTCTTTCATCAACCCTTCCTACCCACTCTTCCTGTCATCCCCTCCTTTTTCTGCCATTCTTCCTCCCATCCTCTTCCATCTTCCTCTCCTCCCAATTTTCCACCTCCTCCTCTTTCCCACCCACAAACGCCATACTGACCAACGTCACACAACATTCGTCTGACGGCATCAACTCTGGAAGACCCGGACAACAACAGACATTAGTGAAACTTTTGATGTCATTCTCCGACACAAATTAGTCACCAGAATATATACCACAGACATGATTCTCCAACGCTGATTCTCCAAGTACTTATCTGGTAGACACGCATATATTCCTCATTTTTCCCCCTTTCTCTTCTTCCCTCCTTTGTTCTCTACCTACCACCTTCCTTCCCTTCTCTTCCTTCTCTCTTGTTACCACCTCTTCCCATCTACTTTCTCCACCACCTCTCCCGTCTCACGAACATATTATTTCAATTAGAGTTCCACAAGGCACCATTCCTTCATTAACACTCAGTCTAGACGTACATGAGATTCCCATACTTCAGTCGACCACAAACATTGTTTCATATGCAGATGGCATTGCCATAACACCTACACATTATGTCGCAGAGGCATCTCGTACACTCTGACAAGAGTACCACAACACACCTCAAGCTTTGGTCGAGGGCAGTAAGCAGGGAATCACAGCAGCCAAATCCACCACCACACTCATCATCTTGAGCAATCATTAACACAGGTATTCCCTTAACTTCCCACATAATAATTTACCTGTGCCACACTCGCTTTCCACTGAGATCCTTGGAGTGGCTCAGGACACTGGAATTGACGTCAGTGACCACAGACAAGACATTACTATTCAGTCGAACAGGGCAGTACTCCCGAGGTTGATGGCAAGCTGGTGATAGGGAGAGCTGGAGCTCCCGTTTCACCAGCCCTCAGGACTTGATCCTGACCATCTCCCTTTTCTGAACATTTTCAGTGCATTCATTTACACAGAGAGTAGGCCAGCATGCTCTCATAATACCTCTACCTTCAACTGTCTACACCACACTACATGCGCATAACATATCACACCTTCTATTCACATCTATAGTAATGGCCGCTGCAATCTTACAATCAAATGAGGTGGTACCTCGGATTGCCACCACCGGCAGGGTAGGGCTGGAGGCACAGGGTCCTCCCGGTCTCCATCAAGCGACTGTGCCAGCAGCGACTGTTGCTATTTCCGGGAATGCTCGTCGTCGAAGAGGTGACGGTGCGGCCTTATTCTTTACCAACATCCGCGGCCTATCCACAAATTTAAACTCAGTTCATTTTTTCCTTCAGTCCATATCCCCTTTAGCCCTTTTCCTCACAGAACCACAAATCTCACCCTCTACCGATATATCTCCATTTTGTTTTCCCGGTTACCATCTCCTTACAAACTTTCGAAACAAGGGCGACACCTGTTGTTATATCAAATCCCAATATGCAGTTGATACTATTTTAAACTTCACTTCATCCAGTTTTGATTACTCATTATATAAATTAAATTGCCAAAACATTACCAAATATATCTGTGTAGTTTATCGTTCCCCCAATGCTTCTTCGGAACCCAGTGTATTTGATTCCATATCCACTCAGTTGAGTAACCTTGACCTTGCCCTTGGCAATGAAATTACCATTTTGGGTGATTTTAACATACACAATGTTGAATGGTTATTGCATTCTGCCCGGACTGACGAGGCTGGTCTAGAAGGCGAGCTGTTTGCGGAATCGTTTAATCTCACCCAGTTGGTAAAGCAACCAACCAGAATACCTGATAATCCTGACCATAATGCCCATCTCTTGGATTTATTCTTGACAAATAATCCAGATCAATACAGGATAGAGGTACTGTCACCACTTGGATCCTCTGACCACAATCTCATCAAAGCCTCATTAGTTAACCCCCCTACACCTCCCCATTCCGAACCTGTCAGGGTGACCCGATGGCACTTTGACAGGGCAGACTGGGATGGATTTAGAAATTATCTTGCTGATGTTCCATGGCAGTCTTTCTTCTCTAGTGATCCCAATTCTACCCAGTCCCACATTTGTGACTTAATACTAGCTGGTATGGATTTATTCATACCAAGTCAACAATTCACTAAAAGATCAAACTCTCCAAAATGGTTTGATGGCAATTGTGCCAGAGCAACAGCCCAAAAGTCATTAGCATATAACTCTTACTTAAAATCAAAAACACCTGAATCACTCTCCCAATTTAAAATTGCTAGAAATCATGGAGAAGCTGTATTAAATCTATCTAAATCAAACTTTCTTCAAAAGCAAGCATCAAAACTACTTAACAACCCTAATGACAATAGAATATTCTGGTCAACTCTGAATTCTTTCAATAATAACTTTAACAAGTCATCTTCCATTCCCCCACTAAAATCTTCAGATGGCAATATTACAAGTGACCCACGTGGGAAAGCAGATATCTTTGCTAGTACCTTTGCAAGAAACTCTACCATAGATGATACCAGCCAGAATGTCTCAGTACTGGAACTTGATTCTCCCGAAATTGCCCCACTTAAAATACAGACAAGATTTGTAAAATCCATCCTAGACAATTTACCTACCAACAAAGCTCCAGGTCCAGATGGAATTCCGCCAATTGTTTTGAAAAAGTGTTCCCCTGAACTTGCCTCTGTCCTAGCTAAATTATTCAGACTATGCATACGTACTTCTTTATTCCCAAATTCATGGAAAGAAGCCAATATCCACCCAGTTCCGAAGAAAGGAAATTCGTCTGACCCCTCCAATTACAGACCAATAGCTATCACATCTTCTCTTGGTAAGGTATTTGAAACTTTAATTAATAAGCATATTGTTAAACATCTTGAATCCAACAACTTAATTAATGATAGACAATACGGTTTTCGCCACGAAAGATCCACCATTGACATACTCAATCTCCTAACTCATACCATCCATCAATCAATTGATCTTTTTGGAGAAACTCATGCAGTAGCTCTTGATATCTCTAAAGCTTTCGACAGAGTATGGCACCGTTCCCTGCTGTCCAAACTCCCTTGCTATGGACTAACGTCTTTTGTTCCTTTGATTTCTTCTTATCTTAGTGACAGGAAAATAAGAGTAAAAGTAGATGATGTATATTCGAATTTCCACTCAATTAACGCCGGCGTGCCGCAGGGATCAGTTCTGGCGCCAACCCTATTTCTGGTTCATATTAATGATCTCTTATCTGTCACTCACAATCCCATTCACTCATATGCAGATGACTCAACACTACATAGTTCATTCACACTCAGACATCCATTTACAAAGTCTAATATCTCTACTTCTCAACTCAGTACAGCCATCTCCATAAATCAAGATCTGTCTGCAATCAGTGAATGGGGACAAAACAACTTTGTCTCTTTTAATGCTAGTAAAACTAAATATATACAGTTTACTAATAGACAGATATTGCCAGATTCGTACATTATCTTCAGTGCTACTAATATTCCCATCTCCAAAAGTATTGAAATTCTTGGTGTCTCACTTAACAGTGCCCTCAGCTGGACCTCTCATGTCAGATCACTTGCTAAAACCGCCTCAAAGAAACTTGGATTATTGTACAGAGTCCGTAACTTCTTCGCCGATGAGCAGTTAGCTATAATTTATAAGAGTCATGTGCGCTCTCAGCTTGAATATTGCTCACCCTTGTGGAATGGTTGTGGAGAGGTTGCATTAAGACAACTAGACAAAATTCAGAATAAAGCTGTTAGAATCATTAACAACCCTGCCATCACATATAAACTACCTTCCCTGCAAGTAAGAAGGAATGTTGCCTCCCTTGCATTATTTTACAGATATTTTTTTGGCAAATGCTCAGACGAAGTTGCGTCCATGGTGCCACCTCTCCATGCCTTCCCTCGTGCTACACGGGCATCTGGTAGCGCTCATGACTGGAATGTCACTCAACCATATTGCAGAACTTCTGCCTATCAGAATTCTTTCATTCCCCGAACTGCATCTCTCTGGAACTCGCTTCCCCAGAGTTGTTTTCCTCCAAATTTCAACCTACAACTGTTCAAGTCTAACTGTTACAGATATTTTGTGAACAGAGGACACCAGTAATCTGGTGTATGGATAATTTTTTTTCTCCATTTGTTTTTCCTTCCTCCGTTCTGTTATTAAAAAAAAAAAAAAAAAAAAAAAAAAGCACTATATTATCAGATCAGTGATACCCTGTGCATCCCCGGCATGGGCCCTTATCCTATCTAACATTCACTGCAACATCTCGCTGACCATACAGATAAACGCTCCACGCATCATCACTGGTTGCACCAAAAACCGCTCTCATAAGTCACTTGCACTTTGAAATATCTTGATAAGTTTACCCGGCAGCCTGTGTTAACCCGCAACTCCCCTATCAGTCCATACAGAGCAACACTTCACAAGTGGACACATTAAACAATCATCACACAAGCATTACCAGACCTTCTTTAGCATCATCCCACCTCCAGACGTTCAAATACTAGCATTGAAGAAACAGATAATACTCATTTCAGGCGCAGAGCAATACAACACCTCCATCTGAACACGATATTACAAACTCCCCATCATGACATCCACCCATCAGAGGTATACTCAGAGTTGATTGAGTACACCAAGCTAAGCTTAATTCAGGACATCACCCAGCCCTCCTCAGTTACCAGCGCAGACTCGTTATCATTAGAATCACCATTGACACGTGTAAAGCTTATATAGTATAGAACCACACTCATAACACACACATATAATAGAGCATTGCTAAGCACATGCCCCACTAAGACGTAGACAACAGCGGTGAAAGGAACCTATAAGACGATCCCATGGAACAGTTGTTTACCTGCAATCGATGAGTCTGCTCAGCCAGACAGACCGGGATTAAGCAGCAACAAAAACACAAAACAACTCAAAGTTGTTGTTTTTTTTCTCTCATTTACCCTTTTTTTCATTCTTCTCTCGTCTGCGCCATCTTCTCCCTCCTCTCTCCCTCCCACTCTGCCTATCATCAACATTTTCTTTTCCTTTCCTTCCTTTCTCCCCCTTTCTCCTCCCTCATATTTCCACCCTTCTTCTCATACACATCTCCTTTTCTGTCTTCCACCTTCCTCCTCTTCCATCTTTCTCTCTCTCTTTTTCCATCTTCCTCTCCCCTCTTTCATCTTCGTGTTCATCCTGCCTCTCATCATGCTTCCTCTCCCTCGCCCTTTCTTATTCCGTCCTCCCTCTCTCCAATCTTTCTCTCCCTCCTCTCATCCTCCTTCCTTTTTTCCTCCTCCCATCCTCTCCTCCTCCATTTCGATACCGTGCGTGGGTTGGGAGTAAAGGAAAACTACGGTAGACGGATGAAGGCATGAAAGGCGGTGGAAAAGAGGCCAGGAAGGCGTGATTGGGAAGGTGGAAGTGGAAAGGAAAATGTAGCATATCTCTTTGAGATAAAGTAGGGCAGAGCCTGGTATCAATCTTTCTGTCTGTCTACCTGTCTATATGTCTGGCTATCCATATCTGCCCGTCTGTTCATCTATGTCCATTCACCTATGTCTATACGTCTATCTTTATACAGGTATTTATCTGTCAAGGTGACTAGCTAGCAAGATATCTGTCTGTCTGTCTTTCAACCCTTCTGTCTATATATATATCTAGCTTGGTAGCTATCTGTCTATCTTTGTTTCTTTTTTTATTTTCTATCTGTGTCAGGTATTCAGGTACTCTCGGCTGAAGTATGTTGGGTGCTGGCACTTTGGACATCATGTACCGTTGTCACACCAGTATACTCGCATCAGAGTGTCTGTCTGTCTGCATATCTGTCCATCGGGTGCTATATGTTTTCATATATACCAGTGCCGTTGGACTAGAGTAGGCCGGGTCCAGGCAAGTTGGGCCGGACGCAACCTTATCACACTGGTATATCCAATTGTAAGTCATTGTATTGATCTATGGCTTACTCCCTACCTATTTCTATCTGCCCATCAATCAGTGATTATCTGTCTTCCCAACCGTTCATCTATCTATACATCATTACAGTATATTACTTTGTCAGTCAAGCCAAGTACAAGTATAAAAACAAAAAAATTCTACCATGCCCCTCTTTTATAACTCATCCATCATTTGTTTATGTTACTCCATCCTTCTTTCGACTACGCTGTCTGTCTGTCATTCATGCTTCTTCAGTTAGTTGTGTTTTTATATATGCTTTCCATTTACCTTTCATTACCTCTGCCAGTGAAGGTGGGGAGATTTTTTTTTTTAATGTGTGTGTGTGTGTGTGTGTGTGTGTGTGTGTGTGTGTGTGTGTGTGTTTTGTGTGTGTGTGTGTGTTGTGTGTGTGTGTGTGTGTGTGTGTGTGTGTGTGTGTGTGTGTGTGTGTGTGTGTGTGTGTGTGTGTGTGTGTGTTTTGTGTGTGTGTGTGTGTGTGTGTGTGTGTGTTGTGTGTGTGTGTGTGTGTGTGTGTGTGTGTGTGTGTGTGTGTGTGTGTGTGTGTGTGTGTGTGTGTGTCTGTCTGTCTGTCTGTCTGTCCATTTTCACTGGAGACCAAAAAAACTAATGGGATGATGATACTGAAAACCTATGCGAATGTTTCTAGAGGTCCAAGGAGTATGTGTTTAACCTTCGTGAAGTTGTTTTTAGGACCAAAACACAGTGGTTACCTTAAATCAGTATTAGGTAGCCGCGAGGAGGTACAGTCGCCAAACTTTCCACCTGGGCCACCTAGCCGCGAGGGGTGGGTAACGGGTGCTGGCAACAGTGTATCTGTTTGTTCGTGTGTACATGCACGACGAAAGGTCGGATCATCGACTGTCGTCTTCCAAAGTGAACCTAAGTCAGAGTTCATCCCAATATTCAGTCGACAATTTTTAGCCGACAGAATTTCAAAGGAACTTCTCGAAAGTATTGGATAATGCGAGTATTGAAAACAGTAAGTAAAAAAATCTGAAAGACCGCATGTCCACATATACTACATATTTATAAACGTATTCTTTTTCATTATTACATGATAAACCCATGGCTAAAAATTGTCTACTGAATATTGGGACGAAGAATCGTCGCGTGCCCGGCCCTTACGGTAGAAAAATAGATGCCGGTGTCTGTTCGTTTTGCATTTCGCTAGTCCTGGGCCGCTCTCGATTAAACCAATTGAAATACCATTCTTGATTCAAGACATGATTAGATAAGTTAGGTCATTAGTCGTTACAGGATTACTCACTGGGCGGATATTAATTTAAACTAAGTAGAAGAGATAGGAATTGTAGATGTCGGAGATTGAAACATGTTCGTTGAGGCAGAATACTGCCTCGAGTCAGCTAGTCATGAGTCGACTGACGTGATGTGTCCACCCCTGAGTGTTCCAGCCTGTAATGATAATTTCATGTTCGTTATGTTGCATTTACCAGCCACATAAGTAATATCACAGGCAGTGGTGATATAAATATCCCAACAATTCATGATTCAATAGCAATTGTGCATAAAATGACTGGAAGCTTTTGTATACTGTGATGGAGAGGTGGTGTCATCATCTTGCTATAATGTTGAGATAATGTTCGGTGAATAATTGATGAGCGTGTAAATGTGTGACCTCATACATAAGCGGCACTGCTCACAATCAGTTTTCCTTGTAATGTGTATTTCAGTCATTCGTTAGATGAATGGACTATACTTTAAAGGTGTGCTGTAATGACCATAGTCATGTGAAATATGATACAGTAAGTAATTATCAGAGCTGATATAATAGCCACATTCGACAACAATATGCACAAACTCTTTGCCTGTTGAAGTGACAGTATTTTAACCTCGTGGTGCACCAGAGAACACATAAAAACATCTACCTGAAGTACTACCAACTTGGAAAAAAGCAACCGTTAACAGTGTCTGAACATCATCCTACTGTTTATTGGTCAGTGTCATTCATGATGTGAATATGGCAGGTAATCTTACTTGTAACTGGACTTAGATGTTAGGTAAATGCATTCCTCTTCAACCTATACTGACAATGGTATCCAGTGATAACACTATGAAATGGAATGACTGATATAAGGAGAGAGTGCGAGAGAGAAAGGCTCGGAGCGATTCCAGTATATAGTGCATTAACATGTTATTGGAATTATGTAAAAACAACATAGAAAATAAAATGTTTAGTATTGTTAAGAATGCAGATATTTAGTAGAGTGGTAATGGATCTCAAAAACTAGTTCGGCAATTATTATCACAGGCGGTATGGATAACGTAACCTCCGCACCCCACCCCCGTCCGGCGCCTGCCCTGGCCTTCACTATGCAAAGCTCCCCCCCTTAGGCAGCTCTCCCACACAGGCGGTATAAGTAACGTAACCTCCCCCCCCCCCCGTCCGGCGCCTGCCCTGGCCTTCACTATGCAAAGCTCCCCCCTTAGGCAGCTCTCCCACCGGCTCGACCAGTTGCAGGAAACCTGTCGCATGGAATTGTTGCGTGCCACAGGTTGCACGGACCAAGGCCAAATAAGTATAGTATTATACATACTATTGTATTATATAAAATAGTATATATTTATATCATAATATTATATATATTACCTTACTATAAAATTAATATAGTAAAATTTATTTGGCCTTGGTCAGTGCGACCTGTGGCACACTACAATTTTCCGTGCAAACGCCTTCATGCAACTGGCTGAGCCGATGGGAAAGCCGCCTTACTTCTGAGACATTTTTCTCCCCACCCAAATCCTGAGACAGTTTTCTCCCCACTCAAATCCTGAGACAGTTTTCTCCCCACCCAAATCCTGGGACATTTTTCTCCCCACCCAACTCCGTACTCAGCCATCTATGGGATGAACTCTGACTCTGACGGAGGTTCACTACGGACGAAGAGAGTTGATGATCCGAACTTTCGTCGAGCATGTACACACGAACAAACAGATACACTGTTGCCAGCACCCGTTACCCACCTCTCGCAGCTAGGTGGCCCAGGTGGAAAGTTTGGCGACTGTACATGCTCTCCTGAACGCCCCTGTAGTTCTTGGAGTTACTAAAAGCGTGATTGTCTGAAAAATTACATATAAAAAAGGGGGAAACAGAGGTGACATGAAAAATGCATACGCTCGCTAGAATACATAAACGAAGTGGGTAATAATGTTGCTCAGTGAGGTAATCCAGTTACGAGAGGAAATAGAAAGGACGAGAGAGAGAGAGAGAGAGAGAGAGAGAGAGAGAGGCAAACTATCAGCAAATGGAAAGGAGGTAAAAAGAAATGGAGGAGGGGGACATAAAAGAATGAGCGAGAGGAAGGGAAAGCTAAGTAGTGAATGGAATGGAGACGAAAGTAAACGGAGAGGAGAGAGAGAGAGAGAGAGAGAGAGAGAGAGAGAGAGAGAGAGAGAGAGAGAGAGAGGATATAAGAAAATGGTTAAAGGGAAAGGAGAGGAAAGGAGGAGGAGGAAGGGGAGAGAGGGAGTGGGAAGAGATAAAAGAAAGAAGAAAAAAGCGGAGAGGGAAGTGACAGGTTGAAAAAGAGAGACAGACAGACAGACAGACACAGAAACAGACAGACAGAAACAGACAGACAGACTGACAAACAGAGAAAGAAAGAGAGGAGGTAGGGTAGGGAGAGGAGGAGAGAATGGGAGAAAGGGGAAAGGATAAAAGAGGGGAAAGAACGAAACAGAGGGAAGGGGAGAACAAGGAAGAAGGGGGGAGATGAAAGGGGAAAGGATAAAAGACAGTGGGGGGGGGGAGAACCAGAGGGAAGGAGAATGAGAACGATAAGTTGAAGGATAGGGAAAGAGGAGGAGGAGGAGGAGACTGGAAGGAAAGAAAAAGCACGATGAAGAGGAGTAAATGTAAAACTGAAGAAGAATGAAGCAGCGAAAGGGAGAATGCAAGAATGTATATAGTAAGCAGAAGAAAAAGTAGAGGCAGGGAAGAGGGAAGGAGAGGAAGGGAGTTTGAGAGAAGAAAAATAATACATGAAGGAAGAAACGGAGGAGAGGGGAGGTGTACAAGAAAGGGAGAGCAGATGAAAGGGAAAAAGGAAGAAAAACTAAGAGAGGGAGAAAGGCTGAGGGAGAAGAGGAAGGAAGGAGGGGGAAGAAGTAACATAACGGAAAATCTAGTGAAGAAAGGAGCAAATGGATGGTGGAAGAAAGGAGGAGCAGGTGAAGGGGAATGGGAAAAAAAAAGAAGAGAGTCGGATGGAGAGAGAGAGGTAGTGAAAATGATGTAGATATGGAGAAAATGAAGCAACAGAGGAGGTGGGGAGACTGAACAAAGAAGGAGAAGGTGAGGAAGTATGAGTGGAAAATATAAAAGGAGAGAATTGGCTGCAGAGAGAGAGACAAAGGTAAAGAAAGTGATATAGGTATGAAGTAAAGGAAGGAACAAAAGAGGTACTGAAAAGAGAGCAGAAGAAGAAGAGGAAGGAAGGATGGCAGAGAAAGAGAGAGAGGGAGAATGAAAATCGGAAAATGAAGGAATTATTGATCTGAAAAAGAATATGGAGGTGGAAAAGGCTAGGAACCTCCCTAAAAAATATGTACAAGAAATGGTACAAAGATCACGTTAACCCCTTCGCTATGAGTATATTATTTCCCTGTATTCTTGCCGCTACCAGACGATTTTATTCAGCTTTACGGGAGACTGCATAGTGAAGGAGTCAGTGAAGGCTATATCCAATCCCCCATAGATAAAAAAGTCTCGTCTAATCTGAATAAAAATCGTCTAGAGTGTGCTAGGACATTATTGAAATGATGTCCTCAGTCTGAAAGGAATGACAAAGATAATGAAAAAAAAATATGAAAGAAGAAATGAGTGCCAGAGGAAAAAAAATATTATAATAGTTATGATGAGAGAGAGCCGAGAAACGTGAGAAAATAATGCTGGAAAGAAAAAATAAAAAAGAAAGTGAGTGAAAAATGAAAAAAAATAGAGAATTAGGTGTGATTAGAAAGAACTGAGAAATGAGAAAAAAATGCTGGAGTGAGAGAGATGAAGGAAGAATAAATATGAAGGAAATGATGAAAAAAATGGGAAAGAAAATAACGAAAGAGGAGAAAACGAGGCAGGAAGAAGACGGTGAGCTGAGGAGAGGTAAATTATGCTGAGGGGAAGAGAAGAAGGTGGGGGAGATGAATGCCAAATAGGGAGAGAGAGAGAGAGAGAGGGAGGGAGAAAGAGAGAAGGGAATAAGGAAGAGGAGAAAGAAAGGGTTGAAGATGAGGAAAGGGAGAAGGAAAGATGAAAGAATTGGCTCAGAGGGGAGGAAAAAGAGAAACAGAGAAGAAAGGGGAGGATGGAGGACTGAAAAGGAAGGATTGAATATGGTTGAAGGGGAGGATGGAAGACGAAAAGAAATTAACGAGAAGGAGGAGAGAGCAGGAGGAAAAAGAGAAGACAATGACTGAGGAAGACAAGAATTAGGGAAAGGAAGGGAGTGTGGAAGAAAAAGAGGCGGAGGAGGAGGAGAACGAGGAGAGGGGGAAAGAAAGGCATGAATATGACAAACGGTGAGAATAAAAGCCGGGGAGAGACTGGTATGAGGGGAAAGGAGGGAAAAGAATGAATAATAAGGTATACACTGAGAGATGAAAGAGAGAAAGAAATAGAGCCAGAAAAATGCAGAGAGAGAAAAAATACAAGAAAGCATAAATAAACTGGTGAATAGGAAAAAAAAAAAAAAAGGAATTGCAAGGACAGCCAAAAAACAAGAAAGCGAGAGAAAAGGAAGTGAGAGAAAATGTGAGAGAATAAAGGTGAGTTGAGGCACCGCAAAGAACGCAAGAAGAAAGAAGACTGCATAAAGAGATTGAGGCCTGATGGCATTTATTATAATCAGTGGGCCGGAAAAGTGGAGAAAAAGTTGATTTGCGCAGTTTTTGGAGAGAGAGAGAGAGAGAGAGAGAGAGAGAGAGGGGAGAGAGGAGGTGGTGGTGAAGTAGCAGAAGAAGATGGAAAAGAATATTGCCAGCGAAATTATGACATTGATGCTGATGATGGTTCTGAATACGACGGCAAGTAGGAATATGTAAACTGAAGGAACAAATGCACTTGTGCTCATATTCACTTGATAGATTAGTCATATAATAATATCATTTGTCTGAGAATGAAGGCTGTTATATGCGTAAGAATTAGTTATCTTCACATTTCTACGACTTACTTTAGTAGCTGTGTTTGGCGATTGTGGGGGTGGTGGTGGTAGTCGAATCAGTTGAGCAACCTTGGTCTTTCTGACAGAGCAGAGCCATCAACTGCAGGCAAGCAACTGCCCCTGCAGGGTTATCCCATGCAGTAAAGCGATGTTCCCTTGCGGCAGACGACGCCTCGCCACAGTGAGCCGAGGGAGTGTGGAAATTTGGTTCCGGGCTGGATGCCTCATTTGCGCCTCCACCCAGCCAACAGGGGCACCATCGTAGGCTCCACATAACACCGTTATTTGGTTATATGGCTACCACCCAGCGTTATAAATGGTTTCCTGGTTTACAGGAAACCATTAGGCTTGTCACTCAGTGAATGGCCACCAGAAGCAGAAAATAAAAGAGTAATAAAAGGTAACAGGAAGAATTGGATAAACAGGAAGAGAGAAGGGTAGACACAGAAGAAAGTATGATAAAGGTGAAGGAAGACTTGGGCAGCACTATATCAAGTGATTTGGTGGTTGCCAGCTCCTACCACCAATGGACTCAGTGATACTGATAAGTAATGATAGTGCTGATATTGTGATAAAAGTAATCACAAGTGTCATGATATTAATGAAAATAACACCAGTAATTATAAAACAAGCAATAATATTTTCTAAACTGGAAAAGGTGCTCTAAATGTAGATATAATTTACAAACGGTAATATGTGTAATAAACTAAACTGGAGCGGCTGGGAGATAGACGTTGAATAGTTCCTCCTTCCAATCCCCGTCGCTTCGTTTTCTTTCTTCCATTTTTTCATCCTTTGGGCTGGGTACTTTGGTTGGTAATTTAGATGAGAGAGAGAGAGAGAGTGTGTGTGTGTGTGTGTGTGTGTGTGTGTGTGTGTGTGTGTGTGTGTGTGTGTGTGTTATCGTGTTTTCTACCTTCCTCTTCTTCCCCTCTTCCACCTTTTCCTCGTTCTTCCCACTCCTCTGCTGAGTTCTGTCCTCCTCCTCCTCTACGCTCTTCCCTTCTGTTCCTTTTCCCTCTCCCCCCTCTTTTTTTTTTCCCTCGTCTGTAATTTCTTCTGCCCCTCTCTCCTTTTCTTTTTTCTTGTTGGCTACTCCTTACGCATATTCACTTCTCTGCCCTCCTCTTCCCCTGTCCATTTTCTCTCCGTCCATCTCCTAACCCCCTCTTCTGTACTCTTTTGTTGTTTTCCCTTCCTTTTTATTGTTTTTCTTACCTAAATTTTGTCCTTCTCTACCTTGCTCCCTTCGATTCCTTTTCTCCTTTCCCTCCTCTTCCCATTCTGTCACGCCTTCTGCTTTTTGTCTTTCTTCCTGCTCCCTACTTACGCTTGTTCCTCCTTTACCATTTTCCTTTCCTATGCTTTCTCCTCTCTCTGCTCCTTCCCTTCCTTCGTTGCTATTCTGCTTTTCCTTTATCTTTTTTCCACTTGCTTCTTTAGTATTCATTACCTTCTCGTAGCTTTTTACCATCTTATTCCTGACACCTTTCCTTTTTCCCTCCTCATCACTCTCCTGTCTCCTCTCCGCCTTCCCCCTCCTCATTTTCACTCCACCTTTCTTGTCCCCGACCCCTCCCCCACCATCGCCATCCTTCTTCATCTTTCCTTCATTCTCCTCTTTAAAATTCCTCCTCCATTCCCCACATCTTCTATGCTCATTTCTCTTCCTTGTTTCCTATTCTTCGTCCTTTCCCGCCCCCCGCTCCCTCTTTCTCTCTCTCTCTCTCTCTCTCTCTCTCTCTCTCTCTCTCTCTCTCTCTCTGCATGTCATTCCTATCCCCATTTCACCCTACTTCCTTCCTTTCCCTCCCCTTTCACATCTTTTCCTCATCTGCCTTCTTACCACTCTTCCTCCTTCCCTGCCTTTTCTTTCTACCTCTATCACCCCTCTCCCTCATCACTCTCTTCTCTTCCTCCTTCGTATCCCCCTTTTCTACCTCTCCAATCCTCTCACACTTCTCTCCTCTTCCTAACCCACTTCTAGTTACCTCTCTCCCTGTTCAGTCTCTTTCCCTTCCTGTCATTCCTGCATCCTCCCCCTCTTCTGCCGCCTTCCGTCTTCTCACCCTTCTATCTTTCCCGTCCAGTCATGGCACCCTTCTTCCCTCGCTCCCCTCTTCTTGCCTCTCCATTCCCCCCTCTTTTTCCTATTCTTCCCCTTTCTGTACCCTGTCTGCCCTCTTTCATGTCCTCCTCTTCCCTCTTCCTCATCTTCTCTCCCTTCTTCCATCGTTTCTTTCTTCCTAGCTCTCCTCTTTCCTTCCGCTTCTTCCATACTTTCATTCCTCTTTTTCCACACCTGTTAACCCATTTTCCTCTTGATTTTTCCTTTTCTTCTTCTCTTCTCCCCCCTCGCCTTTGTACTCCCCTTACTACATTTTCTTCTTCCTCTCTCCTTGTTCTTCCTTCTCCCTCTCTTTCTTGACCATCTCTTTCTCACTTCCTCTCCCTTCCTTTCTTTTTCTGCCAAATTCTGTGTACCTTCTTCATCCACATCGTTTTCCTCCATACTTCTTCTTCCTCTGCCTTCATTTCACCTCCATCCCTCATCCTCCTCTGCCTTCATTTCGCCTTAACCCTTCTCCTCTCCTTCCTTCCCCTCCTCCCCCTCCCAGTAAGTGGCCTCCCTGTCTTTTAAGATGGATGCTCCGTCAGAAAGTATGTGCTATTATGGCCGCCGTGGTGAGGAGGTCGGAGAGAGAGAGAGAGAGAGAGAGAGAGGGGGGGGAGAGGGGGGGAAGTAGAGAGTAAAGAGGAGGAAATGGAGGAGAGAATGAAATGGAGAGTAGAGAGAAAATTGAAGTACATACATCAGGCTGTACGGAAACGCAGATAACAAAAAGCTTATTGCGAGGGAAGTTATTTGATGGGGTACACAAGTTGCCATGAGAAGTAATCTGTAGCTGAGAGAAGAGGAAGACAGAATAGAGGAAAACTTCAGATGAGGTAGTGTTATTGTAGTTAGGATAGTGGCCTAGTGGTGGAAAAGACGCGAGGATTATCCGATAGTGGGCAGAGAATAGAGTGACGATTTGATACTAATTAAACCAGACTTTACTCATCCTCCAGCAGACCCACCGACATATCATTAAATAACCCATTCTAATGCCGTCACACCACTCTTAAATGAGACAACCCTAGCCTGTATTCAGTATGGGCTGTGGATATTAGTGCCGAAGGAGAGACATGTGAAGGCGGTGCGGGACATGTAAGAATTCAACTTGGCCTTGAAGATAGGGTTGTCAAGTCTGTGCCCGGGGTTTGACGAATAAAGCAAAGAACTACGTCAGTGAGAAAGGAATATAAAAGAGAAAGACTTACAGTAAGATATAACTTGTACATGTGAGAAAAGATCAGACAAGAGGAAGACTTTATTGTATCCTCCACAACCCGGATGAAAAACTCAGCCGGCAAAAAAGAAACACTGGGATTGTTCAAAAGGACTAAGAAGGATTTTTTTTTATTTCGTTGGCAAAGATTGATTTATAGATGATTTTGTGGCCCATTTCAGTACTGTAGGTATGTGGTTGATAATGTTTGCACTTCTGTACATTCTCTTTCATTGCTTCTGGACCCTACCTCTCCCCATTTTTAGGTGGGAAAAAGCGTCAGAGTGATGATGATGATGATGAGGAGGAGGAGAAGGAGAAACGGAGTGATATGGGCTCTTCTGTCTAATCTACAGTTTCAGAAGAATTCAGTCACAGAATACTATTGGAATTAACGGAACATTCCTGAACAGTCAACATTCTCGTTGACCTGAATAAGAACATTTAATTAATTGAAACCTGTAGTATCGAAATAGTTACCTGAGGGGGGTAGTGGATGGACAGAGAGAGAGAGAGAGAGGGAGAGAGATGAAAAGGTAGATTCAGTGTCGATGAGTGAGAGATGTGGAGAGAGAAAAAGAAAGGTGTGGAGAGGAAAGCACTATTGAAAGCTGGGAAGAAAGACGTGGAGGAATGAGGGAATTAGTTTCGATAAAAGTGAGAAATGGGTGGAGACGTTGGCGGGGACAGGGATGAGAAGAGAGAAAAAGAGGCGAAGAAGGAAGAGAAGAAAATGGAAGCGGGAGGAAAGACTGGAGGCGCAAAGCAGGATTATTTAGAACGGAGAGCTCGACAAGGCACAGCTGGAGGAGGAACTTACAGAAACAAGGGAAAAATGGAAAGTCAGAGAAAGTAAAGCCCTTCTCTTAGGTGACGTATTACTTCAGTCTGTCGATGTAATTTTTTTTTTTTTATCCTTGAATATTCCAGACGATTTCAGTCAGATTTGGAGATACTTTGTTAATTGCAGGAGTTAAATGAATCCTTCAGTAATCCTGTCGCTACTGGAGGTCTGTCCCAGGTATAGCAAAACCGTCTGGGGATGGGAAAAATTACTGTGGAAAATGTGTCACCGGACTGAAGGGGTTAATTGTATTCCCGTGAAATCCAAACGTTTTTATTGAATTTAGGAGAAACGTTTGTAACTAGAAGTGTTAGATATAGCCATCCTGAACCTCTTCACTAGTAGGGTATTCTTCATAAACTAAATGTAGTCATCTGGTGGTAGCAAATAAAATTAATAAGAAAATGCTTTCTCGGACTGGTGAGGTTATAGAGAAGGAAAGGACAGGAGTGAAAGGCCTAGAGAGGAGAGAGTAAAAGAAGAAAAGAGGAAGGGAAGAGTCGGAAGAAAGAAGGGCGGAGGAGTATGGGAGATAGGAAATGATGTGTTAATTTGACGAGAGAGAGAGAGAGAGAGAATGATAGTTCGTAGGGCAAAGAAAAAGACTCCAGAAAAGGCCTAGGAAAGACTATGAATTATACAGGAAGAGCGAAACGGCTTAATAGGGGAGACATAAAAACATCTGGTTGAGTGGTGTAAAGGAAAAGGGGCTTCATTAAGTCAGGTAATTAAAAATGGGGGAGGAAATGAAGGGGGTCTGGTGGTGGAAACCGGAGAAGGGAGAAAGGAGGAGGTGAGATTGAGGACAGTAGGAGAAGGCAGGAAGAAGGAAGGGTGATAAGAGGTAAATAATGATGAAAGAAGGAGTTAGGAGAAAAAATGAATAATAACAGAAGGACAGTCAAGAATAGGATGAGGGGGAATGAAGTTAACAGAACAGGAAAGAAGGCAATGAAGAAAGAGAAACATGAGACATGGTGAACTGGGAAAAAGGGAAGGGTAAATAAGAGAAAACTAATAGAAAAAGAAAAAAGTAGGGGTGAAGGACTTACGCCCGTATTCTCGTCGGCCGAGTTCTTAACACCTATTTTTAACCGACTTATTTTGTTGTACTACACCTTACTGTCTTCCATCTGTGTTACATAAAATCTTTCCATTTTCTCCATACTCAGCATAAATAACTTACAAAAAAATATTAACACCCATATCCAAAAGTAAATCGCTAAGGAAAAGGTGCTATGGAGATTTCTTAGCCGAAATGGGGACGTGGACCTCGATATTTCTATCCTCCGTAAAACCTAGACGTAATTGTGCTAAATTTCGTTTTCCTTACACATGCACTCCATCTCCATATGGTCAGGATGTCATACTTCAGAAAGGCACCGTGACTCAGTGAGTCCGAGTAGATGAGTGAGTGAGTAACACACGTAGGGATAAGCACTATATCTGGCCGCCCCTGTGAGTGCAGCAAAAATATGTATATAGGGTTGGGGGAGGCGGGGAGTTAGTAGTAAAAAAAGGGAGAAGGTAATATAGGTGGAGAAACAAAAATACAGGGTGAAGGGGGGGAGGGTTGCGAGAAAAGGGAGAGAGTAATAGCGATGGAGTTAATAGAGAAGAGGGTGTTGAGAGGGGGAGGATGGAGAGGATATTGGCCGGAGAGTAAAAAGGCAAGGTTAGGGAGCAAATACAAGGCCTGAGGCGGAGTGGGTTTAGGAAGGGAGGGTTTAGGAGGAGGGGTAGGAGAGGAGTTGCCAGATTAGCGATTATGTTGCAAGAATCAGTACTCGTAAACCATTTGACAACTATTTGTTTTTAGTTCCTTATCAAGCTTTAGGAATATTATTGCATAAACAGTATAACATTTTATCGATTTCTGAGTGACATTTTTTTTTTTTTTTTTAGTTTTTTAGTGTTTTTAGCAAATTTTGCGTGTTTCTCGTATATTTATGAACAAAATAAGTCTGTTGATAAATGAGTGTTCTTAGGTAGCATGGTCATATGCAAAGAATGAATGAGGAAATGGTGGTTAAGCGAGTATATGCTAGTTTGAAAGTGAGAGGAGGCGTGGTGAAACTAGAATTGGGTGGCTGGATATGGTAAAGAAATACCGGTATGAGAGAAAAAAAGAGATCTGAAATTTGAGCTGGCTAGGGAAGTGATGGAGGATCGAATTCGTTTTATATTTGATGGTGATTGGATTGATTCGTCTGACAGGTGTATGTGAAGCGCATCTAAAAAGAAAAAGAAAAAAGAAAGGAAAAGAAAAATATGTGCTGATGTTCACGTATGGAAGATGGTGCCATGATTCCGGGGGCTTGGATAAATTGTAGATGACTGTGGTGGTAGTAGTAAGTAGGAGGAGGAGGAGGAGGAGTTAAGGTTGTAGTTTTATTGTTTTTTTTGACGATCTGAACGGTATTCAATTTGAGCTTTTATTCTAAGAACTTTGGCATATTTTTGAAAGATCTGCCGGAGGTTGTGTAAATGTTCATTCTTATTCTAGCATATTTAGCGTGTATTCTAGACTGCTTCTAAGACATTTATAGATACCTATTTTTGACGATTTGAAAAACGATTAGTGTGTACATGCACTTTCTGTCGCTTTTTCGAAATTAGATTGAATGATAATGTGGATTAAGTTTGTTGACTGACGATAAGAGAGACACGGGAACGAAAAAAGAATATACAGCTTCATGGAAAGAGATGATGATAAGATAACAGAACCATAAGAATAAAAATGAACACACAGCAGCAATGTACGACATAGAGATACGATAGCGGAATCACAGGACCTAAGAAGGGATATACAGCTCACTGATATGGACCAAAGATGTGATAGCAGAACCACAAAAAACGAAATAGGGGATACATAGCTTTACGATACGAAAAAGATAGCGGAACCACGGGAGTGAAAAAAGATGCGTAGCTTTGTAATACGAGAGGATGATCCGATAACAGAGAATCAGGAATGAAAAAGGAAATTAGCTTCATAATACAAGATGGAGATAAGATTGCAGATCCACAGGAAGGGAAAAGGATATATAGCCTGCTGATACGATAAAAAGATTAGATAGAAGAACCACAGAAAAAATATATATAGCTCCGTGAAACAACATAGAAATAACGACAGCAGAATCACAAGAGCGAAAAAGGATATATAATTTCTTGATCCGGGAGGGAAATACTTGATACAGGAAATGGCTGGCTCATGTTCGCTGAAGGAGATAAGGAGTGGCAAAAAAACATGTGTAAGAGAAAGCAATAAATGGTAAACCGAGAAAGGCGGAGGAGCAGGGAGAGCATGAGGAAGAAAGAAACAGTGCGAAAATTCTAAACACAGGTAATGAAGAGACAGACAAATGGAAAACAAGAAGACGAATGAAAAACGAAAAACTGAATAAACATATGCGTTGGAAATAAAAAGATTGTGTGTGTGTGTGTGTGTTAGAGAGAGAGAGAGAGAGAGAGAGAGAGAGAGAGCATCTTGTGTCGAGAGGTAGGATACAGGGACGGGACTAAGGAGAGAGAGCTGCTTCGATGAAAACTAGTGGGAGAAGGGAGAGAAGGGGTTGTAGGAGAGGAATTATTAGACACATTAGAGTTGGGGAGATAGAACGAAAGAAATGTATAATGAACAGAAGAGAAAGCTGAATGGATATGAAGGAAGGGAAAATGGGTGATTGATGACAAGTGAAGGAGATGGAGGAAAGGGAAGGCAGGGGAGAGAGAGAGAGAGAGAGAGAGAGAGAGAGAGAGAGAGAGAGAGAGAGAACCAGGAAGGGAAGAGAAAGGTAACCTGAATTAGTTGTGAGGAAAGGAACACTGAATAGGGGAGGAGAGATTTGTGGCTTGTTGAGAGGGGAGGAGGAAGGGAAGGTAGAGAAAAGGAGTGGAACTGAAGGGGAAAGAATAGGAAGTAAAATGGGAGAGAGAGAGAGAGAGTGAAAGGGGAGGAAATGTGGAAGGAAGGAGGGCAGGGAGATTGGGTAGGGAGGAGAGTGAGAGTGAAGAGCGGACTGAGACTGAGAGGGAAGGAGAATGCAAAGTAATACAGGAAAATAAAATTGAGAGAAGGGAGGGGAGGAGAATCGAGGGGAAGAAAGAGGGGAGTGAGTGAATGGGGAGGAGAGGGGAAGTAAAGGATTTGGGGAATGAGAGTGAGTTGTGAGGAGAGTGTGGCGAAATAGTTCAGAATAAGGTTGTGTGGTGAGGATATGGGGGTGGAAAGAAAGGAGGGGGCGACAGTTAATGGGGAGAAGGGGAAGGAACAGGGGAGAGAGAGTAGATAATAAGGGAAGAGAGGGGAGGGGAAAAAGAAGGGCCTGAGCGAGTGAGTAAGAAAGAGAGAGGGAAGGCAGGAATGATGGGGTGTTATATTACGTGGGAGAAACAGGAGAGGGGAAAGAGGGGAGTAGGAGTGAGTGGGAAGGAAACAGGGAAAGAGGGAAATGAAAGCAAGTTGGAGGGAGAGGGGAAGGGGAAAGAGGGGAGGGAGAGGGGGGAGGGAAGAGGTAAGTGACCCTTTGAGTAGTAGGATGAAAAGAGAACAGATTGGGAGAGAGAGAGAGAGAGAGAATGTGGAGAGAGACGGGAAAGGGCAAGAGGGAGGGAAAGGGGGGATATTGAGTTGACGGGGAAAGATGAGTCAGATTAAGAGAGAGAGAGAGAGAGAATGTGGAGAAAGAGGGATATGGGAAAGGGCAAGAGGGAGGGAAAGGGGGGATATTGAATTGACGGGGAAAGATGATTGAGAGAGAGAGAGAGAGAGAGAGAGAGAGAGAGAGAGTGTGTGTGAGAGAGAGAGAGAGAGAGAGAGAGAGTGTGTGTGTGAGAGAGAGAGAGAGAGAGAGAGAGAGAGAGAGAGAGAGAGAGAGAGTTATGAGGAAGGGGAAGAGGAGAGAGGCTGAGAGAAGAGAGGAAAGGAAAACGAGTTGGGAGATTGAGTCGGCAGTGAGGAGAGGGGAAGGGGGAGGAGGGGAGAGAGAGGGAGATGGGAGGTGAAGGAGACAGTGAAAAAGAAGGATGAGGGAGACAGACAGACAGACAGACACATATAAAGAACGCAGAGTGAGTGGGGAAGGGACGGATAATGGAGAATGAAAGAGATATATTCCGTGTGAGAAGCATGGATGAGAGAAGGACTGAGTGTGAGTTAATGATGAATGACAGAGGATGGGAAAGAGGGAGAGAGACAGAGTTAGATGGAAGGATAATGTGTGAGGGGGTGAAGCAGGAAGTGAGATGTGTGGGAAGGAGGGGTGAGGGAGCGTAGATGGGAGAGAGACAGATGGAAGAGTGCAAGAGAGAGAGAGAGGGGGGAGGTGGCTGTGTGAAGGTAGCGTGAGGGAGAGGAGGAGCAAAGGAGGAATGGAGATTGAATGAGAAGAGTTGTTATGTAGGAGAAAGAATGAGAGGGACGGAAGGAGGGTAAAGACTTAGATGAGAGAGAGAGAGAGAGACAGAGAGACAGAGAGACAGAGAGACAGAGAGAGAGAGAGAGAAAGAGGTTGGGGGGGTGGCTTACAGAGAGGGCTGGTAGGCTGGGCTAAGATGCCTCGTCAGCCCAGGCAAGAATATTAACTAGACCTCTCTTGTCCGTCCATCCGCCTCTCTCTCTCTCTCTCTCCCCCCTCCTCACTTTCTTTTATATTTTAGCTACTTTATCATAGTTATGACTTTCAGAAATAGAGTTCCTTTTAGACTGTTATTCAAAGTAGTTTTACGTATATCACTGGAAAAGTGTAGTTCCTAATTTGCGTAAGTAAGTGTGTCTTGTGTTTGTGTAACAGTGCAGTGCAGTATTATCTCTATCCCCTTCATTCCCATGACGTATTACTTTTATTTGCTACTACTAGACAATTTTATTCTTCATAAGCCGAAGCCTAGGTAGCGAAATGGTTAATGAGGACAGTGTCTACCTTCCCCATTTCTAAATTTTTTCCTGCTGTTCCATCTTTGTCTTTAACTCATAGAATAGTTCTGTTAGCTTTAGTCTTCCATATAACAAACAACCACGAAAGGATCAACAGGACTGTTTCTGTTCGATTTCTTTCGTACTGTTTTACTAACCTGAATAAATCCATCTGGCGGTGGCCGAAGTATGAAAATATTTTCGAAGTGACGTTGCATCTTGGTCCCTTTTCAGTCGCTTCTTCAATGGTCACTGCTTCTCTGAACTGTCTGCTTGCATCCCTCCACCTCTGCGACGGGCGCGTAGAACCCGTCTAGCAGCAAACTCTCATCCTTTTTCTGTCCATCTCTCTAATGCTGAAGTTGGCCTTCACTCCCAGTCCTTCATTTATGCAACAGGTCAGCTCTGGAACTGTCTCCCTCTGTCTGTATTTCCTACTTCCTATGATGTCCAGTCTTTCAAACGCAGTGTGTCCAGGCATCTCGAATTGAACGGATCTTGAATTTGGCTCTCTGTTGTATTGTTTTTGCTTTTTTATTGGAAGGAACGGTTATGCGGGCTCCCGGCCTTTGGTTCCTTCTTCCTTGCATTAAAAAAAAAAAAAATACTGGAACCATACCTGCATATATTGGCATAGCTCCTGGTGAAGAGGGTGGTGTGGTGCTTGCCCCACAGAGCGAACCCAGCAGCTGTCTCTCATTGATGAACCCTGTGGCTAAGTGATTGAGGCAGGTGGTTTGCCAGATGTGCCTAGCCGGGCCTCCACGTCACCAAACCAATAATTTCAAAATGGCGCCAGGCGCATTGGAAGATCTTGCAGTGCATAATAGAGGATTCCAGGTATTTCATGTGGACCATTATATCAAAGTGAATCAGAATAGTGCGTACACCAATATAGCTCTAAAGGGTAGCGCACAGGAGCGAGGCGATAATATTCTACGCGATCACTGTAGCTCATGATGTCCCAGGATGATAATAGGGTATTCTTGCGCTGTGTGGGTGGTATCATTGGGCTTTCCGCAATAGCCTTAGCCTGTAATGTCAGACTGTCTCGCGTGACATATTTACCGACACTTTTTGGATCAAAAGAACATGTTAAGAGCAAGAAATATAGGAATACAAGAGGTTAAAATATTTCAGGTAAGTTCACGATAAAAGAATAAAAGCCTAGAATACGTTAACGGAGTAAAAGGCCAGAATACAAAATTATGGAGGGGCCTAAAGTTCAGAACAGAAGCGCAGAAAGAGTAGAGGTGGAGTACTCTGCTCGGACGGGCGGCAGGTCCATATTTAAACCGATTCTAATCTTCTAAAGGAGACCGGAGGCTCAACTCTCAAATAAAATACTCGCACTATCTGAAGCGTAGGTCGGTCTCCTTCCCTACTTCGTTCTGGACTGCTGTAGCCTAGCCTCAGGGTGCTGCTCCAGAGGGGGTAATATAGTACTTGCTGTTACCGTTCAGCAAGATAGGAATATACTGATTAGAGAATTGTAAAAATAAAAAAGATTAATGCTAGTTAACGAAGACTAAACACACACAGACACACACACACACACACACACACACACACGAGAGAAAGAGAGAGAGAATTATAGCATAGCAGAATGGAGAATAAATGCCAGATAAACGAGAGAATGAAGGTGAAAATGAGTAAGAGAGGATCAAATAGTGTAATAAAATCCAATTAAGCATCAAACGTCCGTCTCTTAAACACTGTGTAGAATCCCAGCGATGTACTCCAGCAAAGAGCCCAATTAAGGATGGAAGCCTGTTTTTTGGGCATTAGAACTGATGTATGAAAATGCCATTACTGTGTCTCTTAACGCTCGTAATGCTGTGTGTGTGTGTGTGTGTGTGTGTGTGTGACGGAGAGGGGAGAGGGAGAAATTTTGCGTTGCGTGTCTCGGGGATTATGTGGTGTGTGTGTGTGTGTGTGTGTGTGTGTGTGTGTGTGTGTGTGTGTGTGTGTGCGAGAGAGAGACAAATTAGAGAGGGAGAGTTTGTGTAGTGAGTGTGTGGGGGGCTGTGGAGTGGTGTGTGTGTGTGTGGAGGGATGTGGTGTTTTCGGTGTGTGTGTGTGTGTGGGTGTGTGTGTGTGTGTGACACAGAGGAGAGGGGGAGAACTTATGTAGTATGTGTGGGGGGATGTGGAGTGGTGTGTGTGTGTGTGTGTGTGTGTGTGTGTGTGTGTGTGTGTGTGTGTGAGAGAGAGAGAGAGAGTATGCGTTCCTCTAAGTGTGCCTTGTGTATAATTGCGTTCATGTGTGTTTATCCTGAGACACGAGTTTCCTGTCCATGTATATCCATGCTTGTGCTTTGATGTGTGTGTGTGTACATAGGGAGATAGTGTCTGTACGTTCGTGTATGTGGACGTGTGTGTACGTCTCTCTCTCTCTCTCTCTCTCTCTCTCTCTCTCTCTCTCTCTCTCTCTCTCTCTCTCTCTCTCTCTCGTGTATGTACTGTATATGTGTGTGTGTGTGTGTGTGTAATTACGTGTGAAAAATGTTCAAATGCATATGATTGTGCGCACGTGTGCAGGGATTAATGTGTATTTTTAAATGTTTGATTGTATGCACGTATGTTTGGTTATTTGCTTGTATATCCGTGTGTGTTTGGGGGGGTGATTTATATGTATTTATTAATGTATGAATGTATGCACGTATGTTTGATTATTTGCTTGTATATCCTGTGTGTGTGTGAAGCGTAGGTCGGTCTCCTTCCCTACTTCGTTCTGGACTGCTGTAGCCTAGCCTCAGGGTGCTGCTCCAGAGGGGGTAATATAGTACTTGCTGTTACCGTTCAGCAAGATAGGAATATACTGATTAGAGAATTGTAAAAATAAAAAAGATTAATGCTAGTTAACGAAGACTAAACACACACAGACACACACACACACACACACACACACACACACACACGAGAGAAAGAGAGAGAGAATTATAGCATAGCAGAATGGAGAATAAATGCCAGATAAACGAGAGAATGAAGGTGAAAATGAGTAAGAGAGGATCAAATAGTGTAATAAAATCCAATTAAGCATCAAACGTCCGTCTCTTAAACACTGTGTAGAATCCCAGCGATGTACTCCAGCAAAGAGCCCAATTAAGGATGGAAGCCTGTTTTTTGGGCATTAGAACTGATGTATGAAAATGCCATTACTGTGTCTCTTAACGCTCGTAATGCTGTGTGTGTGTGTGTGTGTGTGACGGAGGGGAGAGAGGGAGAAATTTTGCGTTGCGTGTCTCGGGGATTATGTGGTGTGTGTGTGTGTGTGTGTGTGTGTGTGTGTGTGTGTGTGTGTGTGTGTGTGTGCGAGAGAGAGACAAATTAGAGAGGGAGAGTTTGTGTAGTGAGTGTGTGGGGGGCTGTGGAGTGGTGTGTGTGTGTGGGGAGGGATGTGGATTGGTCTGTGTGTGTGTGTGTGTGTGTGTGTGTGTGTGTGTGTGATACAGAGGAGAGGGGGAGAACTTATGTAGTATGTGTGGGGGGATGTGGAGTGGTGTGTGTGTGTGTGTGTGTGTGTGTGTGTGTGTGTGTGTGTGTGTGTGTGTGTGAGAGAGAGAGAGAGAGAGTATGCGTTCCTCTAAGTGTGCCTTGTGTATAATTGCGTTCATGTGTGTTTATCCTGAGACACGAGTTTCCTGTCCATGTATATCCATGCTTGTGCTTTGATGTGTGTGTGTGTACATAGGGAGATAGTGTCTGTACGTTCGTGTATGTGGACGTGTGTGTACGTCTCTCTCTCTCTCTCTCTCTCTCTCTCTCTCTCTCTCTCGTGTATGTACTGTATATGTGTGTGTGTGTGTGTGTGTAATTACGTGTGAAAAATGTTCAAATGCATATGATTGTGCGCACGTGTGCAGGGATTAATGTGTATTTTTAAATGTTTGATTGTATGCACGTATGTTTGGTTATTTGCTTGTATATCCGTGTGTGTTTGGGGGGGTGATTTATATGTATTTATTAATGTATGAATGTATGCACGTATGTTTGATTATTTGCTTGTATATCCTGTGTGTGTGTGTGTGTGTGTGTGTGTGTGTGTGTGTGTGTATTTATGTGCATTTATGTATATATGAATGTATGCACGTATGTTTGGTTATTTGCTTATATGTCTGCATGTGTGTGTGTGTGTGTGTGTGTGTGTGTGTGTGTGTGTGTGTATTTGTATATGTATTATTGTATGCACGTATGTATGGTTTTTTGCGTATGTGTGTGTGTGTGTGTGTGTGTGTGTGTGTGTGCGTGCGTGTGCGCGCGCTTGCGTGCATATGTATGTGTGTGTGTGTGTGTGTGTGTGTGTGTGTGTGTGTGTGTGTGTGTGTGTGTGTGTGTGTGTGTGTGTGTGTGTGTGTGTGTGTGTGTGTGTGTGAATGAACTTGTGCGTTTTTACCGATCCTTTTATCCCAGTACACCCTTAAACGTATGGCAAATCCTCTCACCGTGCATAAGACTCTTAACCGAGTGTATGTATTCTGTAAAACACTGCTGCAAGCCCCTCACGCCTTTGTGCTCGGATATATGGACGAATCAGCTTAACACTTAGCTTATATTCCGTAATGTAATATCAGTCGCTTTGAATGCTGAGAGGGGAATATTGCCTGTGTGTGGGATTATATACGCTTATAATTATATCAGCTTTTATATGTTTGTTTATTTCTACACTTTTTATCATTAATGTTTGTTTAATTATTTTCTGATACACGTGCAGGATATATTTTTTTCTGTAGTTCTTTTATCATTAATTTGTAAGTTTCTGGTTCGTGCTGGAGAGGGACGCCTTCACGTGCCGCACTGACGTAATCGGGCGGCACGGCTACTTGGTTATGCAAACGTCCCTCAGCTCTATTCCCCCCAAAAGGATAATGAGCCGCAGAAGGACAGTATCAGCCTGCACTCCACAGGGTTCACGACTTGATGAAGTTTGTAGATACGTGTGTGCAAACGTGGTGATTTATATTGTCAGTATTTACCTGCCAGAGTAAGAAACAGGTGTGTGTGTGTGTGTGTGTGTGTGTGTGTGTGTGTGTGTGTGTGTGTGTGTGTGTGCTTGCGTGAGTGCGTCTGTGTTTTTTTGTGTGTGTGCGTGTTTCTCCATGTGAAGTATGTGTAGTCGTTCAAGTACAGCATTCTGTAAATGTATAGATCTCTCTGTGTGTGTGTATTGGAAAGCTGTATGTATCATCCGTGTGTACTGTGTGTGTGCGTATTGGCTGTGTGTACTGTTGATGTAGGCATATTGAGTGAGTGAGGTGGACTCGGAACCAGGCAGCCCTGCGTGAAATTATTAAGGTAATCACACAGGCTGCACCACTGACCACCTCCTCCACACTGCCCGGCACGGATTTAGCTCACTCTGATTTACCTCACTCTCCTCCACTCACCCTCACTCTTATTCACTCACTTCCTCATTTCACTCTCCGTCTTTCCCACTCTCTCAGTTCACACCCTCCCTGTACTCTTCCTTATTCTTCTTCACTGTCTTTCACTTTCCCTCATTTTGCTTTAATCTCTCACACTCCTACACTCACAATTAATCTTCCTTACCTTCCCGAACTTACTTTCACTCTCCCCCAGTCTGTCACTCACACTCCTTCGCTCTTCCTTGCTCTTTCCTACTTTTCCGTACACTCTATCACAGTCATTCTCTTTCAGTCTCGGTCTCACTGTGTCATAAATACGGTAATCACAGGAGATGTACCACTTAGTGCGCCAAACTACCCCCCATACACCTCTCCTCACACTTTTTCAGTTTCCTTCATTGCCCTCCATTCTCTTTCACCGTTTCGCACTCTCCTTCGCTCCCTTTTACCCTTCCTTATACCCACATTCTCTCCGTCTTAATCTCTCCTATTTAATCTCCTGCACTCCCATTCTGTCTCATTATTGTCAGTGTGCACTACTCACCTCACCACAACGCTACTCCTCACTGATGTGGCTCACTCTCCACATTCTCGTCCCTACACACTCTCATTCTTTCCTACTCATCCACACCCTGCTTCTTGCACTCTTTCACCCTTCCCTACTTTTCAGCATTCCTTCTTACACTGCCACTCTTCCCTGTTCATCCACATTCGGTTTCTTACACTCTTCCCTACTCATCCACCCTCTTCTTACTCTTAGTTTTCCCTGTTCATCCACACTCACTTTCATACACTCTTTCACTCATCTCACCTCCTCCATCCTCTTCTTACTCCCACTATACTCATCCACACACTCCTTCTTACCCTCTAACTCTTCCCTACTCATCAACACTTTCCCTACAGTCTCTCTCTTCCTTACTGTCCACACTGTCCTTACACTCACTCATCCCCACTTATGCACACTCTTTTTCTTACATTCTCTCTATACGCCCTACCTAGCACTGAACTGGGTCACTCTTAATCAGTCACACACTCACTCTTCATCTCTTATTCTTAATATACTTCGTGTGTGCGTGTGTGTGTGTGTGTGTGTGTGTGTGTGTGTTGGTGAAGTGTACGCGTATTGAGTGAGGAGGTGGGCGCGCTACCTGCCAGCCCTGCGTGAAATTATTAAGGTAATCACACAGGCTGCACCACTGACCACTGCCTCCACACAACCCACCGCTGATTTGACTCTTCACACACTCACCTTTACTCTCATTTACTCCCTTACTCTACTGTACTTTTTCGCTCTGACTTTCTCTCTGACTCTTTCTCACTCTCCTGGGCTCTTTCTCACTCTCCTGTACTCTTCTTCGATACAGTTAAACTCTTCCTTACTCTCCAGGACTCCTCACTCCCCTGTCTTCTCTTCCATCATTGTGTTCTCTTTATTTTTTATTTTCTTCCATTTTCTCACTGAATTCTCTCTCTCTCTCTCTCTCTCTCTCTCTCTCTCTCTCTCTCTCTCTCTCTCTCTCTCTCTCTCTCTCTCTCTCTCTCCTCTTATTTTGGCATTTTTTGTAGTTCCCCCTTACTCTAAACTTCCTCTCCTGACGCTTTATGACTATTTGCCACCTGAAGAGCATGTCGGCCGTGTCTCTTCCTTAGGTGACTGTAGAATGTAAAGGTTCATCATTTTCTGTTTATCACACCATGTCTTATTATCTCATCTCATTTCACCTGATCTAATCTTCCTGGTGTAATACTCTGTTATATCTCAGCTCTCTGATTCCTCACCTTACCTCACCTCACTCTTGTCTCATATCTCACCTTATTTTTCTCATCTAATACCCTAGCTCACCTCACGTCACCTCGCCCCACCATCTGTATGACACCTCACCTCACTCCATGTTATCTCACTTCACTTTACCTCACCTCAACTCACTTCACCTCACTTCACCATATTTCACCATACCGCACGTCACCTCATCTCATGTCACCTCTCTAACACATCGATATACCTCACACTATCTAACACCTCATCTCTCCCCTTACCAATATAGTTTCACACCTAACCTCACCTTCCCTGACCTTGCCCATATCATACCTCACATCACATCACCTATCTACCTCTTCACCTCACTTCATCTAAATGGCATATTTAATACCTCACCTCACCTATCTTATGTCCTTTGCTTCACCTCACCTTACTTCACCCATCTAGTGCCTCACCTCACCTCATCTCGCATCAGCTGATTCCTCACTCATCTCTCCTCATCTCACTTATCCAGTACTTGACTTCACCTCATCTCACCTCACTTCACCTTAGTAACACTTCGCAATTATATTACTCCTCCCACTTTTCCTGACACCTCACCTCACATCACATCACATCACATCATCTCACCAGACCTCACTTCACCTCACCTCACCTCACCTTACCTCACTTCACCTCACCTTACCTCACCTCACCTCACCTCACCTCACCTCACCTCACCTTACCTCACCTCACCTCACCTCACCTCACACTCCTGTCATTCCTCCAAATAATTCAGGGCGTATTATACTCCATCATTAAATAAGAATAATTCATTAACCAATTATGTGCTTCATAATATACACGCAGAGTGGCTAATACAGCATAGTGTACACCCCTCACCCCATCCCCTCGCCTCTGCCCCTCCCCTTAACCCCCTTACTCATTCCTCTTGCCCCCACTCTTTCCCCTCACCTCTCTCCCGCTCCCCTCTTTCCCCTCACCTCTCCCCCTCTCCCCTCTTTCCCCTCACCCCTCCCCCTCTCCCCTCTTTCCCCTCACCCCTCCCCCTCTCCCCTCTTTCCCCTCACCTCTTCCCCTCTTTCCTCTCACCCCTCCCGCTCTCCCCTCTTTCCCCTCACCCCTCTTTTTCCTCACCCTTTCCCCTCACCCCTCTTTTTCCTCACCCTTTCCCCTCGCTTCTACCCCCTCTATATTGCTTCTGTCTTCCTCACATATTCTCTCTCGCTTGTCTCCCCACCATTTTTGTCCCTCTTCTCTCCTCTCCTTCGCTTCTTTTTATTTGTTCCATTATCTCCCCTCCATTTTCTCTTTTCTTATCTCCCCCTCCGTTTTCTCTTTATCTCGTCTCCATTAAATATTCTCCTCTCTTATCTTCTCTCCTTTTCTTTCACCCCTTTCTTACCATTTTCCTTTTTTTTCCACTTCCTTCGTTGCTTTTAACTGTCCTTCCCCTTTCTTTCCCTTTCTCTAACTTTTATCTCCGCCTATTTTCCTGTTCTTTCACTTCCAGTCCAACAATGCCCAGTAGTTCCCTCCCCTCATCCTCCACTCCCCACTTGTCGCCAGTCATTTCTCTGTCTTCACTGGTTTTTTCCCCTCACCTTTCAGTTCCTTCTAAGCCACCCCTCACTTCCTCCAACCCTTCATGTTTTTTCCCCTGAAGCACTCAATCCCCTCTCCTGTCCTCGCTTCCCTCCTTCCCCTCAGTTCCCTCCTTTGCCTGTTATTTTGTTCCTGACTTTTCCACCTCTCATTCTTCTCTTCCCTGTCTCTCCTCACTTCTTTGATCCCTCATTTTCATCACATCACATCACTGAAATCCCTCAGTTCTCTCCCATTATCCCCCATTTCCCCGTGCCCCTCTCCTCCAAACCCCAATCTCCTTCCTAGCATGAATTCTCCTCCTCATCCCAGCGTCATCCACCCCCCCCCTTCCCTCCCTCTCTGTCTCTTGTCTTCCCTCCAACCTTTCTCTTCCTATCCCGTTTCACACTTCATTTCCCTCCCCTCCTCTACGTCCCTTCCCTTCATCCTCTCCGAATCTCCTTTAACCTCCTTTTCTTCAGTTCTCATCCTTGTTTCCCCTCCCCCTTCCTTTCTTTCTCCCCATTCTTTTCCCTCCCCTCACCCCACTTCTCACCCTACACTCCCCACTCACTAATCACGTGACTCCTTCCCCTTCACTCCCATACTCACTCATCACTCCCCCTTCTGTCCCCACTCCCCATTCCATCCCATCAATCCTCTTCCCTTCTCACTTCACATCCATATGTTCATTCGCCCTCTCACTCTCTTACCTTACAGTCACTCTTCCCGTTATCTCTTCCCTGTCTCTCCCTCCCATCTCCTTTTTCCCCCTCCTCCCACACTCCTCTCTTATCCTCCTCTCATACTTCCTGTTCTCTCTCACTCCCTCTCCTTCCGCTACCTCTCACGCCTCTCTTTCACACTATCCTTCTACCCTCTAATTCCTTCTCCTCCTCACCTCACTCTCACGCCTCTCCCACTTCCTCTCCTCCCATGTCTCTCACACCTTTCTTTCTCACTACCTTACATCCACCTAATTCCTTCTCCTCCTGTCCATCTCACTTTGCCTCCTCTCTTACTCCCCCATCCCTACTCCTTCTTCCTCTCCTCTCCTCCTCTCTTACTCCCCCCATCCCTACTCCATCTCCTTCCACTGTCCTCCTCTCTTGCTCCCCCATCGCTACTCCCTCTCTCTCACCTCTCCTCTTCTCTTACTCCCACATCCATACTCCCTCTCCCTCCCCTGTCATCCTCTCCTACTCCCACATCCCTACTCCCTCTCCTTCTCCTCTCCTCCCCTCTCACTCCCACATCCCTACTCCCTCTCCCTCACCTCTTCTCCTCTCCTACTGCCCCCCCTCCCCTCACCACCTGTGACAAGTGAGGTGAGGGTGTGGGAGGTGAAGCGCCTCTCCGGGAATTCAAAATTTTCTTTAAAACTCGTGATGTGAGTTCGAACGCTGGATACCTTGGGAGAGATCGTATTTGATTTTATGTAAGTGTTTGATGGGTTGTATAATAATAATAATAATAATAATAATAATAATAATGATGATGATAATGATGATGACTGATATACCGCTACATTATACTGTATATTATCCGGGGGTAAAATGAAACGTATATTTTCAGCTTAAAGAAGTAAAAGTTTGGCACTGTTTTCATTCTCTCTCTCTCTCTCTCTCACCGAAACTCCCACTCACACACACCTCCATAATTTGCCCCACTGTAAGAGGCCCCAAGTCACATGTATATTGTTATATTTCGACAACAGGAGGTTTCCTCAGTCAAGCCGGGCCTGATATATGCCTTCAAAGTATCTCCAGGAAAAAGAGAGACGAGAGAAAATGGAAAAGAGAGGAGGAAGAAAAAGGAAAATGTATACGGTAAATTAAAAAAGACTAGACTCACTTTGTTTTTATATACTGTGTTTTGAGAGAGAGAGAGAGAGAGAGAGAGAGAGAGAATGTACACGGTAAATTTTAAAAATGACATTCACCAATATGTTTTTGTTTTGTCTTTTGCGAGTTCTACTGTATGTATAATTTCAATATGTCGCCCAGTTTGAGAGAGAGAGAGAGAGAGAGAGAGAGAGAGAGAGAGAGAGTTAGGGGGCGGGGAAAAAGGAGGAGAACAAGACAGGAGCAAGAACAATAACAAGAACAAGAAAGAAGAAAAGGAAGAAGAAAAATATGGAAGGTGAATAAGAAAGACCTCATTGACCCACATATTTTAAAAGGATCTCTTGTGGAGTGTCTCATTATGTCACTTCCTGGTCACAACTACATCATCGTACTCTCACTTTCATGCATCCTACTCTGTAATCCAACTCCGCTTTGCACCCTTATTTCTGTCCTTTCAAAACCAGTATTCATTATGACCATTTTTACCTGCAGCGCCTTCAGTGCACCATTTCAGGGCATCGTCAGTCAATTCAGTCATTTCACAAGGACTAAGATTTCAGCTCCTCTTTACATTCCTTTTATCCTTATCATATTAGCATCATCATTAGCCCTTTAAGACTGTGCTGGACAATGTAATTCTCCATGATTGTGATGCTCTGTGACTGTACTGCTCTATGACTGACTGTACTGCCCTGTAACTGTACCGCTTTATGATTGTACTAAATGGAAAATGCCCGATCAGAGCAAAAGACATCCCATTAGTAGGCACCTACATCCCCATCATTACAAATCAGTAGCATCACCACAAATGTCTTTACCCGTTTTCGTACACCCCATAATTTTAAAATAGCATCACCTATCCCTCTCTTTCACACACACACACACACACACACACACACACACACACACACACACACACACACACACACACACACACACACACACACACACACACACACACCTCAGATCACCACAACAGCACCAGCACACCGCTAACTGTATCGCATCAGCACACAGAATTCCAATCATGACACCCATCACCCCTCCACTTCTCACAGAACCCTATCATCGCGATCATTCCAACATTCCTATAGCAACATATTAACACCTTCTTTCACTTCTCACTAAACTCAGTCGCAACCTACTACCACAATCAAACCCATTCATCATCATCACCACCACCCCTACTAGCTACCCATTTCTAACTCTTTCATCAATGTGCTTCGCCTTTAACTAAACATTACCATCACAACACCCTTGTCACAACCCCTCTACATCCCATATCTAACTCATCACTTTTTTCACTGCATCCTATCACTCCCCCGTCTTTGCACGCTGCCAACCCTTCTCTACACTCACGTTGCCCATTCTTTAACCTCCATCATCACAAGCGCCCCATCCCCGCCACCAGCCCCACACAAAATCATCACCACCACCAACCCATATATGCAGCTATGTAACCCATTTCACCTCTTACTAACCTCCATTATCATACCACAAACGCACTTCCCCCATCACCAACAAGCCTTCACTATCCCACTGCAACAGCATTACTACCACACATCTCACTGTAGTCCATCACCATACATCATATCATCATCTGCCATCAGCTCCTCTTACAACTCACTATCATCACAACACCATCACCAGTCAACACCTCTCATCACCTCACATCGTTACTCACTTTTCACATTTAACAGTACTCCATCATCACAGCCTGTCACCACCAACCTCTTCCCCTTCACCACTAGCCATTTCCATCAACATACACTACACAGCATTCACCACTGACTCCTCACCATCCAACCCTCCTCACCCACGCAGAGGAACCCCCCCCCCTCTCTCTCTCTCTCTCACACACACACACACACACACACACACACACACACACACACACACACACTCATCCCCCCCCCCACACACACACACACACATTCCACAGATCCAGTGCCCCGTTTGTAGGAAGGGAGTAGCAAAACTTATTCACAAACTTCGCTCCCTCTCTCCGCCCGACCTCAGGATCAGACTCCGCTCTCTACACCGCCAAGGAAAAGCTTTGGGGTGGGAAAAGTGCGCTCAGAAGTTTGGAGATATATTTCCCTATTCGTCATCGAGAGGCTAAAAGGACCGCCATTGGCCTCCCCACCCGACATTCACGTTTTAAGAGTGACATGTTCTGAGGCGGTGGTGGGTGCTTGTGTGTGTGTGTGTGTGTGTGTGTGTGTGTGTGTGTGTGTGTGTGTGTGTGTGTGTGTGTGAGAGAGAGAGAGAGAGAGAGTCTGCACTTACGGAGGGAAGAGGGGATGCAAAAAGAAGTGTAGAAGTAGGCTAAGAGAAGGAAAATGTGCAAGGCGGAACTGCGTACTTTGTGTGTGTGTGTGTGTGTGTGTGTGTGTGTGTGTGTGTGTGTGTGTGTGTGTGTAAAGGAAGAAAGGAGTGTAATGGACGCGCTAGTATAACTGCATGTGTTAGTGGGTGGGTGGAGGGGAGTGAGGGGAACAAGGGTTTAGAACATGTTAACCATTGTAGAAGGGCAGCAGCTAAGTGTTTCCCTTGTAGTGACTGCAGTGACGGACCTACACCCACGTCCACATCCACACCCACACCCACATCCACATCTACATCCGCACCCTTACTCACATTCACACCCACAAACCTTCCCACACCCATTCTTAACGGGGGATAGGTGTCACGGATAACTTAGTACTTGTATCCACACCTACATCGAGATCTACACCCACATAACAACCACATCCAAAGCCACACCCACACATAAGTCCGCATCCACATCCCTGCTACACAGCCACATCTACACTTGCACACTCACACCTATACACACATTCACACATCCCCCCCACACACATATCCATACCCTCACACACACATCCATACCCGCATCTATATGCACATACCTACGCTACACCCACGCTTATACCGAAATCCATACCCACACGCATGCCCATACTCACATTAACATCCACACCTACACCTAGAACCACACACCTGCGCCCACACTCATGCCCCTCCAACTACACCCATAACTACACCCACACCCATACCCACAGCACACGAGAGGCAGAGGAGTTACGTAGATCTACACATTATTACCGTCACCCCCTCACCACAGTAAAACATATGAATTACTCCATTATCCCGAATACCACTTACCGCATTTGTGTTACCCCTGCTACACACAGACCATTGAGTGCATCAAAAGAGAAACTTTTCGAATTGAGGGGATTAAATAATAGCCTTGATTTGCCCCTTCACTGCAAATGGTCCCTCCTGAGCTGAATAAATTAGTTTAGGGGAAGCGAGGATGTAGTAAGTATGACGTCGTCGCACTGAAAGGTTTTGCCCATACACTACGGGGGTATTCTTTCCAAGCTAACTACAATCGTCTGTCAGTAGCAAGGATGGAATACAAAAGTGGGCAAATTGTACAGATTGAAGTAGTAAAGATTATTTGTAATCCCATCACAACGATAGATGAATCCTAAGATTGTAGGTGGTGAAACTGAATCATCATTCTGGTTGGTCTATTAAATATTTTTTTTCATGTACGGAAAAAAACAAAATAGTATTTATCTGTCTATCTGTCTATCTGTATATCTATCTATTTATATATATCTGTAAATAGATAGATAGATAGATAGATAGATAGATACACACACACACACACATTATATATATATATATATATATATATATATATATATATATATATATATATATATATATATTGGGAGTATAATGATCTTTTATATTTTTAAATGTATATAATAGACAAAACTGAGAGAGACAGAGAGAGAGAGAGAATTAGGTCGTAGTTACATAATCTTCTCACCATCGCAAAAACGATCAGCTTAAGCTACATTTTACCCATATTAATTCAAAGTAACTCCACTTATCCTTACATACCGCCCCAGTTGGTCATTTGATAGTGTTATGTAACGTACCTGTAAAGCTAATTCCTGCCGCTACAAGACTACTTTTTATCAAAGAACATAGCTCCTAATGTGAAGGGTTTTATTAAGACTGCATAACCTATCGTTCGAAATGTCTGCTGTAATCAAGATGAAAGAGTGAGGAGTTAAAAATAAAATTGCAGTTTATGACGTCCATTATCAGACGGGAAAAACATAACTCACTTGGGGTAATATAACTCACTCCCAGCTCCATAAACTCTCCTGGCGTTTGCTGAAAGAGAATATCAGACCATGAGAGAGTTAACCTGTCTTTCGCTTACGTCCCCTCCTGCTTGTGATTATGATTACCTTTAGAATTACTTAGAAGAAAAGCGATTATATAAATACGAGTAAATCTGCTCCGGTTTCACTGCATTAGTCCAAGTTGACTATACGGCGAAGACACTGACCTATGATGTGAGTGAGGGAGAGCAGAGAGAGAGAGAGAGAGAGAGAGAGAGAGAGAGTTTCTTTTTATTAAGGAGGAGACTCTTTTCTTGATCAAATTAATCTCTGGCATCACTGTCTGCCTTTCCGGTTGGCCCCAAGATGATGACATTGACTTTTGCTGACCTAACCCTGACCTTGGTTTGGCTGAGAGAGAGAGAGAGAGAGGTTTTGTGTGTGTGTGTGTGTGTGTGTGTGTGTGTGTGTGTGAGTTGAGTGGAGACAGTGACGAAGAGAGTCTGAGGGTACGAAAAGAGAGACAGAAAGCGAGACAGAGAGAAGGCGAGAGAAAAAAAGACAAACATGAACAAGGTAAGGTTGGGTCCGTGTGTGATTGAGAAAGTGATTGTGAAACAGAGGAAAGATGAAGCTGACCTAAAGACAGTCATCGTGAGAGGGAAACGTAGAAGTGAGGGCGGAGGGGAGAGATGGGTGAAAGGTGAAGGGAGGAGAGAGAGACAGATAGAGCAAGCAGGCAGTTAAGCAGTGCAGGAGAGAGAGAGAGAGAGAGAGAGAGAGAGAGAGAGGAGTGATAAATGATAATCGCTTGCAATAAACTGTTTCAGTAATAAATTCATGGGTACGCCATTAGTCTACATTGCAGAGGCTGTTGCAACACGCTCAGGGCAGGGCTAAAGGGGGAGGGTGCGAGGAACGGAAGGGGTAAGCGAGCGAGGGATGAGGGAGAGGAGAGGAGGGAGAGAATATGAGGGAGAGCAGTGGAAATAAAGGAGGGAAGGGTGTTGGAGGCGTTGAAAGAGGAGGAAAACAGGAAAGAAAAGATGTAAGAAAGACAGATTAGGAAGAAAGGGCATGGGGACAGGAAAGGAAAAAAGATATGAGTGGGGTTAAGTAGGGAATGAAAGAAATTTGTGGAGGAAAAGGGATATAATGGGGATGGATAGACAAAGAAGAAAGTGCAGGGAGATGAGGAAGGGGAGAGAGGAGGTAGACTAGGCTGAGAAGAAAGAAAGTGCAGGAAGGAAAGGGTTGTAGCAGGAGAAGATGCAAGCCAGGAAAAAAGGATTGGGAGGAGAGAAAGAGAGGAGGAAGAGTACGCTGTGGAGAGTGGAGGGGGATGTGGAGGGGATGTGCATCAGAGCAGTTGATTCTCCATGCAACACAATTCCAGACAGTCAGAGTGCTTTGTGCTCGAGGGGGTGTGTCGGCAATGGCAGGGGTGAGGGTAGATATGAGTAAATGTGAGTCACTGAAAGGCAGCGTGGTAGTGTCGGGGATGGCGAAGAAGATTGGAAGAAAGGAAGGTACGGTTTTGCGGAAGGATGATACTGGTAAGCCTCTTGAGCAGTTAGAGAAGTGGCTTAGTGGTGAAAGGGTTAGGAATAGAGTTTTGTCCCTAACTGTTCTTTCTCCACATCAGTCTTCTGTAACCGATGGGAGCGATGTGGACATGCATGTTGATTGATGGAAGAGGGGAAGATCTGATTTAGTGGGAGACGAATGTTGGGGATAGACGGGAGGAAAGGGAGAACCGATTTAATGAAAGAATGAGAGTGTTGTACATAGCTTGGAAGATAGGGGGGGAAATTTGATCCTGTTTGAAGGAAGTTTTGAAAGTATTGGGAATAGCCTGTAAGATAGCTGGAAAAAAGGATAATACGATGTAGTGAAAAGGTGGGAATACTGTGGGTAGCCAGGAAAATGTAGGAAGTATGGTAATGTCCGAAGCACTGGCAGACGGGAGCTTTGTTATTAACTCTGAAGATACAGTGTGTTTATGATGTGAATAATCGAATTATTGAAGGATTAAGAGTTCTGGATAACCATCAAAATATTAGGAAGAAAACAGTTGCGAAAAGCTAAAAAGGATTGTCTTGGGAAAGGGGATGGATAGCTAGAAGTACAGAGAAATAATGGGAAAATCTGGCTTACCAAAGGGTTGAGTGTTGGAGAGAGGAAGACAGGGGAAGGAAAGCGAGAACAGAATTATTGTAAACTGGGATAATGTGGTATAACACTGAGGAATGTATATGTCAGATTTAGTGAAAGAAAATATCTAGTTATTGAAGGCGGGAAGAGCTGTCAAGGCAAGATGTCCGAGATAATGGAGCGGAATGTCCAAATAATAGGAAGGTAGGAATGGCCAGAATGATGGAGAGTGTGGGAGGAAGAAAGGGAGTAATGTTGGAGCTAGTGAAGAGAGGATTGGGGACAACTGAATGTGGACTCATTTAGGATAGCTAAGTGGATAGTGAGTGAGAATGATGGGGATAGATGTCACCACCAGAATATATATTTAAGAGAACATAATTAATTAATGAAGCATTCTCTCTTAGTGGTACAGTTTGATATTGCGTGAAGACTTTGTGACGAGACAGGATTACAAATTGAAATGAGTTGAACTGAGGTGTTGACAAAGGATGAAGTGTAATGCAAGTAAAGAGTGAGATTAGGTGATCTGAGATGAGGTAAGGTGTTAGATAAATGAAGCTGGGTGCGATGAGTTATGCAGAAGATGAATTATAACGTCAGGATCGGTAAGTGAAATGTTAAGATGGCTAGTGAGGTGAGGTGAGGAGTTAAGATAGTTGAGGTTGAGCAGAATGAATTGCCCGGAAGATGAAATATAGTCTCGGGATGGGTAGATGAAATGTTAGAAAGATGAGGTGAGGAGAGAAGAGGTGAGGTGAATTGAGGTGAGGGGGAAAAGAAATGAGGTGAGTTGTTTGATAGTTGAGACTGTGTAGAATGAGTCGTCCAGATGATGAAATATTGTGTCAGAATAGTTAGGGCGACATACTGTGAAGGAGATGTGAGCCAAGGCGAAGTGAACCGTCGTGAAACTAAGGTGAGGTAAGATGGGATGAGGAGATAAATGATACGTCAGGGAGGACTGTCTGCGTTACTGATAGGTGTGAATGGAGAGAGCAAGGGAGTTGGGGTATGAGACGGAGTAGTGAAAGGGAATGTCAGAATTGGAGTGGCATATCTGGGTAAATGAGGAAGGCTGTGTGAGTGAGACAGTGTGAGTTAGGGAAGGAATGTGAGTGAGAGAGTGAGTTTGTGAGATTTAGTGTGTTATTAAGAGTGTCAGTGAGAGAAAGTGAGTGAGTGAGGGAATGTAAGTTACTGAAGGAGAATGAGTTAATGAAGGGGAACGTCTAAATTAGTAAGGTGGAACATTTGAATTAGTTAGGGAGTATGAGTTAGTGAAAGAAAATGTTTGTGTTAGTGAGGGGAATGTCTTGGTCAGCGAGGAATAATGTCTGGGATATTGACGGGGAATGTCCCAGGTAAAATAGCTGAGTTAGTGAAGAGGAATGTCTGACTTAGTGAAGGAGAAGGTTTACGTTACTGAGAGAAAATATATACGGTAGTAAGGACGTGTCTGTCAGTGAGAGAGAATATGTCCGTGTTAGTGTGTAGAATATACTTAATGCGTACAACATATGTATTCATTAAGGAAAATATCGTTCTGAATTAAGAAACATTGCCATAATGAGAAAGAGTGTCCGGTTTAACGAAATAATGTTTTAAAAAAATTAGGAAAATATAAGAAGGAGCACTCAGAGAGCACATTACCGTCCCCCACCATCTGGTCTAAGGACCGAACATTTGATTTCTCCATGTGATCTTAACTTTCGACTGAATATTCCCAAAATCAGATTACAGTACTTCTTACATGATCCTTAATCCTTCCAAATCCTGCCATAACTGAGTTGACTTTGACATGTGATCTTGACATTTGACCTTTCCCTGTGATCTTGACCTTGGACTTATTCGCAAAATCTAATCACTTTATCCTTGCGTTACCCCGAACATCCCCACATAGTTAGCTTTATATAGGATAAAAGCTGTTAAGGTCGATATTGTCATATGAAATTGAGCATTGACCTCTTGTTAAAAAAAAAAAAGAAAAAAAAAAGACCCCTTGGCTGATCCTCAGCTCGCCCACGAAGTTTGATCCAAATCAGTACGAAACGGTTTTAGTTACTTTGTTCACACAGAGGCAAGCGGGTTGAAGTTTGACTTTGCTGTGTGACCTTGACCTCAGAGTGATCATAAAATACAAATCTCTTCGTTCTTGTATGAACACCAACCCGTCCACAAAGTTTGGTCTGCATCGGAAAAAAAAAAAATGCCTTAATTGTCCTTTTTGAATGAGACTTTGACCTGTGCCAGTGACACTGACTTTTCACATATTGTACTAAAAATAAGAAAAAATAAATAAATAAATCAGCCTCCGGGATATCCCTGAACCTTTACAGCAAGTTTGGTTTAAATTCTGGTAAAGACTGTCCGTGTTATTTGGACACACACACACACACACACACACACACACACACACACACACACACACACACACACACACACACACACACACACACACACACACACACACACACACACACGACGTTGAACAAAACTTAAGATCTGCTCTCTATTCACGACTTAGGTGTGATTATAGACATCTAGTGGTCTCGTGGTTACAGGGCGCTAGTCGCGATCACGGTAGTGTGTTAGGTGGAGGTTAGATCCCCAAGGAGTAGGAACTTGGAGGTGTTCAGTCATTAGGACGGTATGACCATCCGCGTAGGCCAGGCAGCAGCTCATGATGTTCTGGAATAAGGTGGCATAGTTTCTGTTCCGTAGCTAGATAGAAAGATAGATAGGCTAATATAGGATGGGTCACATTTTTTCGAAAACAGAAATGAATGCACAAAATTATTAAATGCATCGAAAAGTAAAAAATAAAGGTGAATTTCGTAGATTATAAATCTCTTTAAATTTAGCTTAACAACCATACTAATTAACTTTCCCTACTGTTTAATCACCTTTTCATTCATGTATTCGTTGGTGGTACCTGAAAACAAGATTTTTTTTTCTTTTTTACACTTATTAATCTATCCACGTTTGTACTCCTCTGATGTTTTATTTATTCGTTCATGCTCTACTGCTCGCTTAAAATATTCCGCTCGTACCATTCCCTCACCCTGCCGTTCATCCGTTCTTCTATCCAGCCATTCAGCCACCTAACCTTCCATCCACCCAGTTTTCATTTCACCCATCCATCCATCCACCCGGCATTACACCAACTCATCCTTCCATCTAGTCAACTCTCATCCACTTACCCTTTCATTCATCCATTCTCCAGTCTTCTATTCACCCAGTCACGTTTCCACAGGCTTTCTATCCACCAACCTCCCATTAACCCATTCAACCACCTAACTAACCAACCCACCAAACACCTATCCACCCAACCAACCAACTGTTCATCCATCTACCAACCATCTTTTCATCTGTCCATCCATCCCTCCATCCACTCACTCATCCATCCATCCATCCACTCACTCATCCATCCATCCATCCACTTACTCATCCATCCATCCATCCATCCATCCATCCATCCATCCATCTATCCATCCATCTGTCCGTCCATCCACATCAGCCTTCCATCTACCCAGCCATCCATAGACCCAATCTTCCATCCATTTAACCTTACATCCATCCAGTCTTCTTTCCACCGAATCCCTCATCCATCCAACCATCCACGCAACCATCCAGCCACACAACCAACCATCCACCCAACCACTCACTCAGCCTTTCATCTCCGTACCGTTCACTCCACTGCACTTCCACCCCTCCACTTTACCTTTCATCCACTTAATTCTGCGGCCCAAATTAATTCCACCTGCCCACTCAGCTCTCCACATAGATCCCTCTCACCCACTCTCACCTATTCTCTCTCTCTCTCTCTCTCTCTCTCTCTCTCTCTCTCTCTAAATATCCACGAGTACTATCTATATCCATCCCTCCATTTGTCTGATTGGATCCATGTCTTTTTCTAGCTGTCTTCTCTCTCTCTCTCTGTTTACCTGTGTGCGTCTCTTTATTAATGACAGTGTTTCTCTACCTGTCCTCCCTCTTTATATCTGTGTATGTCAGTATCTCTGTGCCTTTTATCTATCTTTAACTATATAATGTGTCTGATAGCTTGCCTGTCTATATATCAATCTATTTCATTCAGTCTATATAGCCTATCAGTCAAGCTATCTAATGTCTGTTTATCGGTCTGTCTATTTATCTATATCTCTCTCCATATATCTGTTAATCTGTCTATCTCTCTTTGTTTATATATGCTGTATGTTTGGTGTTTGTCACTATTTCTGTTTATATATATCTTTCTGTTCTATCTCTTTGTTCTCCTCCTCAGTCTTCTTCCCTCTCACACACTTCTCATTTCCGCCCTTTCTCATGTACTCTCGTCCCTCACGCAGGCTATCCTCTCTTACGACCTACTTTAGCTCTCTCTCTCTCTCTCTCTCTCTCTCTCTCTCTCTCTCTCTCTCTCTCTCTCTCTCTCTCTCTCTCTCTCTCTCTCTCAAAACACACACACACACACACACACACACACACACACACACACACACACACACACACACACACACACACACACACACACACACACACACACACACACACACACACACACACACACACACACACACACACACACACACACACACACACACACACACACACACATTTTCAGCACACTTTACTTCCCTTCCACATTATTCATTTAGCTATTTTTCCCTGTTCCTTTCTTTCCCACTCTATTAAATGCTGCACCCTACGTTTCCATCATCCTCCATCTTCACCCTGTCCATTCCCACCCTCCTTCTCCCAGCATGCCCTCTCTTCCATATCACCTTGCCACACCCATTCTCCAACTCTACCCTCATTCTCCACCCTCAGTCTCATTCTTCACCTCCACTCTCATCATCAACCTTCGCCCTTCCACCTTTCTAGTTTCATCCCCTTCACCATTTAATCTTTCATCCTCCAACTCCCCACCCTCCCATCTTTTCTTGCAAATCAACACCCTCATATCCCACCTCTCTTCTGTCTCACCCTCTCGCTCTATCACTGTCCCAGCCTCGCCGTCGTACACTTTCACCCTGATTCCTCCCAACCCTTTTACCTTTCCACCATATTGCTTTCCTTCCTGTTGTCACTCCAACTGCTCCCACTCTCTCACACGATCCTATCCCAGTTCGTCTACTCTCTCACACGATCCTGTCCCAGTTCGTCTACTCTCTCACACGATCCTATCCCAGTTCGTCTACGCTCTTACCCTTCCACTGCCCAACCTTCACACCATCCAACATTCACCCTCTCATCCTCTCACCTTCACACCATTCCACCTCTACCCTCCATCCTCATCCTCCCTTTGTATTCCTTCCCATCCTGACATTCCCCTTCAGTAGCATTTCTTTATTCTCTTACCTTCGACTGTCACACCATCATCCTACACACCAATACCCTCCCAGCTCTTTCCCGCACCATCTTACCCTCCCTTCCGTACCCCACCGACGTACCTCCATACTCACACTCCCACCTTCGGTCCCACTCCCATAATCCCACCGTCAGTTCCACCCTTATACTCCCACCCTAAACATTCCCAACCTCACACTCCCATCCTCGCCCTTGCCCTCACATTCCTACCCTCACCCCCACTCTCCCACTCCCACTTTCTATTCCCACCCTCGTACTGACACTCACACCCCGAGACTCACCCTCCCACCCTCACACCCCCACCCCCACCCCTACCCTCACACCCCCACCCCCACCCGTACCCTCATACTCACACCCTGTCCCCTCTCATGCATAATTATCACCCTCCCTCCCTGATCTCGCTCAGTCACTCTTGCGCCCATCATCATGTCTTACCCGTCATCATCTCTCACCCTTCACTCAACCACCTTACCTTCATTTTCCCACCATTACTTCTCACCCTTCCGTCCTCTCCTCACTCCTCAAACCCTCATACTGCCGTCACCCTACTGCCCTCTCCATTACCACCCTTACATCCGTCCTTTCAGCTCATTCATCCCCAACCCACACCTCTCACTTCCTCCACCCCGCTTTCTTGCTTCGTCACCCTCTCACCTTCACACTCTCTAGCCATCATCCCTCACCCTCAGATTCACCCTCTTGCTCTCTCCCTGCCGCCTTGGTCCCCGGCTCAGTCATAGAGAGTCGGGCTTCCAGAGACTGCATGAATAATCCAGTGTATTGCCCGATCACTTACAGAGTTGACTGACCACGTTGGGTACAGATCTTCGTTCCTTCCCTCTCTTTTCTTCACCTCTCTTTTTCCGCTTTTCCTCTTCCTCGGTTTACTTCCTATGTCTTCCTTTTCTCTCCTCTCTTCTCTTCACTTCCCATCTCATCTCTTCCTCATCTCCTTTCCCATTCCTCTTTTTCCTCCTTATCTCACGCTAGGTACAGATTGACTCACACCTTCATTCTCTTCTCGCTTCTGTCCTCTCCCTTTTCTCTTTAGTTCTCCTCTTTCTTCCTTCCTCCTCCTCCTCACATTGTATTGACCGATCACTTCCAGGATTGACTGATAGATCTTACTCATACCATCCTTCCCTCACTTCTCTCTTCTCTCCTTTTCCCTTTCTCTTTCTTCTCTCCTCTTACTCCTCTCATTGTATTGGCCGATTACATCCAGAGAGTTACCTCTCTCTCTCTCTCTCTCTCTCTCTCTCTCTCTCTCTCTCTCTCTCTCGTCTCCTCTTCCCTCCTCTTCCTTATCTCTTTCTTTCTCCTCTTCATTCCCTCCTCTTTCTTCTCTCATTGTGTCGGTCGGCCACTTCCAGAGAGTTGACTGGCCACGTTGGGTACAGATCCTACTCAACCCTTCATTCCTCTCTCTTCTCCTCATCTCTTCCATTTCTCTTTTTTTTTTCTCATCATTCCCTCCTCTTTTTTCTCTCATTTTATCGGCTGATCACGTCCAGAACGTTGACTGACCACGCTGGGTACAGATCTTACTTAAACCATCCTTCTTTCTCTTCTCATCCTCATCCTTTTTTTCATCTTCCTTGTTTTCCTTCCTACCTCATGTTTGATTCAGTTCCTAATCAAACCTTCCTTCCTCCCTCAGTTCTCTTCTGTCCCCTTCCTTTTCTCTTTATTTGTCCTCTTCCTTCCCTTCTCTTACTTCTTTCATTGTATTGGCGGATCACTTCCAGAGTTGACTGACCACGCTGAGTAAAGATCTTGCACAAACCTTCCTTCTCACTCTTTTCCTCTTCCTCGTTTCCCTTCATCTCTCACGTTGCATACAAGTCTTCCTCAAACTTTCCTTACTCTCCTCCCTTCTCTTCCTCCTTTCATCTATCTCTTCCTCTTATTCCTTCTTTCCTCTTCTTCCCATCGACTTCCTCTTCTAGTGACTCTGTTGTGCTATTACTTGGAACACTGACTGACCAGGCTGGGTACAGTTCTTCCCAGAACCTTTCCTTCCACTGTTCCTCTCTTTTCTCTCGTATCTCCTCGCCCTCTTCTTCCTCCCTTTATCTTCCCTCCTCTTCCTATCTCCCTGTATTGGCTGGTCACTTTCAGAGCTGACTGACCAAGTAGGGTACAAAGCTTCACAAAAAAAAAAAAACTTGTTTCCATCCTGTCTTCTCGTCTCTTCTGAAACTTCTCTTCTTCTTTGCCTCTTCCTGTATTTTTTTATCAACTTCATCGTTTTGGATTTTCTTTTTTTTTTCTCTATTTTTCATGACCCTCTTGCCTCTGTTTCCTTTTGCCACTCCTCTTCTTCAAGCTGTTTTAATACTCACTTATTTCCCATATCTGTACCCCTCTCTCCATCTCTTATTTTTCCCTAAATCATTATTTCGTCCTCTAGAGTCCCATGCCTATTTCTTCTTCCCTTCAATATTCCCAGCCATCTCCTTTCATCCATATTATACCTCTCCTCTAAATTTCCGCAGAATCCACCCTTCCAATCTCCCCCCCCCACCCTTTCTGTCTCTAATCCCTCCCCTCTTCCCCCCTTTTCCGCCCTTCACCCTCCCCTCTTTTTATTCATCACCCTCTTTTCCTTTCACCTCTAAGACCCTGTTCTTGTTACCTCGGTGGAGTTCGTAGCACCCCGTCTTAGCGATTTATTTTGCATATTGTACCCTATTACTCTTATATACGTTAATTATGCGTTGTTGATGTAGACGTAAATGGCACATAGATAACACAGAAGAGAATATTAAGGGTTCGTAATACATACTGCCAAGGAAGACGTGCTATAAACGCTGCTGTGCTTAAGAAAATGAAGCCTTACATCCCTTCAGGTTATTGTATTCTTGTTCCCTTCAAGCGAATTTATTCAGCTTACGGGAAAATCTTATGACTGGTAGGTGTTGATAAAGCCATTATTAACATCTCTACTATTTGGGTGATCCCCTAAGATGAATATTATCGTTTGATGATGCCAAGAACTAGACATGAAACCCGTCTTCTAATCTAGGCGTGAATAGGCTCTTGTGTGTTAAAAATATGTTGTTGATGCAGACACTGATTTCATATAAATAACGTACAAGAAAATATTACATAGCCATATACATCACTAAGTTGTCACAAGGCCTTCTAAGCCTACTTGAATAGGCTACGACCTTTCAACGCTTAAGTCCGCTGATGTATTTTTTATTTTACTCAAACTGCCACAAGCGGAATTTACTCAACTTTATAGGATCTCTTGTTGTGAAGCGATTAATGGAGGCTATGCATATACGCCTCCAGATCGAAAAGTCTCCCCTAAGTTGAATAAAATCGTCCGGAGAAAGAAAAAATAATATGAAAAATGCACCATCTGCGTTAAGAGGATTACCGTATGTTATGTGCTCCTCAAAAAATCTCATCCCCTACTCACATTAGCTTCTTTACCTTTCGATTTTCCTCCTGTTACTCTCTACTGTTTTCCTCTCGTAATACTTCTTATATTCTTGTACTCCTCGTCTTCTCCATTAATTATCTTCCTTTGTTTGTCCCTCTTCTCGCGTTTATTTTCTACTCATCTCTATTCCCCATTCCCCATCTGCTCCCCATTCCATCCACATCTACTCTCCATTCATCACTTCTCCCCAGTCCCTATCTACTCTCCATTCCCTATATTCACTCCATGCTTCTCAGTTCCTCAAGCACCCCGGCTGAATTATCGAGTGTCAGTCAGGGCAGTAGCGTAGGACAGAAAAAGGAGTAGCAGTCATCTCAGACACCTCAAGATAAACGTGCACACACACACACACACACACACACACACACACACACACACACACACACACACACACACACACACACACACACACACACACACACACACACACACACACACACACACACACACACACACGATAAGACTTAGGGCCGCACAGGGACAGCCACTCCCTCGCATTCCTACTCCTTCCCTACCCAGCCTCCCCATCTCACTGCCCCTCCTTCCCTTTTCCGCCTAGATAAACCTCTCTTCCCTCTCCATTCTCACTCTCTCAGACCTATCCAGCGTCTCCTCTCACGAACACCTCATCCCTCTCCCTCTGTAAAAATTTTTTCTTCTCCATCCCCTTTCGTTCCTTTCTTTTGACACATAAATTAGATCTAATGCTATAGTCTTAACCTACTCTGTAAGGTTTGAAAAGAACCACTAGATCGGTTACTGTTTGCTTTCCTTCGTGCTTCAGTATACTCCTGTCTCTTCCCTCTCGAAGCCCTCCTTCCGTTCCTCTCTCCAGTTCCTCTTCCCTCACCTCCTTTTCACTCATCCCCCTCCTTATCCTCCTCCTTTCACTCCGTCTTCCCTCTTTACCATCTTCTCCTTCCCTCTTTACCATCTTCCCCTTCCCTCTCAAGCCTCTTCTCTCTCCTTCCGCATCCTCTCTCCACTGTCCCTCCCTAATCTCTTCCCCACCCACCCACCCTCTCTCCCCAGCTTCTCTCCTCCAGCCCCGCCCATCCTCATTTTTTGCCAACCATACTCTTAGTTTTATAGAACCGATAAATCCACTTATGGCCCCATTCATCGTGGTTTTATCCCTGTGTTATTTCAGGGGTACTACTGGCGCCTTCCACCTGGCACCCTCACTCTGGCACGGACTTTTATTTTTTTAATGCAAGGATGAAGGAACCAAAGACCAGGGGCCTGCAAATTGCTCCCTCTAAGAAGAAAAACAAAAACAAGATAACGAAGAGCCAAATTCAAAATCCAATCATTTCAAGATGGACACACTGCGTTTGAAAGACTGGAGATCGTAGGCAGTAGGAAAAACAGACAGAGGGAGACAGTTCCAGAGTTTGTTGCATGTTCTTGTCCGCTGATATAAGGCGGGATTCTTGTCAGCTTAGGAGGTTTTGTAGCACCTTTCCCTTGGTGATCAATTTGTATGGTAGCAATAATTGTAGCCTGAAGTTCATGTGATGCATGAATCCAGTGGTCTGCAGGATGAAATTGTACCCCTCTTGCAGCCCACCATCCTTCTTTCGGGGAGTAGGGAGGGAGTTGAGGGGCGTTTGTATAACCTGGCAGTGAAGTCGCAGGACTATAACGTTGCCATCACAGGAAGGAGTCCCTCTCCAGCACCCTGTTTTGCATATTACAGCTTATTGTCGCCATGTACATTTTATTTGTTTTTCTCATTTGGTACTGACATATTGTAAAAATAATTTACAATAGAATTTTAACGCACCAGGCACAGAAATACGAACATCTTCACTGAGATTACGTACTTTTTACCTTGATCTTGCTGCTTCCAGGGGATTTTATTCAGCTTAGGACTAGAGACATCAGCCGTCATTAACCATCACAACCAGAGCCTCTTGCATGCTGAATAAGAAGCACAGAAAAATGAACTGCAATATTGCGTCGTCGTGTTGAAATGGTTACCCCAGCCAATTCCATCGTGTCTTTGATTGTTTAGTCTGCTTACTGCCCGTAAGTTTTATTGTAGTCTTTCTATAAAATAACCGGGTTTTTATTGTAACATCCAATCAGTTATTTTCAGCTCCGGATATATCTCTCGTACGGAAGGGATTAAAAGACAGTGTATATGTAGGAATTCACCTTGGGGTACTTTCATCTTGTACCTTTAATTACGGCAATTGTTAATAGCACTCTCATAACTGTTCTATATTCTCTCTCTCTCTCTCTCTCTCTCTCTCTCTCTCCGTCATTGCCTAAGTTACTAATGATAAACCAACTCTTTTCAGATCGAGGTAAGGACTGAGCGTTGATTGCGTTGATTTGCCACCAGTAATAATTTCGCACAAGCCCAGGAATGAAGACACTCGTATATGGTAAGTCGTTCCTGGACATGTTTCTATAGTAGTAGTAGTAATGAAGGGTTTAATTAGCATCAAGAACCCGTGTGGAATGCCGGGAAGGTTGGTGTATGTGTAATAGTCTGGGTTTTAGGCTTGCAGTATATAGAACGATGGGGAGTTGAAGGTTGAAAATTTTGTCTCACGCGCTGTGCCCTTATAATGTCAGAATCGTATCCAGTCTCTCCCACAAATAAGGGTGCAAGATTCTTCATGCCTCAGGAGCTTTGTATTCTAGTAGATTTATGTGCCGTGTGTAATCTGACATTGCCTCTGTTTGTAGCCCAAACTAAGTCCTGAATATTGCCCAAAGGATAGCCCTTCTTATAGTTCCAATTGTAGCCATGAATCTCCCTTACAGCTCATTTATTTAGATAGCCATACCCTGAATTGTAACCAGTCACGGGAGTCTCACCCTAAATGTGACTATGAGCCCTGAAAGAGCCATAGACTGTATGAGTATGACTTTCTGTGCAACCGTGAAAATACACTCTCAAACCCCTGACTCTCCTGACTGTGTTTAGGACTGTAACATCGCTCCATTATTCGAACAGTTATGAAAGTCTTGTATAGTTTTCCGAAAAGTTAGTGAGGTTTTGATGATATCGTTTCTGTGTTTCGAAGGTCAGTGTTAGTTTTTTTTTTTTTCCTTATTTTCTTAGTGAAGTGATTTAGTATTTGTGAGCCAGTCTCCCAGCAACGCCAATACTGAGCGATGGAGTAGCAGCGTTCGTACATCAGTACAAAATGGGAAGGTTTCTAGTTCTCTCTTACTCACCTGTTGTAGTTTTTCTTTACCGACTCGCAGGGAGTACGTGGAATGAGTTTTTTCCTCCCTGTTCCCTAAGTGCGCCCCTAAGGGCCGTATTATTAAAGCTGAGAGCGTGGAGGTATGGACAAGTCCCCAGTTGATGACAGCAATTGTTGAGACATGTGAGATGATGAAACATTCTGACCGTGTATCGTTGCTGACTACACTCTAATACCCTAAATCCACGATGTATTAGTGGAAGGTGTTCCATAAATAACCTTAAAAAATTAAGGGCTTGTCTTTACCTTTGGGGACTCATTTATAAAAACACGGCTGTCAGTCTTCAACCCAAGACTCCTAAATTTTAGTTCATTGCCTCCTTCAGTCTTTACATAGGCGTCCCCTTCATTCGGGAGTTTGTATATCCCTGCGTGAGTCTTGGCACGGGACAGGATATTTTCGTTGAGTTAGGAAACTTTTTTATTTATTTATTTATTTTTTTAAACGAAGATCCCCAACCCCTTCGTAATAGCTGAAGGCCAAGCGTAGTAAAATTAGAGGATCGATTTGACTGAGAAATCAAAGAGCTCATTTCTACACCAGAAGTTAAACTTATGGAATTTTGACTTGGTATTCAAGTTGTGGGAATGGTTCATTTACATTAAGCAAAAAAAATGCATCCTTACCGGTTCACTTTTGCGTACGGCTCGTTAGTATTCTGATGTACATTTTTTACCCCAACTGCGTTGATATGGCGATGATATTACCCTTCTCACTGAGATGAAGACTTCATTCGGTTTATTATTAACTCCAGACTATTTTCTTCAGTTTAGGAGATATTTCATGTATTAAAGTGATCAGTGAAAGCTGGATCTAGTTCTTTCAGCATGAAAGTCGTTTGGAAGCTTAAAAAAAAACTCTGATCGCAAATACATTAAAAACAGTATATCATTATTGTGAAGTACTTAACCTTTCCGACTGCGATTTTTTTTTTCCTTGATATTTCCAAGCTATTTAACGAACCCTACCAAACCTACTCTCTTAAACTGAACGAAACAGACCAGAGGATGAAGTAATAAAATGAAAAAGACGTGATCATAGTAAACGTGTTCATGTGTACTTTGCAAAACGAAGAAAGGAGTGTTAAAGAACAAAAATGTTTAAAGCAGACGAGAATACACGCCCTGAAAATCGATTATTGTGTTGGTTCAAAAAGGAGAAGTTTTCAATGGGCGGGTCGGAAGTTAGTAGGGCAATTATTTTTCCCTTTGTATAGGGGGAAGAGAAGAGAGGGGACGGACGGAGGTACGGAGGAAGGGGAAAAGAGTGAGGGAGGATAGAGAGATAGAGGGAATGAGTGAGAAGATGACGGGAGGGAGAAGAACAGAATGGAAAAAAAAGGAGGAGGATGGGGATAATAACATGGAAGAGAAGAGAGGAGGAGGACGAAAGAAGGAAAAAGATGGAATGAGGATGGACGTGTGAGGAGGGGGAGAGGGAGGAAAAGGAAAACATGTTAGGGAGAGAAATGCTTGGTGGAAGGGTAGAGTAAAGGAAAGTTGGAGGAAAATGGGATGAACAGAAGTGAAGAAAAGGAAGGTGAGAAATTAGTAAGCAGGAGAACAAGAAAGGGAAATGGGAAAAAGAGGGATCTAGGGATAAAGAATAAGAATGAAACGGAGTGAAGAGGAAACAGATGGTAAGAGAAGGGGGCGAGAAAAAATACTCGTAGAGGAGAAAGAACAATAAGGACAAAAAGGAGGATGAAAATACGATGGCTAGAATAAGCGAGACTGGAGAAGAAAAACATAATAGAGAGAGAGGGGGGGAGGAGGGGGAGGGAGGAATGAAGGGAGGGGTAAGGGAATGTATAAGGAGAGGCAAAGAGGGGAAGAAAGGGTCCCCAGTTTGTAAAGGAGGCTGGCTGTGATAAGGTGAGGGCAGAAAAGAGGTGTTTTATGAGAGGGAAAATGGAGGAAGGGAGGGGAAGGGAGAGAGACAGGATAATAAGTGGAGAGGGCGATATATATATATATATATATATATATATATATATATATATATATATATATATATATATATATATATATATATGAGAGACAGACAGACAGGTGAAAAAAAGTTGTGGTGAAGAATGACACAGAGTTCTAACTTCATGGTCATAGCGTCCTTAATATTCGTAGAAAAACCTATTCTGTAGTCGACAAAATACAAAGAAACTGAGTCGGCAGGTTCTCTGCTGCCCTTCAGACACTTATTATCCGGAGAAAAATTTTAAAGTAGCAGTATGGGTGATCTTACTGACTATATGTTTTTCCATTAATTTTTGTATTCGGAAAAGAACCGATAATAATGCCCCCTCCTTATACCTTCCAGTTTCACTGTACCTATACTGTGAAGAAGTGGAATTTTTTATTGATTGATAATAGCTTCGAAAAAAATAAAATAGTATCAAAATTACCGCATCTTTCCAAAAGTGAAAATCCTCAGCTCCATTCAGCTTGACTGGTGGCCAGATGTAGTCAGTCTGGAAGTGTGATTAAACCAGTCACCTAGAAGAGTGCCTCGTTCCCAGTTGTTAAAGTTCATGGAATATCATATAAGGAAAACGTAGTATTCAGCGTCTGGTAATGGCCCAGTTCTGTTAGATGAAGCAAACTGCGTTTAGTATACAAAAATTACTAATGCATGATGGTGTACACAATTCATGAACAGGTCTGTAGTGGTGCATTCAACACCAGATACCGAGAGGAATTTGTTCGGATTGCCTAGATTATATGAGAATTATCTAGCAGTGTAAAATAGGCTCAGTGGTCTCTTAGTTCAAGTATTGTTGGCCTTCTGTGGACAATGATAATGCTGTCTTACAGTAACTAAGTTTTCAACCTTTATTTTTGTTAATCCCTTCTCCGATTAGCTACATTTGTTTCATTCTAGTTACCTCAAGACTATTTTATTCATATAGGATATCACACTTTAGTGGTTGGATTTAGTCATTATTACCCAGTCACGGTAGAGGTCCTCTCCAAAGCTGAATAAAATAATAATGACAGTTGCTGGATTAAAACAGAAAATACGCCATTGCACTTCGGAGGGTAGAATCCCTTGAGTAATGTAAAACAGTCATTCCGATTGCCTCTGACCAGACACTTCGACAGGGAACACGTGTGAAGCTCTCCCAGGCTTGTATTTTCGTTGCACCTCTTCTTCAGCGATGTGTTTTGCTACTTTTTCATTGCATATCGACTTGGATTGCAAAAATGGCGGAGGAATATAATAACCATTTAGATACAAAAATATACTAATAAGAAAGATATGATAGGGACCCTCTTTAACTCCTATGTTTTCATGACGCATTTTTATTATGTTCTTGCTCTCTACGGACGATTTTATTCAACTGGAGAAAGATTTTTGCAGGGAGGGATGAAATTAAGCTATACCTGGCCCTTCCAGTTCGAAAATCCCTCCAAACCTGAGTAAAATCGGCTTGAGGCAACAAGAATTAAACAAAAGATACGTCGCCGGATTCAAGAGGTTAATCGTCGAGAATACGGGCCGCAGTCTGTCTGTCTGTCTGTCTATCTGTCTCTGTCTCTCTCTCTCTCTCTCTCTCTCTCTCTCTCTCTCTCTCTCACACACACACACACACACACACACACACACACACACACACAGCGGACAGAGGAAATTAAGTGTCCCACGCTACAAAACTTTCAGTACAACACCCAGCAGTACTGTTGGCGTCTCCCCTGAGCTGAACACAGTGACTTGATGGTGCCATAGAAAAAAAAAAAAAGAAAAAAAGAAACGAGGTTATTATGATAGTGAAAAAGTTAACTCCTTCACTACGATGACGTCTCTGAGGCGTGTATTCTTGCTACCTACAGACGATTTTAGTCTGCTTAGGGGAGATCTCTGATTGCGAAAGAGCAAATGAAGGCTGTATCGTACCTAAGGAAGACTGTCTGGTGATAGAAGAAAAATATAAGAGATGTTAGGAAAGGGGATGATTTAAACTTTGTTTAGTTCCTGTCGCCGTGTAGGTCATTCTTAAGTTGAAAAAAAATAATCGTTCTGGTACTGAATTAATCTCCTCAGTTATAGTATGCCATTTGTATTTTATTACAGCCTCCAGACTATTTTATTCGCCCAAGAAGAGATTTTTCGAGGTGGAAGGGTTGTATATAGCCTTCAGTATACTCATCACTATTAATCTTCCTAAGCTGGACAAAGCGTCTGGTTCATTCGCCTTAAATTGTAGGAGAGTTTCGTCGTTTTCTGGCTTATATCTCGTAGCTTAGTGTTACTGAAGACAGTACGGCAGTTCTACATCCTTACTGTAGCACTTCTTTGTAACTAAAATCACACTCTGGTATTAATCTCTCTCTCAGTTTCGCATTCAGTATGAAGAGATGCCAATTTTACGCCTAGTCAAAGAGAACGGTGTGTGGAAGCATGAGAACAGATTTTTAAAGTAAGTCATCAAATAAAAAGACATTAACAGGAAATGAACGATCTTTAAAAGTATTGTTTAATTTACGAATCATCAAACTTAAACGAATATCTTTTTTTGAGGAATGTAAAATGCATAATGAAATCAAGCTGAGGGCAAATGAGAAATGACATTAAATCAAGTCAAGAGGGGACAGCCTTTGGAAAGAGAGATGGATAAATTTTGATGAGATTTATGTGAGTCGAGAGAGTGAGAAATGAGAGGCATATGAAAATGAGTTGGAGTTAAATGAAATGATGGAGAGAGAGAGAGAGAGTAGAAATGAAAAAGGTAAGGTGAAAGTCAAACTTGGCCAGTATATTCTTCCAAACACCGTATCTTTCACAGTTAATTCCCCCCCCTTCTCTCTCTCTCACACACACACACACACACACACACACACACACACACACACACACACACACACACAGCACAGCACAGCACAGCACAGCACAGCACAACACTTCACACGCTCACACCCAGATCTTCCTTTGGCCTTCTCTCTTTTCTTCTTTCTCACTCTTATTCATTTTATATTATGGATCTTTCTCTCTTGTTATTCCGTTTCATCAACAGTCTCTCACTCTCACCTGCTACTTCTTCCTCTCCCTTCTGGATCTAGCCCAATCCTTCTTTTTCCCCTTTCCCCTTTACCTACATTTTTTTGTCCTCTTCCTATCCCCTCGTACCTTCTTTTTCCTTCCCTTTTTCTTCTTTTACCCTCTCACTCTTTCCATCACTTTCCCTCCAGTTTCTTCTACCCCTCCCCTTTCTCTCTTCCCTCTGGCGTCTTTCCTCTTCCCTATTTCTGTCTCTCTTTTTCACTTTACATTTCTCTTCTCCCTCCGTTCGCCTTCATCCGTAACCATTTCTTTTTCCTTTCCTCTCCTATATTTGTCTCATTTTCGCTCCCCCCTTCTCCCTTTCCCTTCTCCTCCCTCTCCTATACCTGCCCCTCTCACTCCCATATTCCCCCTCACCCTTCCTTTTTCCCTTCTCCCCCCCACACCCGTCCTCTTTCCCTTCTCTCCCCACTCCCCCTCTCCTGTCTCCCCCCTTTCCTATACCTGTCCCTCAGTCCCTCTTCTTTCTCCCTTCCTTCCTTCCTTATCCCCCACACTGTCTTCCAACCACTCTTCTCCCCCTCCCTCCTGATCCCCCTCTCCACCCGTCAGCTGGATAGAGATACACTGGCAGCTTCTTTCACTCATCTCCTTCCCCCTGTCTCTCTGTATCTCTGTCTCTCCCTCTTCTTCCCCCTCTCCAACTCTCTTTCCTTCTTTCTTCTTTCCCTTCCCTTCCACTTTCCCTTCCTCTCCTCATCTTCCTTCCCATCCTCCTCTACCTCTCCTTCTTCCCCTCCCTCTCCCTCTTCGTTCTCCCTGTCCCTCTCCCTCTCCGTTCACCTCTCTCTCCCCCCTTTCTCCTCATGTAACTCACTCCATTTATTTCTCCCTCTGTCTCAACCCCGCCCACTCTCCCTCTATTCTCCCTCTTCCTCCTCTCTCCTTCACCCTCTCCTTCTAGACCTCCCTCTTCCTCCTCTCTCCTTCACCCTCTCCTTCTAGACCTCCCTCTCCCCCTCCCCCACGTCTACTGGATATAGATGTAGCTTCATCCTCCCTCACTTATCTCTTTTTTCCCCCCCTCGGGCTTGCATCTCTCTCTCTCTCTCTCTCTCTCTCTCTCTCTCTCTCTCTCTCTCTCTCTCTCTCTCTCAGAATTAGTTGGTTAAGGACGTAGCTTCGGTCTCTTTCACTCCTCTCCTTCTGCCTTTAGCTCTCTCTCATATCCCTCTATATCTTTCTCTCTCTCTCTCTCTCTATCTTCACTCCCTCTCCCCTCCCATCAGCAGAATATAGACAACACCCTTCTCTCTTGCTCTTTTCCCTTTTTTGTCTCTCCCTGCCTCTCTCCCTTTCCCCTTCCAATCCCCTTCCTCCTCTCCCATCTCCCCTTCCATCCCCCCTTCCATCCCCCTCTCCCCTTCCCCTTCCCCTTCCCCTCTGCCAGATAAAGACATAGCATTAGCTTTTCTCACTCAGCTCCCTCACCAGTCAATTTCTCCTGTAATCTGCCCAATAAGGCCTCCCCTCGCTTCCATCCTTTTATTTTCTTGGCTCTCTCCCTTTTTTCCTTTATTTTCTTACTTCTACACTATTTTATTTGTCTCATTTCACTCCTCATTTCATTCCATCATCACTCTTCCTTTTATCTTTTTTTTTTTTCACATGCTTTTCTCTGTTGATTGTCTTACCCACTTTTCATCCTCACTCATTCTTCACTCTTCTTTCTCCTTGTTATCTTCTCTCTTATACCTCTTTACTTTTCTCCCTTTATTTTCTTCTCATTCTTTTCTTGTCTTCCTCACCAGTCAGTTTATCGTGTAATATCCCTCATAAGGCCTTTCCTGTTCGCTTCCATTTTCTCTCACTTTATTTTCTTACTCTTCTCCCTTTTCCTCACTACTCTCACTCATCTTTCCTTCTTTTTTTTTTTTTTTAATATACTCCCTTTTCCTCATCCTTCTTTTTCATATATTCCTGTATTTTCTCATATTCCTACCTATTTCTTTATTTTTCTCACTCCATATTTTCCTGCCTTTTTCCTCAATTTTCCCCTTCCCTATTTTCTCACACATTTATTGCTTCCCTCCCTCTTCTCTCAACATATTTCCTTCCTCCTTTTTCTTTCCTCATCCTCTCTCCATCACTATCCTTTCTCTCTTCGTTGCTTTCTTCTTTCTCTGCATTTTCTTATTGTCCTCATTCATGTTTTTTCTCACTTCCCTCAGCATTATTCATTTACATTATTTACCTCTCTCTCTTTTCTCTCCCTTTTATTCACCTCACTCTCATTTCCTCGCTCTTCCCACAGTCCTTCTCACTCTTTCCCATTTCTCTCTATTTTCTCTACACTTTTTCTTAATTCATTCCATTGTCTCCTTTTCTTGGCGTACCCTCAGTTGCTTTCTTTCCCCCCTTTTCTGGCCTCTCTGACTTTTCACTCAATCTTCTTACCATTCTCCTTTTTCTTTTTGTCTCCATGCCTACCTTCCTTTTCTTTCCCTCCTCCCCTGTCTTTTCTCCTATTTTCGTATATCCTTTCTTTTTCTCTTCCTTTCTCCTATTTTATTTCATACTCACTTTTTCTTCCATTTTTGTTCCTATTTTGTCTTTTTCCCCATTTCTCCTCACTCTTCTTTTACTCACCCTTTCTTCATTATACAGTATGTCTCTTCCCCATTTCTGTCTGCGTTCCTCTTTATATATTTATTTTTTCTTAAGCTTCATATACTCGTTATTCTTGCATTTTCCTCGTTATCTACTTTTCGTCCAAAACTTTTCGAGTTAGGCACGTTCTTTCTCTTCCGTCCTTCTTTCCCCTCCCCTCATCTCTCTCTTTAGCCCCCCGCTCTCCCTTCCTCTCCCCATCCCTTTCCCTCTCCCTCTCCACTTCCCTCTCCCCCTCCCTCTCGTTTCTTCGCTCCCTTTTCCTTTCCCCTTTTCGATTTTCTGTAGTTTGCTCTCTCTCTCTCTCTCTCTCTCTCTCTCTCTCTCTCTCTCTCTCTCTCTCTCTCTCTCTCTCTCTCTCTCTCTCTCTCTGTGGTAACCTTCATACCTACTTCCTATCTCCTTCTCCCCCTCCCCGTCTCTTCCCAGTCATGTTCCCCCAGTCTATCATCATCTGCGTCATTATCCTCGCTCTCGTAACTCTCCGACACTTCCTCCTTCCCTGTTCTTTCCCTTCTCATCTCTCACCATCATCCCATTCCCGTCTTGTCACACCTTATTTTCGCATTTCCCTTCTCATCTCTTACCCTTATTTCACCTAATTTCCTTCCTGTATTCTTGTCACATGTTTTCGCGTAGCCCCGTAAATTATTTCCTTTTCGTGTTATCTGCCTGTCTGTTTTCTCCCCCCCCCCTTTTTTTTTTACTGTATCTTCTTGCATATTTACATTTCCAGGTATTTTTCTCATCCGCCTTTTTAGTCTTCATGTCTTGCTTTCTCTCTCACAGTTTTTTTTTTTTTTACTAATTTTTGTTCATTTACTCTTTCATTCTTTATTCTTACATGTTCATATATTTCGCCCTTTATTTCTTCTCTTTCTTTCTCCTGCTTTTTTTTTCTCTCTCTCATCTCGACTATATTTTTTTTTCAACTTTCCCCTTTTTTTTCTCTCTCACATTTCTCTTTCGTTTATTTTTCCTGCATTTTGTTTGTCTTCTGTATTTTCCCTTCTCCCTGTTTCCGTTTGTACCTGTGTTTATATATTCGCTTTCCCACTTCCACATATTGCTTTTCCTTTTCATTTTGTTTCTTCTGTTTCATATATTTTCTTTTTCCCCATTACTCTCATGATCTTTCCATTTGCCCCATTTTCCCGTCTAGCCACTCGCTTATTATTATATTTGTATCTTCTTTTCCTCTGGTTTCCTTATGTTTTCTTTTCGCTCGTCCTCTGCTGGAATTTCTTTATTGCATTTTCCTCTTTCACCTTTCTTTCATTTTTACACCTTATTTTCTTGTTCCCTCTCATTTTTCCTCCCTCATTTTTCCTCTCATTTTTTCCTTCCTCTCATTTTTCCTGAGTTTTCATTTCTTCTCATTTCTTCCTCCCTCTCATTTTTCCAGACTTTTCTTCTCTCTTTGTCCACCGTTCTCCCTTATTTCCCACCTTCGTGTCACACTCATGTCATATTCTCGCATGTGTAGTGGGCATGCCTCATCAACTCAGTGTCTTCTTCTTTTTTTTCTGACGTATTTTTTAATTTGTTTCATTGATGGCTCATTTCTTTATACTTAAAACTTTGTTGAGATGACTGGAACTTCTACTTTTCTTTTCTTTTTAATTTCACACGTTTCAGTATATTGATTAAGACATCTCTAGTTTTTACCCTGTATTGCATCGTTCGCTATCTGGCTTGTTATTTACCTTCTCTGCCATAATTTTGTATACCTATACGTGTGTGTAATTGTCTATATTCCATTTACTAGTTTTTGTAATGTCTTTTTATGGATAATTTTTTGCCATATACTGTACTTTTATCCTTTCTTCTGATTTTGTTTTGTAGTATGGTTTTCTTTATTTAAGGTTTACTCACATCTTTAATTTTTCCCTTGCTTGTCTTTATTGATTTAATTTGGAACTCCTCTATGCCATCTCAGTTCACATACTATATATATATATATATATATATATATATATATATATATATATATATATATATATATATATATATATATATATATATATACTTTTCCGTAATCTTTTAGGATTTTGAATCACTCCTTTTTTCGATTACATTTTTTTATCATTTGTATATCGTTTTGTAGTATCTGTGTTATGATTACACTTCCGCAGTTTTTCCTGTTCACCTTTTCATTACCACCCCGCATTTTTTTTTTCCCGTGTCCTACTTTTTATGTATATTATTAAACCTTTCTCGGCACTGTCTTCCCCAGTATTGTTTATATCCCAGCTGTTTTCAGACAACTTTTTTCAACCAAAACAGCTTAGGCGAGTTATTCGAATCTTAACTCTCTTTTTTCTTTTTATACGCGTTTTCGTCACCTGTTCAGTTTCCTTCACTTTCCTTAACACCCTGGCCCCTGTGACTCGCTCTCAGATGAATAAAATCGTCTGGCATTTGCTGGATAAGAGGGTTAATGTTGACTTTTGTTTTCATTTTTCTTTGGCTTTTTCCCCTCGCTCCTGTCACTTCATTTCCGCCCTTATATCCTCTCGCCAAGGATTTTTTTTTTTTTTCTGGTCATTTCCTTCTCCCGCCTCCCTTTCCCCTCCTCCACTCACTTCTCTCCCCTTTCGTGCCACTTCTATAAGATTTTCGTAACCAATTTTCTTTCCATTTCTACCTCCCTGCCATTTCTCTCGTTTCTCATATCTCTATTCTCTTCTTTTTTTCATCATTTCATTCCTCTTGCCCTTGAACTCATGTCTGTTCTCTCATTTCTTTTTCTGATTTCTCTTCGTTCATGTCTCTTTTTCTCGCCTCATTTCACTCATTTCCATCATCATTTCTCTCCTCATTTCTCTCTCCCCCTTATTCCTGTCCATTTGTCACTATTGTTATTTTTGTTTTTATTTCTCATCTCATCACTCTTTCCACTTATTTCTCTCGTTCCTCATGTCTTTCTCCCTATTTTACTCCTTTTTCTCTCCTCTCATTTCTTTTGTTCCTCACAACTTTCCACTTACTTTTCTCTTTCCCATCATTTCTCTCTACCCTTACTTCTCTCTCCACTCGCTTCTGTCTCCCCATTTCTCCTCATTTCACTCCACCCGTTTCTCTCTCTCCTTACATCTCATTTCTTCTCACTTATGTTTCCTGTTATTATTTTCCACATTTTTCGCTACCTCGTTTCCCTCTCTCCCCATTTCTCCTTTTCATTTTTTTTTCTTCTCAGAGCCTTTCTTTCCTCATGTTTCTTCACATTTCTCTCATAATTATCCCTTTATTCTTTCTTCCCGCGTTTCATTTTCTGTCATTATTCTCCTAACACTTCCTTTCTCCTGACATTCTTGTCTCCTTATTTTTTCTTTTCATTCCTGTCTTCATTTATCTGCCATCATAATTCATCATTCTCTCTCTCTCTCTCTCTCTCTCTCTCTCTCTCTCTCTCTCTCTCTCTCTCTCCAGTGTTCTCCTCATTGTTTTTATCATGTTCATTTTTTTTAATCATTTTTCCATTGACGAAATTTTCTCTTCCTCTCTCTCACCTTTCCTATTATATCTTTCATCTCCTCTCATTTCTCTTCCTTTTCCCACATTTCTCTACTCTCATTCTTGGCTCTCCCTTCCTTCCTTTCTCCATCTTTTCTTCATCTTTCTCTTTTTGTCTCCTGTTTCTCTTTTCTCAAACTTTTTTTTTTAGCTCTTTTCCCCTTTCTCTCTTTCTCTCACCCTCTTTCATAATCCTCTTTCACCATTATTTTATTTTCAGCTGTTGTACTTTTCCCCTCTATCTCTTTTGTTTCTCTCTCCCTGTGTATCATTTATCTCCATTTCATTCTGACTCCTCTTTTCTATTCGTTCACTCCCTCTCTCATTGTTCACTCGCTCTCTCTCTCTCTCTCTCTCTCTCTCTCTCTCTCTCTCTCTCTCTCTCTCTCTCTCTCTCTCTCTCTCTCTCTCTCTCTCCAGCCTCTGGCCTTCCTTGCTATTTCCTCTTCGTTCTCAATCTTACTCTTCCTCTCTCTCTTTCATTTCCTCTGACATTCCACCTCACCTCCTCCACGTTTTTCTTTTTCTATGCATTCTCCTTCCCCCCCCCCCTTCCATGGGCGCACATCCTTTCTTAGTTTTATTTTTTAACTCATCTGTTATTTCCTCCTTCTCTTTATATGGTAACTTTTCCGTGTTCTTTTTACCATTTTCCTTCAGTATTTTTAACCGTGTGTATTTAACATTTTCTTCCTGTTCTTACTTTTCCTCTAATTCTCTCTTACCTCTTCCGTTCCATTCTCTTTCTCCCTCCCTCCTCTCCCATCACCCCCGCCCCACCCGTCTTTCCCCATCTTTCCCCCTCCTATTACCATTTCCTCACCTTCTCTCTTCCATTCCCTCTCCCTAACCCCCCCCCCTCGAATCCCTGTCCCTGTCGCTCCCATTACATCTCATCCTGTCACACACACACACACACACACACACACACACACACACACACACACTCTCTCTCTCTCTCTCTCTCTCTCTCTCTCTCTCTCTCTCTCTCTCTCTCTCTACGTCTGTCTGTCTATCTATCCCTGCTCTTCCAACTTTCATATCCACCCTCATTCCCTCAAATTTTCTCCCGACTTTTATTCTCCTAATATCTCTTGTCTTGTTCTTTATTCGTTCTTCATCCCCATTACCAGAAATTCATAATAACAATGTTTAAGCTTCATTTCCTTACTTCACATTTTTCTTTCCTAATCTTTATCATCCTCCTTTTCTTGCTCACAGCTCTTCCATTTTGCCTGCTTTCCTCATTCACGTCCGTTTCCGCAGTTCACCTTTCACCTCTCCCCTCATCCCTTGCCGTTTCTCAGCCTAGGTCACTAGTTTTTATCCTGGTTCCTCTTCAGGCCTCTGCCCGCAACAAATGCCCTCTCTCCATTCTTCACCACTTTCCTGCCTTCCCATCCTTGTGTTTCATCCAGAGAATAGTTGCCTTAGTGATGACCTCTCCTATAACAAACAGCCGCGAAAGGGTGAATAGGACTCTCGCTGTTTCTTTCCTTTGTGCCCCTTTGTACTCCCTTTACCTATTTCACTCCTTGATATCTGTTCCTACATCTTTTTCTCCTTGGGCTCCGCTCTCCCTCACCCTCTTCCCGTCTTTTTCATACACTGCTTCCCTTGTGTGTGTGTGTGTGTGTGTGTGTGTGTATAGAGAGAGAGAGAGATACACAGTCACACTTTTCACCTTTCTCTCTCTTCCTGCCTCCCACATCTTCCCCAACTCTCTTCCCCTTTCTCTCCCATACCTCACTTTCTCTCTCCCTCATCATCTTCTTTCTGTCACCCTTTTCCTGGCACTTTTATCCCCTCCCTTTCACTTTCACCATCTCAACCTCTTCCTTTCTCCTCTCTCTTTCACCCTATTCCTCTCCTTCTCATCCTCTTCCTTTTTCTCTTCTATTTCACGCTGTTCCTCTCCATCTCATCCTCTTCCTCCTCTCCCTCGCCCTCTTCCTCTCTCATCCCTTCTCCTTTCTCACCCACTTTCTTTCTTTTTCACCTTCTCCTCTCCCATATCTTTCATTCTGTCTTTCGCCCACATAACCCCCCCCTCTCACACACACACACACACACACACACACACACACACACACACACACACACACACACACACACACACACACACACACACACACACACACACACACACACACACACACACACACACACACACACACACACACACACACAACATCCTCTCTCCCTGCCTTTCACACCGTCTTCCTCTTTCTCATCCTCTCTCCTTCTTCCTCACCCCCGACTCCCACTACCCCTCCTCCGTCACTCTCTTCCTCTCTCTCTCTCTCTCTGTTTCTCTCGTTTCAATCCCTAAATAGCTCTTGATACTTCCGTTTCTCCCCTCCTCTCCCCACCTCCCACATCCTCTTAACATTGATTGCCACTAGATCCTTCCTGACACCACTTTTCCCCTTCCCACTTTCTTCCTTTTCCTTCCTTCTCCTCATTTCTCTTTCCCCTTTTTGCTTCCCTCCCCTGATTTCATTTTCTTCTCTTTCCTTCCTTCCCCTGATTTCTTTTTCTTTCTGTTCCTTCCTTCCCCTGATTTCTTTTTCTTCCTTTTCCTTCCTTTCCCTGATTTCTTTTTCTTTTTGTTCCTTCCTTCCCCTGATTTCTTTTTCTTCCCTTTCCTTCCTTCCCTGATTTTTTCTTCCTTTTCCCTTCCTTCCCCTGATTTCTTTTTCTTCCCTTTCCTTCCTTCCCTGATTTTTTCTTCCTTTTCCCTTCCTTCCCCTGATTTCTTTTTCTTCCCTTTTCTTCCCTCCACTGATTTCTTTTTCTTCCTTTTCCTTCCTTACCCTGATTTCCCTTTCTTCCGTTACCTTCTTTCCATTTTCAGTCCCCATACACGTTCCTGTTTCCCATTCCCTCTCCCTTCTCACCCTGCCCTGATTCCTCTTCCCTTCCCCCTCCCATTCTCTATGCCCTAATCTCCAGTGTTATCTCAGTCTCTTCTTCTCTTACTTCCTCCCTCTTCATCAATCGTTTCTTCCCTCCTTTTTTCCCTCCCTTCCTCCGCATCCTTACCTTCCTCTCCGTCCTTCTTTTTCTCTTTCCTTCCACTCATTCCCTCCCTCTCCTTCCTTTACTCCTTCTCTCCTCCTTTCCTCCTTGACCCTCCCTCCTCCCCTCTCCACAATAGCCACTTCCTTCCACACACCTTTTTCTCTTCCTTGATCTTTCCTTATCTCCCCTACCTCCTCTCTCTCTCTCTCTCTCTCTCTCTCTCCCTCCCACGTTCATTTTTATCAATTACACCCTCATTTCACACGCCTCCTCTCACTTTCTTTCCTCTTATACTCGTCCTCTCTCGCACACTTTTCTATCTGGCTGATTTTTCTCCTCTCACCCTCATTTGTCTCTCTCTTTCTTTCTCACGATCCGTCCCTCACTTTCACTCTCACCCTCATCTTTTTCACTTATCTTTACTTATTCCTCACATTTTACCTCATACTTTTTTACCATTTTTGCTCATTCATTTTTTACTCATCATCCTGCTCATATTTTTATTGTCATACTCATTTCTCTCTCACACTCATCCAATCTTCAGCACCTGATCTTTTTTTATTTTCTTTTTCTCTCTTTGTTTCTCACTTTTCTTTCTCACACTTCTTCCTCTCCAACTCACTCTCTCATTCACTCTCCCAAGCCTATCAGAAACTCGCTCTTCTTTCCCCCTGGCTCCTCCTTCGACCACCTGGCGCTCTTCCTTCAGGTCACACACACACACACACACACACACACACACACACACACACACACACACACACACACACACACACACACACACACACACACACACACACACACACACACACACACACACACACACACACACACACACACACACACACACACACACACACACACGTTATCTCTTCCGTGTCATGTCTTTGTGATATCTTTGTCCCTCCATAATACACTATTTTTACACGTGTGATATTTCTCCTTTTCACAATGTTTTCTACATCCATTGCCTTTTCCTCAGGTGTATTTTCTTCCAGTGTCTCCAATGTCTTTTCTTTCATTGTTTTTTCCTTCAGTGCCTTCCTCCAGCGTCTTTTCCTCCATTGCCATTTTCTCCAGTGTCTTTTCCTCCAGTTTCTTTTCCTCCACTGTCTTTTTCCTTCCACCATCTTCCCACCTCCAATATCTGTGTCCCTCCAATATCTTTATTGGTCCATAATACATTTTTTCCACCACCTCCCTGCACTAAAATTTTCTCCCTACAGTCCTCACCCTCTCTCTCTCTCTCTCTCTCTCTCTCTCTCTCTCTCTCTCTCTCTCTCTCTCCACAGTATATATATATGAAATATATGTGTGTGTGTGTGTGTGTGTGTGTGTGTGTGTGTGTGTGGTCTTTTTCTGTATTCCTCTGCCTTCCCGGTAGACTGATCACCTCTGTCAATCCATCTGTATATCTATATAAAGTCTTTATGTGTCGCTGTGTTCCCGCCAATCTGTTTGTATCCGATCTTATTTAGCTGGCCTACATAGATATCCCTTCCTCTTTTAGAGCCATTGTGGTTGAGTGGCGTCGTGTTCACTTTACGTCCGGCAGTGTCTTTAGCTTGGGATACTGAAGCTCTTTGCCGCAACATATATACAGTAGTAGTACATTTCCAGCTGATGCGACTCGATTTACTCACCTCTGAGAAACCTTCCACAGAAGTTAGATTTAAAACTCGATTCACGGTTTGGCCTTGAAATTAAAAGATGTGTCCTGTATTATCGCTACTGCCAGACGACTTCATTCACATCAGAAGATTCGACGCAGTCAGAGGGTTTACGCGGGTGTTGTTTGTATATTATTTCATTGTTCGGACTGTTATGAAATTACTACTGTGTTGGATCTTGCCGACAACATATAATTGTTGTAGTAGTAGTAGTAGTAGTAGTCCTCGTTGAAACCCCAAGGCCATCGTATCGCGAACCCAATGGACCGCAGGAAAGCAATGCGCAGCCCATCATCTTCCTTCCTTCGAGAGGCTGGGGAGAGCTGAGAGCATCTGGGCATGTCCTCCGTCCGCATGCACCGGCCCCACCACGTAAGGCGTCCCTTTTCAGCTCCCGTATACCCTTGACGCCCACAGATATTGGCATTATAATACATCCACCTAACGCCATAAGCCAGCGGATGTAATCATTACTGTGTTCTTGCTGCTGCCATATAATATTCAGTTTAAGAGAACACGGTAATAGTGAAGAGGGGTTAACAAAGTCTACTTTTAACGCCTTCAGTTCGAAAAATCTCACCGATGCGAAATGATATGATCAGGAGGTGGCAGTAATAAAATACAGATATTGTTCTTGGAGTTGCTGCTGCTGCCGCCGCCCCTGCCACCCACCCCCACACCAAGCTCATCGGAAACTTGAACCTGATGGACTGCTTGCTTAAGCTGCCCTTCTGCAGTCCACCGTCCTCATTTTGGGGGATAGGTTTATTATCTACGTAATGCCATTCAAGGATGAGTGAGGCTGGTCACTCCCATCTTAAATGTCAGGACCAACTTGCCTAGCCCCGGGATCTTACGCTCCTCATGGGGCGGGATAGGACTGAATGGTGGGTGGATGGATGGGTCGCGGTATTGGAGCATTTGTATAACCAGGTAGTTAACTTTCACTGTTACATCGGTATCTCCCCATGAAGGCGTCACACTCAGCTCTCCCTACAGACACCCGTTCCTGAGTAGTGTTTGGCCAGCGTTGGGAAGGATTAACTCTGACTATCACTCTCCCACTCGCTGGAGAAGGTCCGGTTCTGCAGTGGGCCATATATTGACTGACAGAGAGAAACGCCCTCAGTTACCTCCAATCTTCTCTCTCACCCTCCATTCCCTCTCTTCTCCCTCTTACTCTTCCTCCATCATCTATTCTCTTTACTATCTTTCTCCCTCTACTCTCTTTCTTCCCATTCTTCCTCCCCCCTGTTTGCTTTCCTGTGCTTTCCTATCTTCATATGCAATAATCCCTTCATCCTTCTTTCTTCATCCGATTCATTCATCTTAATTCTCCTCACAAGCATTTCTTCTTTCCTCCCTCCTCTCCTGCTGGTTATAGCTTTCGCTGATTATCCCTTTTCATCCATCTCATTGCCCTTGTTTAGGCTATTTGTCTCTCCTGCAGCTCTCACCCTACCTTTTCATGTCTCACTCCTTCGCTTAGATTGTTTATATGATTTTCCTTTTCCTTTTGCCGCACTCCTCACTTTCTCCCATATTTGTCTGTAACTTCCTAACCGTTGCTTTTATATATATATACTTTCTCTCTCTCTCTCTTTCTCTAGATAGATAGATAGATAGATATTTATATTTATCTATCTATCTATCTATCTATCTATATATATATATATATATATATATATATATATATATATATATATGTATTTAATCTTCTCTCTTGTTTTTTGTTTTTTCATCGAAGACATCACTAATCCTCTCAGCAGTTCGTTTATTCATTTACAGTATCTTGCGTCTCATTATCCCCATTTTACTGTATATGCAAACCCACCCATGATTTTTCCTTCCAGTTCTGACCTTTCATACTTTCAGTTTTAATACAGTATAACACACACTTATACTCTTACACACACACACACACACACACACACACACACACACACACACACACACACACACATACTTACTTTTCCTCCCTAATTATTTCTTATTCTCTTACTTAGTCCTTCATTTCTTGTCTAACTTGCTCGTCACCCTCACCATAATTTATTGTAGACCATATTTTTCTCACCATTCATAAGTTTTGCACTTCCCATATTTAGTGTCTGAAACACACACACATCCTCATTTCTTCTGTATTTATATCTCTTCATTTGCACCCATTCCATTATTTCTCATGAGTACCTTTCTCTTCTCCCTTCCCATTATGTATCTCAACCCACCCTTCTTCCTACCCCGCTACGTCCATTCACACTTCCATATTCAGTCGTCCTAACACAGACACCCTCGTCACCACAAGCCCAGCATACCTTTTCACCTCTCCTGCCCTCCACGTCCCTCTCAAAAAGATTCCCAGCCCTCTCACCCCACGCACACACAAAGAAGAGATGGTTTAGTTGAAAAGGTGACCCCTCTTTGTTATGCTTAACAAGGTGAATCGTATAGTAGAAGTCCAGCAGTGTTTGTTCATGCGTCTGCGTCCCCCGAGGGTCCCTTTTCTTGCATCCCCATTTTCCGTTTTCCTTCCGTATCGCTTTTTCTCCATCGTTTTTGTCTTATGTTGCCTTTGTAGATCATCCTCTACTATTCTTTTCTGTATTCCTTCTTCATCCGGTTCTACCGTCAAATTCTTCCTGATATTCTTCTATGCTCCCCATAAATCCTTTTGTTCACCCCTCTCCCCTTTCTCAGTTTCCCCTTCCTCATCAGTTCCTGTTCCCACCTCCTCTCTGTCCCCCTCAGACCCCTTTTATACGCCTTTTTCATTCTGTCTTGCCATTCTCTTCCTGTATAGATTGTCAGTTATTCATCTAGTTCCTTTTCAGATCCCTTAGCAGATCTTCTCTCTCTTCTCCTCTCTTTCCTGTTCTTTACTTCACTCATATGTGTATTTCATTTTTCTTACTTCTTGTATTCTTCCCTCACGTTTATTTACTCACTCGTTTCTTCCGCTTTCTTACACATTCACTCGCTTTCTCATGTTCCTTCTCCCTCCCCTTCTCACTCACACTTCTTGTCCAGTGTGTTTCGCTCCCCCCTCCTCTCAGATTGTCTTCAAATATCCCGATGTCCTCTTGAGGTGGTCAGTCTCAAATTTCTTAAGCCGTTCAGTACCATAGCACAATAGTTCATTCTTGGCACGTCCAAACGACCTTTCCTTGCCTCCCAGCGATTTTTTCTTTTTAACCCTTCTTGTATTTTGCGCATAAAGGGTTAATTAGGGCTACATCTCACTCCACCAGCGCTGAGTGTTTTCTAAGCTGAATAAAAACATCTGAAAATAGCGAATTGAAAGTAAGTAAGACGTCATCCAAGTGAAGCGGTTAAGTCCCCTTTTATAGTTTCCCATTCAGTTTGAGTTCTAAATATACGTGATTTGCTTCTTCACATCTACAGAACTCTCAGATTTTCCAATATTTTTTTTCTATTCCAACCTTCTTTTTTTTCTCATTAAGCCGTCAAAAATCGGTGCCAGCTTCACTCCATTACATCCTTCAAATTTTCCTTCTTGCTTCCTTCAAAACCCCCATTTTTTTTTTCTCCCTTCACATTCCTTCATTTCTCCTCCTCCGTGTCCTCTTCAGACTTCTTTATGGTGTGTTTCATTTCTCCCCATAACCTCCTTCCAAAACTACATTTATGTCTTTTAAATCATCCTTTTTATGCCCCATTCACTTCCCCTTCATCTTGTCTCCAGGCTTAGCAGTCCCCTCCTCTCCACAAAGTCCCCTTCAGTGTCCCTTCAAATTATCCTTTAGTTTCCCTTCGATATCCCCTTAAGTTTACCCTCCAAATCCTCGTAAGTAAGTCTACCCGTGGCTTACACTTTCCCTCTCCAGTTTACCCTCCAGCTCCCCTTTAGTTCCACCTCCAGTTCCCTCCTCCACGTCTTTCATTTTTCACCACCAAGCACCCTATCGTCCTCTTACAAATACTTTCAGTCCCCCTTCCTTGTACACTTAAGTTCCCTTTCCAAAATCCCTTCAGTTCCCCTTCCAAAATCCTTTCAGCTTTCCACTACAAATCCCTTTTAGACTCCACTTAAATACCACTTCAGTTACCTCTCCACCTCACTGCCAAAGAACCTCAGTCTCCCTCCAATACCTCCCTCCAATTCTTCCACCAGCTGTCCAGTTCCTCCTCCAAGTCCCATCTAGCCAACTGTAGTTCCACCTCCAAGCACTCTCCAAATCACTCTCTAGTTAGTTGCTCCTCCAAGTCACCTCCAGTTCCTCCTCCAAGCCACCTCTAATTCCACCTGCAGCCTCCCTCCAAATCCCCTCCAAGCCTCCCAATACATCCACCTCTCAAGCCCTCTACATACCCACTCCAAACCCCTCTCCCTTCCCACTCCAAACCCCTCTGCAGCCACACTCCAAACCCCTCTCTAGCCCTACTCCAAACCCCTCTCTAGCCCCACTCCAAACCCCCTCTAGATCCCTCTCCAAGCCCCCTTCACGTGGCATTGAGTCTGTCCATCACCTGGCTGAGCTGTTATGAAGCATGGGCCACTCGTAAACCAACCCCACCACTTAATTATTCCTGCACCCCCACCCCTCAAGGCAACAACATACCTCCACTAAAACTCCCCTCTTGACTTCCACTATAGTTCCCTCCCCCAAGTCAGCCTCTCCCAAATTCAGTATCTCTCTCCACTTAAATCCCACCCCTCTCCTTGCTTCCCATACTATTTTTTTTCCTCCATCTCAACTAAAAATCTTCCTCCCACTACAACTCCCTCCTTGACCTCCACTAAAGGTCCCTCTCCCCAGGTCGACATCCCTAACTCATAACCCCCCCTCCCACTTAAACCCCTCTCACTGTATTTCTCCCTCCACCTAGACCCTCCTCACTATAGTTCTCCCTCCACCTCCACTAATATTCCCCTTTTACTAGCATTCCTCCATCCCACTCCACTTGAGCTCGCTCATACTGTAGCTCCACCCCTCTCCACTTAAACTCCCCCGTACTATAACTCCACTTCATCTCCACTGACATTCCCCTTTCACTAACTGTCCCCCTTCCCTTCCAGTTAAAATCACCCTCATAATAGTTTCGCTTCAGATCTGCTAACCCCTTCCTCCCTCCATCACTAAAACGTCCCCTTCCATTAACATTCCTCTTACCTTCTTTAACCGCCTCCACTGACGCTTCTGTAAGCTCAGTTAACACACTAACCCCCTCCACTAACATTCCTCTAACCTCCTACAATAACAGTCCCCTAACCCTTCCACTAACACCCCTCCTCCCCCCTCCCATGAGCTTCCCCTCTCCAACTACAACTTCATTTTCCCATTTTCTCCCTATTTATTTTGTAATTTCCCCATTTCTTGTCACTGCCGTAATTCACAGCCCTCAACTCCCTCCCTGCTAGTGCCTTTCACCCTTCAGAATACTTCTCCCCACTCCCCCACTCCACCTAATATCTTCCCCTCTCTGGTGCCCCACGTCAACTCCCTCTGTTCCCGCCTTATTCCCCAACTCCCCTTACTCCATCTTTATCCGTCTTCTCCATCCCCTTCTTTTCACATACTCATTCGTTCCTTTCCTTTTCCTCTTCCCCATTCCCTCCTTTCCCACTCCGCTACCCCATTCCCTCCTCTCCATTCCCTCATCCCCGTGTAATCCTCCCATCGTATGTTTATCCCCACCCCTTATACCTTCCTCTTCACCCTGTCCTCCCCACTCCAACTTCTCTTCCTCTCCTCCACTTCATCCTTCTGTACTCTGTCTCAAAGATCCCTTCCCGCTGTTCTCCTCCCTCTTTTCCATCTTTTCCTATCGACCTCTTCATTCCGTCTTTCACATACACTCTCCATTCCGTCTCCTACGATACTCTCTCTCTCTCTCTCTCTCTCTCTCTCTCTCTCTCCGCTCCTCCTCCTCCTCCTCCTCCTCCTCCTCCTCCTCCTCCTCCTCCTCCTCCTCCTCCTCCTCCTCCTCCTCCTCCTCCTCCCTTCCTTTCTTCCTTCCTTTTCTTTAACTCGCATCTGCATTCCCCTGTCTCCCCCCTCTTCAACTTTCGTCACAACCGAAGTTCCCCCCTGCCCATTCTTTCCCAACTTCCCTCGCCATTAAAATTATCCCTTACATTCCTTTCAAACTTCCTCCTTTCCTTCCCAACTTTCTGCTCATTCTTCTCCAACTTCAGTCTTTATTTTTCACTGTTCGTTTTTCTCCTAATTCTCCTCTCATTTTCCTCAAATATCTTTCATATTCGGACTTTCAATTCTCTCCTCTTTGTGTTCATCTCCACGTTATTCATTTTCCCTCACCATCTTCGTTACTTTGTCATAACTTCCTTGTTTCTTTCCATCTCCACCTCTTCCCTATTTACACCCCATCCGGTTTCCATTTTCTTACACATTAGTTCTTGTTCTGCTGTTCCCTCTATTAATCCCGTATCATTACCATTACCCGTCCCCGTCCCAGAGGGGTTCGGGGACGGGTATTGTTTTCACTCGATTTGTGTGTTTGTTTGTTTGTTTGTGTGTCTGCCTGTCTGTTAACAGCTTTACGCGAGAACTACAGGTGCGATTTTGACTAAAATTACAGGGATGATGGGCTATGACCCGATCACCTGATTACTATATTGGGCCAAATTGGGCCCAGGCCCAGGCTGTAGGCCCAAAAAAATGTAAAAAAAAAAAAGGGGGGGGAACGGTAATTTTTTTTTTTTTTCCATAACCCCTTTCAGTTCGTCATATCGACGTGAAACCAAAACCTGAAGGTACATCTTTCAAGTTTGCATCCTATAACATCTCATTACATCAGGTGGGGTCACCCCCCAGTTAGCGGTAGGAGGGTCAGTGTCAGGTGGGTCGGGCCTAAAATATCGAATGGGCATAAAATCGTCAGTTTTTACCCGATTTATTCCAAATTTGATATGTGATATTTTTGACAAGATATCCTGTTGTGTTTATACGTCAGCACTAAAATGATTGCCGGGGATGGGTTTGCTGTGCCTTAGCACCGCTTCTTGTTTTTTTCTGTTTATTGTTAGCTCCAATAAAGCGGCAGCAACGAAAGTACCGTACAGAAAACCTTTACTACTTTACCCCTTCCTGAACATTCCTCTCTATTTCCCTCGTACCTGTGCACACACCTTTCTTTCCCATCATTACACTCTTTCCTCACTACGACAAACTTTTTTTCTTTCCTTGCCCTTTCTTTTTCTTCCCTCCTTCCATTCTCTGTCCTTTCCTCGTCTCTCATTTTGCTTCTCATTTTCCATCCATTATTCTCCACTGTAATGAGGTCTTTTAAATTTTATGTATTTTAAGATTATTTTCTTTAACTAGGGAGAGAATTTTCGGTTTGGCGGTGTTGATACAGCCTTCCCTGAATTCTTTATAAGTTTAATAAAATTGCCGGGTGATAGCAAGAATCGTGGTGAAGAAATGAACCATCTTTTATTCCTCACTGTCCTTCCCTTTTCCTCTCGTTTCCTTCATTTTTTCTTCCCTTCCTCCATTTACCACTCTGTTCCTCCACTACCCTTCTCCTTTTAGCAACCCTCAGCTCCCCACCTATGTCATCCCACTCCCTGCCTTAGTCTCTCCTTTGTCCTCCCTTCTCCCATATAATTCCGCTATATCCTCCAGTGACATTTTTTCTTATTTCATTTTCTTTTCCTTCATTTACCACTCACTTTCCCTCCACTATCCTTCCCCTCAAGCAACCCTCAGCTCCCCTCCTCCCGCAGGTGCACTATATTCTCCCCGCACCACCCTTCCCCTTCCAATACACTTCTCCCCTCACATAAACATATCTTTCCCTTTCTCTCCCCTCTCATTTTTGTGCTTCTCTTCCTCTTCTCCCCTTAGCTCTCCCATCCCCTCTTCTAACCGTCTCTTCAAATTCCACCTTCTACTTTCACTACCCCTATCCTCTCTCCCCTCCCTCTTCAGTACCTCCTCTCCCTCATCTCCCCATTCTTAAACACTCCTCTTCTTTGCCTCTCTTCTTACCATACTCTCTATAACCTTCCAAATATCTTTCTCCCTTTCACAAAAATCTCTCCTTTCGATCTGTTTTTAGTATTTCTCCCCCTTTTCTCTCACTTTTTTGGGGTTCTTCTCTTCTTTCCTCGTCATCTTACCTCCTTCTTATATTCTTCTTTCTTACCCCTACCCATTTCCTTCCTCACACACGTCTCACACTCTCTTCCCTCTTTAGTACTGCCCTCTATCCTCTCCCTTTTTCTTAATCACTCCACTTTCCACCCCTTTCTGCTTACCCCCTTTCAAAACAATCGAGTCTATATACTCTCTCTCTCTCTCTCTCTCTCTCTCTCTCTCTCTCTCTCAAGTGGTTCCCAGTCTTTTTGTACTCGCGACCCCTTTCTTATTAAAACCCCCAAAACACACCCTACCCCCCCTGCCATCAGTCGTTTCAGTTTTACAGATTTTTCCGAGTAGGAAAGGGGAAGAAATAGAAAACAGTCATTAATTCATCAGTTTTTACAAGATATACAACAATATTCCTTGCACATTATAAAATTGGGTGCAATTTTAATTTGTTAGTCAAACCAAGCTCATCATTTTTTCTAACTGCCATCCATCGTCACACAACCCATGATCATCACTAACATATCTCTCGAGCCTGACTAGTGAGAAAGCTAGGGTTGCATCTGAACAGTGAGTAAGAGCCTATCTCATGTCATCCTCGATATCTTATCTGTTCCTGATCTTCATGTTGATGTGGACGAGGTTTGAAAATCCGGCCTTGTAGAGGTAGGTGGAAGCAAATGGAAGAAAAAGATGAACGGCCAGCTGCTAACTTTTTTATATGATTGATGCATAGTGCACCAGAATTGAGTAACCGTTTTCTCCTGGAATAGGTTACGCGCAGTAGAGTCGTTCATATCCAGGAATTCGTCTTGGACATCATCGGGGATGCTGGATACGTCAAGTGTAGCAGAGAAAGCGTTTCATACCAGTGCCTCGCGTTCTCGTGTGAGCTGAGGGAAGTATCGCTGGCATTCCTTTACTAGGGAGTTAAGGTGTCCGGTAATCTCATCCTTCAGGAATAGATCTAGTTCGCCCTCAGACTCGTCCATCACTTCACAGAGTTTTTCAAACGTGGCGATGTTCTCAAGATTGACTTTCCGACGCCAGTTCTGCAGTTTGGATATGTAGGCCCGTAGATTGTCTTGAAACATGAGAACGTGTATTTCCCTTCCCTGAAGTTTCAAATTCAGCAGGTCGAAAATGTCCGCCAGATACGCAACCCGTGTATTCCACGTTTCATCATCAAAGTGAGCCGTATATCTTTCTTTTCCTGCACTTCCAGAAAGAACCTGATTTCGTCCTTCATCTCGAAGACATGATTCACGTTTCTTTTCGACATTCAGCGTACAGCCGTGTAGAAGGGAAGGGCCTCATGGTCAGCATCCAAGTCTTTGCAGATTTCTTTGAATTGACTTGTGTTAGGTGCGCCAGTCTTCATGTAATCCAATTTTGATCAATGAATCGAGCACTTCCCGCAGAGAGGCAAGAAGAGTCTTACAGGCGATGTTCCTGCTGATATACCAAGTTCTCCCAAGGCTACCAATTCTCTCAAGGTTTCTTGACACCCCCAGCAAACTCTACCGCGACCCGCTGGGGGGTCGCGACCCACAGGTCGGGAACTCCAGCTCAAAATTATATTTTTCCCTTCATTCCCCTCTACCTTTCGTGCTTCTCCCCGTTTACTTCCCATCCTAAGTCACTTCTAGCCATCTTTCTCCCTTTTCCAACTTCCTTTTCAAATTTTCCTTTCCTATGGAGATCCCTCACCCCCTATCCCATCAACGTCTCTTCCTCTTCTCCCCCTCTCCGCTTAGTGTCTTTCCATTTTGTCCAAAGTCTTAAATTACTTTTCCTCTTTTCCCCTCCTTGCCTCCTTCTCATATACCACTCCCTTTCCCAAGAATCATCTCTCCCCTTCACATAAATATCCCTCCCCTTCTCTCTTCATCCCATTATTGCCTCTCTCTCTCTCTCTCTCTCTCTCTCTCTCTCTCTCTCTCTCTCTCTCTCTAATTTAACTTTTTTGCTTTATTTTTGCTCACACCTGGCTATTTTGTACAGCCTAGGATGGACACTCACGCCGAAAGGGCTAAATACAGCCTTCATTAACCCTTTTTACACAATATGTTTTTCGTAATTGAATAAAATGATATGGATGTAGCATGAACAGAGGTTACATTACTAAAGGGTTAAGCACTTGTCCCCTTTCTCTCACATTCTCCTTCAGTCTTTTTCCTTTCCCTCTGCTCGCTTTTTTCTTCGCTTTTGTTTCCGTTCTTCAGACCATTCTCCTTTCCTTCGACCCTCCCTTCCCTTCTTCCTCCCTTTCACACTAGTAATTCTTCGCCTCTTCCTCATTTCCTCCAACACCATTTTTCTTCCTCTGCTTCATTGTCTCCTTTCCGTCTTGAGTTTCTTCCGCATTATTCATTTTCCTCAAACATCCATCCCTTTACCGTCGTCTCTTTTCCATGGAGCATTCTGTCTCTCCTGTCCCTTCCATTTTCCTTCCTGTCTCGTGTCCCCTTTCGTTTTTCTCCCACCACTTTCTTTTTGTCTCCCTCCTCTTCTTCTTTTTCTCCCTCCTCTTCCTCTTTTTCTCCCTCCTCTTCCTCTTTTTCTCCCTCCTCTTCCTCTTTCTCTCCCTCCTCTTCCATTCCCCCCTCTTCCCTTTCTCTTCTTCCCCTTTCTCTCCCTCCTCTTCCTCTTTCTCTCCCTCCCCTTCCTCTCCCTCCTTTTCCTCTTTCTCTCCCTCCTCTTTCTCTTTCTTTCCATCCTCTTCCTCTCCCCTTCCTTCCCAATTCACTTCCCAAGCACTCCTTCCTACTGTTTCATATTTACCTCCTTTCTTTCCTATCTCATTACGTCATCTTTCCCTCTTCTACTCTTCTATCACTCCTCTTTCTCCTCTCCTGTTTTCGAGTCTATCTCATCTCATCTCCATTCGTTTCTCTTTCCTCTCCCCCATCTTTCCTTCCTCTTCCCCTGCTATTCCACATTTTCCTTGTCCCTTTCAATTCCATTTTCCTTCTTGTCTCCTCATCTCTGTCTTATCACCTTCTCTTCTACCCTTCCTTTTCCACCTGCTCTCCCTCTTTCTTTTCTTATCCTCCTCCTTGTCCTCCTCCTTTTCGTCTTCTACTACTCGTCTCCTCTTATCTCCTCCCCCAGTGTTCACCTCCACTCTGCTTTCCCCGATCTCCACTCTCATCTGCCTCCGTTCGCACCCTGGACTTCAACCTTTTAGTTATTAAGATTTTCCATTATGTCGAGGCTGAAGTTAGGAGGGTCAGAGCTCATCCCACGCCAGGCAACTAATCATTATTAATGGGTTAAGTTGCCGCGCTTACCCTCTCTCCCCCTGCCACCCCTCCCATCTTGCTTCTCCCCCCTCTCTCCTTCTATTCCCCCCCCCTGCCTCTCTTCCCGCTCCCTGCCCCTCTTAGTCGTTCTTCTCCCCCCTCCCTGTTAGTCGTACCACTCTCTCTCTCACCTCAGATCCCCTCCTTCTCCCTCTCATCCATCATATCCCACTGCTCCCCACAATTCACCTCACCCTCAAGTGCCCCATCACCCTTATCACCGTTTCACACCCTCCCTTCTGCCCTCTCACCTTTCTCCTCCCCTCACTCACCTTTCTCAGTCTCCCTCCACCCCCTCTCACACCATTCTCCCCGCCCGTCTCATTTATCCGTCTCCCACCTTATTCTTACTCCTTCCTTCTTTTCACCCTTATTTTTCACCCCACTACCCGCTCCTCTTATGCGTCCTCTTTACTCTCACCTCACCCTCTCCCCTACCTTCCTTCTCCTTATTCTTCTCACCCCCTCATCCCCTGCCTTTCACCTGCGTCCCCTCGTTTTTTTTTTCATCACCTACTTCCTCCCCCTCTCACCCCTTCTCCTCCCTCCCTCCTTTATCCTCATTTTCAGCTCCTCTTCCCTTTCTCCCCTATCCCTTCTCGTCTTTCCACTCTCGCTTTCATTCTCCCCCCTCATCCCTCTCCCACTAGCCTATCATCCCTCTCCCTCTCCTACCTCCCCTTCTCGCCGTCCCCCTCTCCTCCAGCCCTTCTCGCCCTCTCCCCAAATCCTTTATATTCATTTCAAAACTACCCTCACTACCCCACGCCCCTTCCTCTGAACCCTTCTTCCTCTCCCCAACCTCTACTCCTCCCCTATTCTTCCTCCCCTCCTCTTACTAACCCCGTCCCATTCCTTTATCCTAATTTCTAAGCCCGCCTCGCCCCCACCCCTCCCCCTCCTCTCTCTCTCTCTCTCTCTCTCTCTCTCTCTCTCTCTCTCTCTCTCTCTCTCTGTCATTGTCAGCACCTCTGCTCATCCACCTCCTTCTTCCCCCCTCCACCTTCTCCTTCCCCCCTTCATCTCCTCCTTCCCCCCTCCATCTCCTCCTTCCCCCCTCCACCTCCTCCATCCCCCTCCACCTCCATCTCCCATCCATTTCACTCCTGCCTCCACTTTTATTACCTCCTTTACTCATCCACCCTCTTTCTTTACCTGTCATTGCTCTCTCTCTCTCTCTCTCTCTCTCTCTCTCTCTCTCTCTCTCTCTCTCTCTCATTTCACTGTCGCCTGTTATTCCTTCCATTTCTTCGTCCTTTTCCTCTCAAATCTCTATCCACCTTTTATCCATCCTGTTCATCACTGTTTCTACTTTCACTGTTTTAAATTTCTCCGTTCCATTTCTTTATCTTTCCATTTTCATCTTTATCTCAGTTCTCTCTTTATCTTTCCTTTTCCCGTTCACCTTGGCTAATTTTGTGCACCTCTCTGTTTCTTTCTCGGCTATCTATCCGTCTGTCTTCCATTTCTGTCCACCATCCATTATACTTCCACATCCGTTTGTTCTTCCCCCATTTCCCATTCTGTGTTCTCACCATCTCTCATTCCTGTCCCTCCACCATCATTTATACACACTTCCTTCTCCTGTCCTTTTCGTTTGCTTCTCAGTTCTCTCCCCAGCTCTCTATCCCTTCCTTCCATCGTCCTTTGCATACCACTGTCTGTCCCCTCTCCCTATCCCCTTCCCTGGTCTATTCCCCCTCCCTGTTCTCTGGCCTGGTCTGTTCCCCCCTCCCTATCCCCTGTCCCTGTCTGTTCCCTCCTCCCTGTTCCTCCCATACCCTGATCTGTTTCCCTCTCCCGATCCCCTTCCCTTGTCTGTTCCATCTCCGTGTCCCCAGCCCTGGCCTATTCCCCCTTCCCTTTCCCCTGCCCTGGTCTGTCCCCCTTCCCTCTCCCCTACCCTCTGTCCAAGCAGGTGCAGCCGGCCAGCGTCGCGTGTTTACCCTGGAAATAAATAATAAATCTGGGTGCCGCAACAACCACACTCACACGCCCCTGCACCACAACCCTAACCCCTCAGATAGATAGGCGAATAGATAGATAGATAGACAGATAGAAAGACAGATATAGATAGAGAGACATATAGACATACGTTGATGGATGGACGGATAGATCAATGCTTAATTAAAATAGATACATTTGACATTTATTACAACCGCAAAATCAGCATACCACAAATACCTTGACTTAGAGCAAATATGAATACCACATACTTAGACATAAAGGAAATTGTGTATATATAAACGTAGCTCATACAAATGTAGTTCCTCGTATGAAAGGCTGACATATTAGTGTTGGAAAGACACGTGTACAGTCTCAGAATAACACACACACACACACACACACACACACACACACACACACACACACACACACACACACACACACACACACACACACACACACACACACACACACACACACACACCACAAGATCCTCGGTTCCTGTCAACAGATCATATTCGTCTCTATTCCCAGTTAGTGAGAAAATACGTCGTCTTTCGTAACCTCTATCATTATAACTAGGTAGATAGATAGATAGACAGATAGGTAGATAGATGGATACTGCATCACTTTTGTATTTGATAGAGACGTATAGCCACAGTCGTGCCATGAGTTATGGTTATTGTATTCATGTTGTCTCAAAACGATTTCAGTCATTTTTAAGTTATTTTTTTCGAACTAGAGGCAATGGATGGAGCTTCATTACTAGGGAACTTTTCTAAGCTGACTAAAACTGTTTGGTTATAGCATGAATAGACTACAATAAGGAGGTCATCTTGCAGTAGTTAAGATGCTAGCCTTTCCGTACGAGGATCTTACTGAACAAAATCGTTTGTCAGTAGAAAGAATTAAGCACAAAAAATGTCGAGATAGATGGATCAGTAGGGAAGTAGACAGATAGACGAACGGAGAATAACCCGGACACATTAACTACGAACATTCTCTCCCGGGTAGCTTGAAAATATCTGTTAGTTGCAAGAGTGTAAAGCAAGACCACCACAGGAGTTTTGCCTGTTTGACATCAAGTTCACACTGCATTTTTTTAGCCAGAGTTTTGAGCCAGCACACAGACAGCATAGCCAGGATCCAGTGTGTGTGTGTGTGTGTGTGTGTGTGTGTGTGTGTGTGTGTGTGTGTGTGTGTTTAAATTCCCGGAGTAGCTTTGAGGAAGAAAACATTTGCGATCAACGGTGAGCGACCAAACATATCACCCATTCTAGTGTTCTGTTCATGTGTGTTTATCTGTGTATCCAGCATAATATATATTACTGTGTGTGTTATTTCCCTTCTACCCTGCTATTAAAATACTGAGGTAACTGCTGATCAAGTGTTTAACCCTTCCCGCCCGTGTATCTGTTTTTCTTATGGGTTTCTAATACCTTTATGTTCTTTCCCGATATCTTTTCCAATTCATTTTCCAGACTGTGTGTATGCATGACAAATAAGTGAATAAGCAATGGGGTAAAGAAGTGACTGAGGGCTTGAAAGAAATGAGAAACTGATGACTGGAAATGATGAGGAGGGATGGAATTTATTGAATGAATACACGAACGTATGAATAAAGAATGCGGTAATGAAAAAAAAAAAAACATTGAATGACACGATGAATGAATGAATAAATGATAAGGTTACAAAAAAAGATCATACAAAATAAAGTCCCCAACAGCCCCTTCAAGTTCCCATTGCTGTATTAACTCTCAGGCTTCTGTGAATCACTCGGCTGCATAAAATCGTCTAATGTACAGTAACTTGAACTGAAAAACCAGAGTCGACCCGATCATGATAAAGTTTGAGAAGTGTTGAATAATACATGCATGCCTGGCAACGCGGAACAAATGAACACATGCTTACTGACCAAAACTCTGAACTGAATCTACACCAATACTGACCTAAAACGAACCCTAACCATAACCACAGAACTATAGGAGTATCGTCAAAGTTATGAAACCAATATACATTAAACTCATCAGAGAGAGAGAGAGAGAGAGAGAGAGAATATATATTGAGCCACAGGAACAGGAAAGTGCAAAAGTAGGACTATGAAAGAAAATAAAAATATAATTCCCCAGAGATGGTGATAAGTACCGTCGAGAGTGGAACAGGAACGAGGCCAGTGGTGTGTGTGTGTGTGTGTGTGTGTGTGTGTGTGTGTGTGTGTGTGTGTGTGTGTGTGTGTGTGTGTGTATTAGCTAGAGAGGTCAAAGGTCGATGTAATAGGAACCGAATAATAGAGGAATGGATACTGGAGCGATGGGACTAGGAGGGCTGGCTGTGTTGGTTGTTTTGATGTTATATTTTGTGGGATCGTTACCTTCTGTATTCTTTTTCTTATTTTTTGTACGGTACTTTATTTCTACAATGAGTTTAGTTTTTGTCCAAAGGTCTAGTATCATTATCATCATCATAATCAGTTTTATTGTTATCGTTATTATTATTTTTATCATTATTATTGTTATTATTATTATTATTGTTGTTAGTATAATTATTATCATCACCATCATCATCATCATTGTTATTATATATTATTTTTATTAGCTGTTATTATTATTTATTAGCATTATTATTAATGATATAGTTAAATGTTTTCTGCCAGTGCCTTTGTTGTCTTTGTCTGCCTTGCTTTGTTGTTGTCCTTGTCTTTGTCCTTTTTTTTTTTTTTTTTTTTTTTTTTTTTTGTAGTAAAGGTAACAGTCCGGTAGGTGACAATGGCCAGCTTCAATTGGGCCTTTGCGGTTCAGCCTATACACGCAGAGGATGGCCTTTATCTGGGTAGAGTCTACAGCCACCATCTCTCGCTTCTCTTTGGGCACAAACTAAACCACCCAGACAACAGAAATAATTCAGTACTTGCATAAACGCAATAAACATAAAAAATTTGAAAAAATCATATTTTTTTTTATGACACATCCCTTATTATGTGACGTTTTTGCTCGTAATACACATATCTAGTCATTTCAAATCATTTCAACACCATTGAAACTATTTTGGGAGTGAAAATATGGACATTAGTGTGATGTTTTTTCGCTCATCTGCTTAGTTTTAACTGGTTGTATGTGGTTATGCAGAATTTTTTTCGCTTCATTGCGAACCACAG
>NC_137050.1:25712640-25937640 GCF_032717465.1 Coenobita brevimanus
AGTACGGCCAAGGAGAGAAACACGAAAGAGATGAATTTCAAGTTGGCATAAGTACCTCTTGTAGCCTTCTCCTTGTTGTGTTAAATATTAAAATAAGTGTGATTAAACCAAGGTCATTTTTCATTAGCCAAAGGATAAGAGAAAGAGATGTATGCATCCATGCCTGAGAGAGTAACCTCTGTAATACGCAAAGCACACTCAGGTGGCTCTCGACCATTGAAGGAGTAGTTTCACCAAGGAATATCATAGTAGTACTGCCTGAGGTCCTCCCAGTCAACAGCTCCAAAGTGCCACAGCTGTTGCTTTGTGGGAGGGTCCACAGGCCTTATTGGAGCGATGGAACAGGTTAAGGTGATTAAATGATCGGAAGAGGTCAGTGGAGAAAAAAGACCAACAGTGCAAGCAGAAGAATCAGTTGTAAGGGAAAAGGTCAGGTGTGTTCGAGCTGTCTTCAAGGTGGTCCAAGATACAGATTGGGTGCTGCACCATCTGCTTTAGGTCAGTAAGGATAGAAAAGATGCGGGTTTCTTTACCAGATGGATCAGTGAATGAACAGGAGAACTAAGGTGGTGATGAATATTGTAATCACCTAGAATGGAGATTTCAGATAAAGCAGAAGCTGATATAATGTTTCCATCTTTGATATGAGGTAGTCAAAAATTTGTTCATAGTCGGTTAAGTAAGAGGTTAAATTCGCAGCACGGATATATTTAGTGAATTATATGACAGCCGAAGCCAGAGTGGAAAGAGTTCTAAGAATTCAAGTTCAGGCTAACGAGAGCCAGATTGCACACAACCACCCTTAGGTTTGAAATGAGTATAGAGAAATATCGAAAGATACAGACAAAAGTTTGCTATCCGTCACCTCCACTACTTTAATTTGACACTTATGGCATGTCGGTCTGTTTCCTCGCTGATGCATTGTGCCAAAGATAATTATCTGTGGACAGAGAAATAGACCAACCCTCTCTCGGCTCAGGAATTTAGCCAGCAGGAGAAAGTGAGAAGTAAAAGAGAGGAAATGTGAGTCAAACTTTTGTCCTCAGCTGTACCGGTGGTTTATCTCCAAATTTAGAACTGAACCTACACTGATTCTCGGGCTGGTCAGATTGCGGGGCAAAGTTTGCTTCCTCTTGTCCTAGATCACTTGGCAATAACACTGGGGACCTGGATGTAAACCGATTTCTGTAAGTCGTATTTTAGGAGAAAATAGGGACCTTAAAATGTTTGTCTCTTCACCTTTCTTCATGAATTGTTCTTAGAGCTTAATGACCCTCGTGAGTCGATCGGCATAAAACCTAAGCCTTCTCCTCCTCCTCCTACCTTCCGACGAAGCTGCACGAGCCTTTGTTGTTCACCATGGAAATTCTTCCAACCCAGCCAGTCACCTTGTGTGTGTGTGTGTGTGTGTGTGTGTGTGTGCCTGTGCGCGTGCGTGTGTGTGTGCGCGCCTGCGTACGTATGTGTGACTTCCGAGTTATATAAGTGTACGTGTTTACCTTCATGTACACCAATTTGCCTGCGTTCCATAAGTGAGACTCTCGCACAATGCCCTCGTATCTTTAAAATTTTTGTGCAGGTCCGAGAGGCAGGTGGCCAAGGTACCTTTAATTCCGAAATGTCCAGCCCAACTACCCTAATGAACCAGCTTTTGTCTGGATACTATTGGCATTCGGATTACTGAATTTCCCTCCCCTCTCCCCCACTTTTCGACCTCCACCTTCTCCCCTGCCTGTCTCAGTCCCCTCTGCCTTTCTTCCTTTTCCCTCTCCCCACTTAATCATTGCCTGCCCTCCTTCCCCTCTCCACCCTCAATGCCTCCATCTACTCCCCTCCCAACCCTCATCTGTCTCAGTCTCCCCTTTCCTGTCTCCCCGTTTAACCACTATCTACTCCCCTGACCTCAGTCCTCCCCTCTCTTTCTCTCCGTCCCTTCCTTCTTCCCCCTCCACCCCCATCTACCACTACATACCCCCTTCCACTCTGTACTCCTCCTCTTCCCCCATCACCTCCCCCACCCTCCCCCCAGCTGGCTTTGAGGTTGCTGGCTAAATGATAATTGTGTGTACTGGAGAGCGACGTTATCTGGTGTGTGTGTGTGTGTGTGTGTGTGTGTGTGTGTGTGTGTGTGTGTGTGTGTGTGTGTGTGTGTGTTTGGTTGTGTTGGGTGTATGTCTATGTGTGTACTTGTGTCCATGAGTGTGTGTGTGTGTGTGTGTGTGTGTGTAAGGAGAGAGAGAGAGAGAGAGAGAGTCTTTTTGTAATCAGGCAACTTTGATAATTTTTAGACAATGACAGCCATCACAGTATGCTACACAGTCACCTATTAGCTGTTTAACAAACTATATATGCGACTACAGGAACGAGTTGTAGTGTCCTAATGTTTTTATATAATTTTACCCAAAGTTGGTGATGGAGTTGAAGGTCAGCCAAGCGAATGATTTTTATCTTTTTTTAAGCAGTATTTCAAAGTTCAGAGTTGCATGACAGGGTCAGAGTTATGATCCAATTTGGACCAAACTTGGTGAACCCATTGAGATTACTGCAGGATCGAAGGGAGTCGATTTTGAGAACCTGAGGTTAAAATCTCAGGGTAAGGTCAATGATCAAACCGTTCTGAACTGATTTTAACCAGACTTAGTGGAAAAGGTTAGAGCTGACCAAGTAGTTGACATTTTGTTTTTAAGAATAATAATTCAAAGGTCAGAGCACTGCTTTTACAAGAAGCCTTTGCTTTGATGTTGTTTGTGTGTTGAGGAAATGTCATGTGCATATCCAGTGTGAGTTCAAGGCCTGGGACACGGAAAGACTGGCATGAGGATTGTGAGACAGCTGCATAGGAAAGATAAAGGATCGAGGGAGTAGCAGGGAGGTTGTCATGGATTATGGAAAGACAATATGGAAGATGGTGAACGAGAATTATGTAGAGTATGGGCAAGATAAAGGGAGAAATAGTGAGGAGGAAAAAGTTGGAGAAAAGGAAGTATAAACTACAAGGAACATGGAATATGAGAATGATAAGCCGTATATGGACAGATACAACCCTCTCTTGGCCGCGGCACCGCAAGTAACATTCTCTTCCACCTAATGCCAGACAATTTTCTTCGTCTTAGGGTGAATCATAGAAGTCTGAGTGTTAAGGAAGAATTAAAGAAGATGGGGATGAGGAAAGAGGATGGTATAAAAAAGAAAACCCAGGTTGGAGGATAGAGGATGTAATGCAAGGCAAAAATAAAAATGGGGACGACAGCGAACCGATAAGATATGCAAGAATAAGGGAAGATAAAAAGGATGCGGGGAAATAGAGATATGATAAAGAAAGAAAGCTAGGTGGAAAACAGAAGAAAATGATTTAAAAAAAGTGATGGGAAGGAAAGCAAACAGATGAGGTAAGAGAAGAAATAATGACAAAGTGCGATGTGAAGAAATTGAAGTAAAAGCTTATTGGAGTGGGGAAGGATTGAAAAAAGGTAATGGGAGAGAATGAGTATTAATGGAGCAATAAAAAGTTTCATTTTTAATTCATAATGTGTACTGGTCAAAAGCTTCCTAATAATAAATAATGGTTAGACCGGCAAAACAGATACAAGCGTTAAACCTTTCATCGCAAACTTTTTTCACTTAATCTGCACAAAATCGTCCGATGGTAATAATGCAAAATTGAACACGAAGCTGTTGTACAAAACCAATTCATAATAGTGACTGATTCTGACCCCACATACAACGAGAGGTCTTCTAATATGAATAAAAATAATCCCACAGTGACAAAAACTAATCAGCAAGAAAGGCGCCATCATATGAAAGGGGAAAAATAGGGCAACGTAGGTCCCTCTGTATCTCCCTTTTGCTTCCTCCTCCCCCTTTCCCCTCGTTCTACCTCTTCCCTCCCCTCCTGCCTCCTCCCCTCCCACTCCCCTCCCCATCCCCCTGGCCCTCCACATCATGCCTGGCTAATTACTTTTTCAACTCCGGGTCATTCTTCACACGCTGCTCAAAATTCCAGAAAGTTTTGCTATTGATGCGGCCCGGCAACAGCATAATCCAGCCTCACCTCACCCCGTGCTTTGATCAACCATCCCCCTCCCACCCGTTTCCTCCTCCCTCTCACTGCCCCTTCCCTCTCCTCCACGTTCTCCTTCCTCCTCCACTCCCGCACCCCCAACGCGTGCTGTATTGTGGCCCCCTTTATCCTCTTCTCACCCTCTCTATTATCTTCCCCTTCCTGTTTTCCCCCATCCTGCTTTTTCAGCCACCCCTAAACCACTCCTTGCCCACTCCCTGTCTGTCTCCCCTCAGTGCTGTGACAACTCCCTTCTCTCTTCCCCAATTCATTCACTCCTTCTTCACCTCCCCCCCCTCTCTCATTTCCACATCCGTCCATCATTGTCCGCCAATCCTATAGTTGTGATCACTCCCTTTCTCTGTTAGACCCAACTTCACCCTCCCCCTCATGCTATATTGCCTTCGCTCTTTTCACCGTGCTGTAATATGAACAATCCGCACCCCATTCCATACATACCCTTATCCCTCCACCTCTCCTCTATCTCCTCTCCTCTCTCCTCCTTTCCTCTCAGCTCTAACCCCAAATCCCGTTACCTTCCCGCTCCTTTCCATCACCCGATCTCTTCCCCTCTTCCCCCGTCATCTCACCCCGCTCCCCTCGCCTCATCTGCACGGATATAGAGCGTCACATTTGGGAAGCAGCTGAGACCCATGTTTACAATGCATGTGACTTGATGGTGGTGTGGCTCCCTTGAGAGTCACCCCCAGTCCCTTCAGCACCATGACGTCTGTTGGTAGTGTATACTTGCTGCTCCCAGACGACTTTATTTGGCTTGGGAGAAACTTTTTGACTTCACTACTAGAGCTGAAGGAATTCATTAAATAAAACTGTCTTGCGGTTTCTAATCAAATGAAAGAGGCACTGTCATAATGATGAGGGAGAGTTTTGTCATTCTCAGGCCTCTCTCTATGACCTCCGTCCTCGTTCTGTGTAAGAATTTATTTATTTTCAGTTACCTCGCACATTATGTCCTGCTTCCCATTATAAGTAGAAGAGTTAAGTCATTTTTAAGTCTGCTTTTGACTGCCTCAGCCCTCATTACTAAATGGTGTGAGGGGTCAGTTATTCTTAGGTCTCTGTGGCTGCCATATTCATCTTTTCTGAGTTGCAGGCTTCAGCCATTTTTTGGTCTTCCTCTGTGTGACAGGCTTATCTTCCTTTTCACTTATAAGACTTCAGCCGTTTTCAAGACTTTGCTTCAGTACCACACACTTTCTTGCTAAGTGTGAGAATCTGGTCATTATTAAGTTCCTCTCTATGTCTGCCTTGCACCTCCGCTTTAGCCCGTTAACAGTTTATTAGGATGTCTTTTATATTCTGTTCTTGCTGTCGGCAGATGATTAATTTTGTTTATTAGGGAGGTCACTCGTAGGAATGGTTAAGAAAATGCAAGACATCCAAGAATTCATGGCATACAAGAGGGTGTAATGACAGGGGAAAATTGTAATTCACCTTTTCTTTCTTTGCTGTTCTCCGTCACCATCTACATTTACTTATTTATCAAGCCAGTTTTCTCAGATTACTCGCCTTTTACGCAGATCAAGTGGGAGTTTTCGAGCTGGAGGCGTTAGAGAGAGCCTTCAGTAATCCCCTCATTATGTAACTCGTTGCGATTGGTGGATTTGGGTAATATATTATGGCAAATGCTAAAAAGCCTTGTTCAGCTGGGAGAGGCCTTTTCCTTGCGGTCAAAATTCGTAAAAATAAACTATCTTGAATAACTTTTTCTCATTGGAACATTTGGGAGTCTTAAGCTCACTCTCTCATTTTTGCCAAACACCGTGGGACAACAATGCTTCACACACTCAGCGATTCCTCTCACAAGGGTTCTTTGAAAGCATCTAGGCCACAACTTATCCCCCCGCCCCCCCGCCTTCCTATTTCCCAACAGTAATGATGGAATCGCTCTTGCCATGAGTTTCGCTGTATTCCCCCGGCCTCTCTCCCTCTGCTTAGCTCTTTCAGATACCGCCGTGAGCAGGATCAACCTCAAGGGAACGTACCACACTCCCCTATAACTGTACTGTACGTTCAGATTTTCTGTGAGTGATTTGGTTCCACTATACAACTGCTCGTTATGTACCAGGTGTCATTCCAGCAGTACCCAATGATCCTGTAGAGGCTGTTAGTGTCAGATGAATAAGTTTGCTCCAGGGTACTGCTCAGCGTCCATAACTCACGGGCACAAAGCAAGACGGGGAGCAACAGCGCTTTGAAGATGTGGATTTTCATCTTACTTCACGAATACCGACGACACAAAATACTCAAACTGAGCTAACTCATAATACCATTGCCCTGACTAGTGCGATGATAAACCTCCTCTGACCTCCCGTTATTATGGATCACACTACCAGGATACGAGTAATGAATCATTCTAAGACTCCTGTGTCCCCTCTCAATGCTTGCAGGTTACTGTTTCGTCCAACAAGCCACCGAATGTCTATACCTTGGTCTTGGCCCAAGAGACCTTTAGTTTCACTGGCTTGGCATACTTCTGGAGTGCCTCCAGCGGCACTACTAAGATAACTACACAATCAACTGAATTAAAGTCATTAACCTTAAAATTGCCAGTTGATACTCCGTTGTTACTCCAATTCATAGTCCAACTCAGTACGCAATCTATGCCCGTGTTGCAAAGTGGGGTGGCAAGGATACACCTGTGTCTCACACTAGAACTTACTGGAAAGAAATCTGACCTCCCCATCCCCCTCCCAGCACACACACGCACACATGACAGCACTTTTGTTGTTTATGTACAGGCCAGCGATCAGGTGGATAATCCGTGTGGGGATCCCATGGAGTCACAGGAGTTTCCATTGTGCCTCCCAATTTACTGAAGCGAAAGCTTTCCTGAGATCAACATAAGCTTATAGCAGTCCTTGTTGAAACTCATGATGGTGTTCCATGCGGAATCAGAGTCCTAGGATCCGGTCAAGTGAAGACTTCCTGGCCGTGAATCCGGATTACTTGGGCCTCTGAGGCTTTAGCAAATGGCCTCAGATACGCATCAAGGGCACGTGAGCAAGAACCCTGCCTTACACACTGAGCACTGTAACACCATGGTAGTTACTGCAGCTGCGTTGGTCTCCTTACCTTTTTCATACAGGGATAAGCAAATCCCTTGTCCAATCATGAGCAATGATATCAGCACACTAAATGGCCTCTGTTACTGCTTGTACTGTAATCCCCGGATTATGGCTTGCCGCCCAGCGGTGATTAGTTCTGACGGGATGCTACAAACACCAGCTGCCTTAACACATTTCAACCTACTCATTATCTCAGTAATTTAAGCTAGAGAAGGCACAGCGTCGTTCGCTGGTGTAATTGCAGTCAGTAGTTGCAAAGCAGCTAACGGAAGTTCTCCATTGTAGAGTTCTGCCCCCTACAACTGCTCTGAGTATCCATACCAACAAACTGGCTTACGCCAGACGATTTTTCTTTAAAAAATAAAGAAATAGCAGTCGCAGGGTTAAAGATTTTCTTGAATTGAATAATAATCTGGCTAAAGCAAGAACTAGGTAAATCAAAATGAAAAGGGAAATCGGTCACCATACTGAAAGGGTTAATTACGGGGGAAATAATGAGCATAAAGGTAATGCGATTGTCCAGGCAAAAATTTCGAATGCAATTTGTGTGAATCTTCCCCCCTTCCCCCCCACGAGTCATAATGCGGTTAGCCGGAGAGAAAATGTAAAATGGGCCCAGACTGAAGTAATTTGCTGTAATCTCGTTTGTAAGCTTGCCAGTGCTGCAGTAAGTAGGATTTGCATAATTCCTCCTCATTTTTCCTTTTGTTGAGTCCGGGGAGGGGAGGGGGTTGTTTTTTTTTTCTTTTTTTTAAATCTGTGTGTGTCAATGGTTTATTGAGGCAGTTCTTTTTGTGTGTGTGGGAAGGAGGATGTGTGTGTGTGTGTGTGTGTGTGTGTGTGTGTGTGTGTGTGTGTGTGTGTGTGTGTGTGTGTGTGTGTGCTGGGTGCATTTCTTTGATGTATTATTTTTCATTGTCATGCTTTTAGGTATTTTGGGTCAGTGATATTTCATTTGATGATGATTGGTACAGTTGTTCAGGCACATATTATATCTTTTACCATGCATTCGTTCATGTGTTCATTTGCTATATTTTTCTATACTCAGAACAAGGCTTAACATTTCAGTCTTTTTTTTTTTTTCCTTTTATTTTTTCTTCTAGCCGATTTTATTCGATTTAGGAGAGACATTTCGAACGGAAGGGGTTAAATAACCGTCTGGGAATAAAAGGAATGTATTAAAAAGCACGTCCTCGGGCTGAAGGGGCTCATGCCATGCAGAGAGAGAGAGAGAGAGAGAGAGAGAGAGAGCGTATGAATAACCACAGAACATTGACACTAAAACTCGACTAAATATTGCACGATGAATCAATAATGTGAATGTAAATGGCGCGTTTTTAAATATGCTTTTGGCTTGGCTTCGGCGGCCCTGTTGGAGGTATGCGTATCAGGTCCTGAGCGTTCTATTTACAAAGTTCCTCTTGTCAAAAATCTCTGTATACGTTTCATACTTGATACTCAGTTAAGCTTCACGTTACGATAATCTTTTTCCAGTTTTATCAGTCTAACTCTAACACCACATGGTTTTACTGAACTTTTACTGAGCCTTCATCCCTGCAGTGGTAAATGATGGCTTTACCAATGCAGATGGAAAAGTATCCGCTGCAATTTCATACGACCATCTGGAAAAGGCATTAGTGAATTTTGAAAACAGGTCCCCGGAATACTGAAGCCACAGAAGGGTTTCGACGATGATGATGATGATGATGATGATGATGGTGATGTAAATACAGTTTAATACTATTTCAGCGTTTTAATTTACACACACACACACACACACACACACACACACACACACACACACACACACACACACACACACACACACACACACACACACACACACACAAATGATACGCATACAAATTCAAGCACGTAATCTCAAACACATGAATTTTAACGCACTAATTGAAACGCACAGACTGAAACACATTCACCATCATACACACTCAAACTCACAAACATTCATACACAGGACTTCAAACACAAACAAATTCAAACACAGCCCATTTTATATACAGAACCAAACACACAATTTTAGACCACATAGACAGCCATGAAACTCTTAAATGGTATATAAAAGTAATCAGTTTAATGACAGTGTTTAGATACGGTTTGGTTAGATAATAAAACACATGCAGAATAAAACACAGGCCAGCTTAAAAAACACATACGCGGACATGCAGGTAAAATTCGCATATAAAGGTAATTAATTAAACTGCCCCTCGTTAGCACACTCATCAGGAAAATTGCAGGTTATTTATACACGTGTACACACAAACAACCGCGCGCACTCACACACACACACACACACACACACACACACACACACACACACACACACACACACACACTTTCAACCTAAAACATCGTCTTCTTGTATAAGAATTAAAAACAAAGGAACAGACGTATGGAGAGTGTAGGTAAATAAAAAGGAAAGAAAATGCAGCCTCAGATTCTAATGCTATCTATCTGTCTATAGCCCGACGCCCTAATCCCGCAAAGGGTGGCCGCAGACAAAACGCCTCCAAGTCGCTCTGTCACCCACCATTTGACTACCTTCCCCTCAACTCACCCCCCTTCCCTCATATACCTCTCAACTCCATCCCTCCACCTCATCCTCACAATATTCCACAATATTCCAACGTCAAGCTCTCCAATTTCTTATAAAGTACAACACATTGAGTACAGAATTTCATCCTAGAACACACAGGCTTCATATATAAGTCAAGTAAACACCCCAAAAAGTCATTCGGAAAAGAAATGCAATATCAGTTACAGACTTACCCATAAAACACACAGTTTCCACCTAAAATGCACTGACTTCATATCCAACAAAACACATTTAATACAGAATTTCAGCCGACAACAAATGGACTTCATATGTGAGACAGATGAAGCATACTATCACATGCATTTAGGGGAAAATTTTAAATTCACCTTCTAAAGCTACCTCGGGCATAAACACATACCATGCCAAAGTAATACCCACTGTGATTTATTATGCAAAAAATAACACATAGATCGCGATTTCGACCTAACGAACAGTAACTTCATTTGTGGGAAATACAAAGTACATATACCCCCACATTAAGAAAAAAAATGAAGTTTCAGAGGCTAACGTGATCACAGGACTCAACCATGCATTCATAATAAAACATACTGACTCCATAAGCAAGAAAATAAAACGCATCAGGGAAAAAAATATGTTACTTCAAATGCAAATGCCACCATAAAGTTCACAGAATTCCTGCCTAAAGCGCAGACTTCATATTTCTTGTAATAAAAGACATAAAGCGCACATCTTCAGCACAACACACACACACACACACACACACACACACACACACACACACACACACACACACACACACACACACACACACACACACACACACACACACACACACACACACAAAACACTCCATATTCAAATACAACATGCGCAACTGGGCGGGAAACGCAACTTCAAATGCTAACTCGAACATAAACACAGAGAATTTCACCATAAAGCACTGTGGGATTTCATATAAACACGCATGTAAATCCCGACCAAACACAGGCGAGCAACAAAGCACACTGGACCCCAAACAAAACCTTAAACATGTGCTGGAAGGAGGAAAAAGCGGGAATTCCATTGTTACAGAGGCAATGGCATGAATTCACACACACAAAAACACACTCGCATAAACGTTCAGGAGGACAACACACCAACACACATGAGCGTTTTCCTTCTACGGGTACTTGCACACACATTTCGAACATACGCAGGCAGCTAAATGCACCCTAGCACACACACATTTACGCACACAAGCACAAAGAAGCTTAAATACACACACACACACACACACACACACACACACACACACACACACACACACACACACACACACACACACACACACGGCTGTTATGGTAATCCACACATATTCAACAGTTACACATACGCCAAGTACCCTCTATCCCCTCACGCAGACCCACTCCAACGATCCCTTACACACACACACACACACACACACACACACACACACACACACACACACCGAGAGACGACATTTACACAGGCCGCCTCCCCGTCACACGGCCCCTGGGACACCTTCACGGCCCTGGGTGATTTCTGCCGACGATGGGGACTCTGATGGGAACACTACGGACACCTTTTGCTTCTGCTGATGTTAAGGGGACTTTTAGGGAAATCAGGGAACATGGGGACTTCTGCTGGTGTTTTGGGTACTTTTAGTGAAAACTGGAACACTCTCTGATGCTTGGATGAATTTTAGGGACCACGGGGACTTCTGCCGATGTTTGAGGGGATTTTTAGGGGTGTTAGGGATTTCTGCTGGTATTTTGGGGTGTTTTAGGTACCATGGGGGCTTCTGCCGATGTTTGGAGGGATTTTTAGGCACCATGGGGACTTATGCTGATGTTTGGGGGGATTTTTATATCCCATAGGGTGTCCTGCTGGTGTTTTGGTGTATTTTAGGGACCATAAGAACCTACGATGAGAATTTGGCAACTTTGAAACTATGGGAAACTTTACCAGATTCATTCAGAGATCTGTGGGTCTGTAGGGACCTCTACGATGCATAGGGTCCTTGGATTTTTCTGTTGGGGACTCTTCTTGTAGACTGAGGTTTTGATTTTTATAAAGGGGATTGAGACTAAAAAAATTTCATGTTGAGAGCTAGGGGCAATGGGGACTTGTGCTGGGGATGTTGGAGACTGAAGACCTCTGTTTGGAACCTTTAGAACTACGGGTACTGCAACTTTGAACCCATAATGGAGGGCTTATGGGGATGTTGGGGACTCGGGGTTCTGGGGACTACTGAGTTGATTATAGGGGTTTGTCAGACTATGGGGACTTCGACTTGGGGACTTATGCTAGTGACGCTGAAGACGCGTTGGTGATTTTGTTGTATTGGGGGATTTCTGCTGTGGGTTTGAAATGAGGGCTTTGGTGACTGCTGTTGGGGACTTTGAAGCTATGGAGACTGCTATTGAAGGTTTTGGAAAGGTGTGGGGACTTTTACTACGGTCTTTTAGGCATTTGGAAGTTCAGCTGGGGACTTGGTGTTGAACAGGAATGCCTTCATGTGACAGCACCGTTATAATTGGTTGGCTAAGCTGCCTGCTTACACAGATATCCCTCAATTACTCTCCTGTCCACCAAAGGAAGGATAGTAACCTGTCGGAGAAGGCCAGCTTCAGCCTGCAATTCACCAGGTTCACGTTACCTTGGTGTACAACTGCTACTGGGGAATTTAGTGCAACGGATGCTGTAGATGGGGACCAAAGGAATATGGAGATTGCATCTAGGAATTTATTAGACTGAGTGGTACGGAGATTGCTTCTCGGAAGTTAGGGAGCTATGGGGATTTCCACAGAGGACACTGGAGACTTTCTGGGATTCTGAGATCTCTTGCTGAAGCCGTTGATGATGGCTTTGGCTGATGTTCTGCCAAGAGTTTTGGTGACTGTACACTAGGCTAAAGGGGCTTTGGTGACTCTGGGAACTTTGATGACTGTGGGGTTATGTCAGCTTCTGCTGATGAATGAGGAATACCGAGGACTCCTGTTTGGGACCTTGGGAACTCATGGTTAGGACCCTTTGGGGGAATATATGCAAGAACTGGGAAAATATATCTTTGGAATTTTGGTGGGTGCGTTTTGTGGTTACGACTGACAGAGAATAGTGTTGACTGATGACTGATAATATGGGGTACCTGGTAGCCATTGTCAATGTGTACTCCTAAGGGGAACTTTAGTTGGTAAGTTTGTATGATTAAATATGGGGACTCTGGACGGCGACGTCCAGTGCGCATGGAATCAAATGATTCAGGATACTGGAGATGGGGACTTAGTTTGCTCCCATGATAAATAATTTGGGGACTTCTGTTAGCAACGTCTGCTGGGGACATTTTGTGCAATTACTTGTGGTAAGGAATCTGGCACGCTTTATGAAGAAAAGGGGAACTCCATGTGGCAGCACTTTGTGGGAAGTCGTGATGGTAACTTTTAAAAATGTTCATATCGGGGGACACGGTTTGCACCTGTGATTAAGAATATGGGTACTCCTGGTAGCGTCAGTCAGTGAACATGGGGACTCAAAATAGGAACTTCTTTGGCTGCTCGTGATAGGGACTTTTGCTGGTACGGACGGGTAATTATGATAGGGACTTTGTGAGTACTAATAACAGGGACTTATGTGGACAGTAATAAAGGTGCTGTGTGTAGGTCCTCGTGACAGAGAATACAAGGACTTCCAGTTTTGACGTCAAATGAACACTGAGGCTGTGACGGGCACTTTCATAGGTACTCATAGTGGAGGAATAAACTGTATACGCTGTCCACTTTAACATGGTCTAAAATTGCCCTCTCCGTCATAAATCCTGAAGTATAACAAGAGAATAACACTGGAATACATTGCTCGTCACAAAAAAGTGCTATAGAAAGGATGTATAGCCGTAGTATTGTCTTACTCTACCACTGAAATACAGGAAATAAGCTCCAAAAGGATAAAAACTCTTCGCCAAGTTGAGATGAACAAATTATATTCATTGCACCCCAAGTTAAAGAATACTGAGACTCTTGATTCCAACCTCTAATGGGGACTTTTTGCGGGGACTCCTAGCGGGGACTACGAAAGAGCAACCCGACTTTCCCTTCCTTCATCTGGTGGGAGGAAGAAATGGAGGTAAGGGAGGGAAAAAGTATTCTCCCTCGATGATGGTTCTCAGGGGGGAGGAGAAAAAGGGAATGGAAAGGGAGGAAAGTCGTGTATGGCCGGAGCGAGAGACAGACAGACAGACAGACAGACAGACAGACAGACAGACAAACAGACAGACAGAGACAGAGACAGAGTGACAGACAGACAGACAGAGAAGGGGGGGGGAGAAAATGAATGTAAACATAGGATGAAGGAAACGCATACAGAGAGGAAGGAGAAAAATTAATGATGAGGGAGGGAGAGGATGAGGAAAAAATAACGAAAAAGGCGGAAGAAAAATGCAAGAGTGAGGAGCACAGGGAAAAACGGAAGTGAAAAAAGAAAAAGCCAAGCACGAGAGAGAGAAAGAGAGAGAGAGAGAGGGGGGGGGGACAGGCAGGCAGAGAAGAGACGGACAGACAGATAGACAAACAGACAGGAAAAAGACAGACAGACAGACAAAAAAGACACAGACAGACAGGCGGACAGATAAATAAATAGTGAGATGGATGAAAAAGAATATACAGTAAGTAGTCAGACAGACTGACAGACAGAAAAGAGACTGACAGAGAGAAAAGAGACTGTCAGAACTTCAGGCAGAAAGATAATCCAATAGGTAGAGAGGTAGATGAAATGGCAGATATGTTGACAGACAGACAGACAAAGCTAAAAGGAGAGAGAGAGAGAGAGAGAGAGAGAGAGAGAGAGAGATAAAAAGTAGCATACGAGGACTAACTTGAGAGAGGAGGAATTAAGGAGGGAAAAGAATGCGTATATAGCGGAGAAAATGGCCGGGGAGAGGACGAGAATGGGGCAGTAGTGAGCATGAGTGAAGAGGGAGGGGGAATGAGTAGGAGAGAGAGAGAGAGAGAGAGAGAGAGAAATTCAAGGACAGAAGAGAAAGAAAGAATGGGAATAGGGCTGTAGCGAGCGCAATAGAAGAGAGAAGGGACATGAGTAGGGAAGAGGAAAGGGATGGAAGGAGGAGAAAGAGGTAGGATAGCAGAGAAAATTGGGCAAGTGAAGAAAAGAGGGATGAAAAGGAAGTGTGCAGAGAGTGTGATGTGAACGTATGGGATGGATAAAACAAAGACGGAACAAGTAAGAAAGCAGAGAGGGGTGGAGAAAAAAGAGATGGAAAAAAGAGAATTAGAAGTGGACGGAGAAGAAAAGGTGAAGAAAATGAGAGTTGTAAAGAACGTACAGAGAGGAACGGAGAGAAAACGACACAGGAAAAATAATGGATGAGCGTCTAGGTAGGGGGAATGGATAGGAATGCCGTAAGGGAACAAAGAAGGGTACTAATGGGAACAAGGAATTTATATATAAGTGTATATAATATATATATATATATATATATATATAGATATATATATATATATATATATATATAGATATATATATATATAGATATATATATATATATATATATATATATATAGATAGATAGATAGATAGATATATATATATATATATATATATATATATATATATATATATATATATATATATCTATATATATATCTATATATATATATCTATATATATATATATATATATATATATATATATATATATATATATATATATATATATATATATATATATAAACCATATGTGTGTGTGTGTGGACAAACATAAATATTATCAATCATACGAAGTCATAATGGTGTAATTTTCGGCAACGTGCCCTATACCAATGCGCTGGTTCAGGCTGTGTGTGTGTGTGTGTGTGTGTGTGTGTGTGTGTGTGTGTGTGTGTGTGTGTGTGTGTGTGTGTGTGTGTGTGTGTGTGTGTGTGTGTGTGTGTGTGTGTGCTTGAGGACGCGCATGCGCATGCAGAATAACTTCTACGCTTTTTGTGTGGATTAGAATGAAACGCCAGGTGCGTTCGGCTGGTTCCGGGGAAGGTTTTCCACTACGTAAAAATCTTACAGCTTTAGAGGGGCCAGCCCTCACCAAATTTAAAATTCTCAGAAACAGTGAAAGGTGGGCAGATATGGCTTTGATATCTTAATACAGATAGTACAATGGACTCACCCGTAATGCGATGTTTGGCGAGCGTGACCCCCCTAATGATTCTGGGGATCAGCCCCCCTTCCCAAAATAAAAACGATTAGAAATAGGAAAAAGTGAGCACATGAACAGCAACGAAACCTCTCAGATCAGTTCGTTTGGTTCCTTGATGATGTCTTCCAGTATATAAAGTTTGCAAATTTTCCGCCATTATTTGTTGGGGGGTCAGCCCCCTCGCAAAATTGAAAATTCTCAGAAGTTGTGAAAAGGGAGCAGATGTGGATTTAATATTTTAGTACTGTACAAGCTGTACACTGGACTCACATCCCTAATGCGATACTTGGGAAGTGTGATCAGCCCCCTCCCCAAAATAAAAACTATTGGACATAAGGGAAAAATATGAGTAAAACTTCCTGGGTGAGTTCGTTTGGTTACTCCGAAGATCGTCCACTATGTACAGTTTTCCAACCATGATTTTTCTTGGCTCCAGCCCCCCCTCCCCCATCACCAAAATTTAACATTCTCAGAAATGGCGAAAGGAGGGCAGATATGGCTCTGATGTCTTACTGTATATTGTACAATGGATTCTCATCCATAATGCGATATTCAGGGAGCGTGATTCCCTAGTGAGTCCTGGGGGGGTCAGCCCCCCTCCCAAACATAAAAGCGATCAGAAATAGGGGATTGTGAACACATGGATTTCAAAGAATCCAGCATACATATCGTACGAATGAGTATGCAGTTTCCATGTTTTCTCTGCATGCATAGGATGAAACAGCACTTCTACTTTGTATATACTGTAGAGAGAGAGAGAGAGAGAGAGAGAGATTTTAAAAAATCATGCAAGTTAGGTAAGTTTTAACTATAGGCTGTATGATCCCGTATTAAGTGTATGTTTCTTTTCCAGGTAAGTGAAGGAACAGAAAAGAGCAGAGGACAGAAATGACAAGGTAAGAGAGAGAGAGAGAGAGAGAGAGAGGGAAAGAGGAGGGAGCGAGTTGAGTTAGAGCCAGAAATAATAACGTGGAAAACTGAGTGGCACAAGGAAAAAGGCAGGGAAAATAAGAGTAACGTCGAGAGAGAGACAAAGAGAGAGGGACTGGGAAGGAAAAAGATGAGGTTGTGTAAGAGTATTAGCGGAGGGGAATGAGTAGGGATATGGAGAGGAGTGGCGAGGGAATTAGTAGAGAAGAAGAGGGACGAGGGGAGGGAAGACAGAGGGAGGAAGAGAGAAGAGGGATTGAAAGAAGAGAGGGAGGCGTGAGTAGATGACGAAAGGGTTGAGAGAAAGGTAGATACAAGTCGAAAGGAAAGAGGAAAAACAGGAGAGATTAGTGAAAAATCAGAGAGGATGAGGTAAAAGAAAAAGGGAGGTATTAGATATGGAGAGATTAGAAAGAAACGATGATAAGAGGAGAGTTGCGTAAAGAGTAGGAAAGAGAAGTTGAAAAAGCCGGAAGAAAGGAATGCAGAAGAGATGGGACGAAAACAACGAAAGAAAGCAGGGTGAGGAAAATTGGAGGAGGAAAATGGAAACTTACTGATGAAACAAGAGGAGATAAGAGGAAGGTAAACAGAGAAATGGAGAGAGCATTAGATGCAGAGAAGGTAAGAGAGAGAGAGAGAGAGGGGAGGTTTCTGGGAGGGAAGGGAAGTCGATAGCAGTAGGGAAGGAAGAGGAAAAATATCTAGGATGGACCTAATTTTACAGAGAGGATATTAAGCGAAATGGGAAATAAATATGAAGGAGAATCATAAAGTCCTGAGAGAGTAGGAAACGGAAGAGGGAGAACTGAGAGGGGAGAGACTATATTTCGTCCACTTTAACTCGGGGACGGTGCTGGAGAGAGACGCCTTCACGATATGGCACAAGTATGACCAGGCGGCTCCAGTGTCCTGTTTTACAAACGTCCCCGAATGCCCTCCCTAATCCCCAAAAGGAGGATGGTGAACTGCAGGCGAAGGGCAGATTCAGCCTGCAGTTCACTGGGTTCACGTTTCTGATGAGCAAGAGGCCACAACAACAACAGCAGTAGCAGCAGCAGGTCAAGAACGTCATATATATTTTTTTTTCTTACTGCCATCTGGAGATTTTATTCAGTTTTTACCAGACCTGTTGAAATGAAAGAGTTAATGTAAGTTTTTTCTAACAGCGGTCGATCCAAAAGACTATCCGAAGCTGACTAAAATCGTCAACTGGTGACAAGAACAACTTAACAGGAAGAAGAACTCAGAGTGCAACCCCCACACCCTACAGGCTGCATAAGGGGATTGTGTGCTGTGTTATCTTGACCGTTGACTCATTGCTCTCGAACTCGTTTTACTTAATCCTTTCCTGACCCACATCCCGTACACCAAGCTTGACCCAAATCAGATCAGAGTGTTTAAGTTGACCTTTTGCTGTTATTTTGTCCTTTGACTTGTTCTGAAACTTGAATATTTTTGCATTTGGCCAATCTTAAACCATTCCGCCAAGTTTGGTCCAAATAATTTTAAAGCTGTTTGAGTTAAAGGGTTTATTTCATTTTACCTTTGTGCAACTATTCCCAAAAGAAAAAAAAATCACTTCCTTTCACTGAACCCCTTTGCTGTTTTTGGTGAGTTGACGTTCCCTCTGACCTGTGACTTATGATCTTATGCAACCAAAAATTAATTACCTGTTCCACTGAGGGTCTTCTACCAAAATGCCAAGTTTGGTGTAGTTACATTCGGTGATTTTTTTCCTCCATCATCTTTGCTAACAGACACAATGACATACAGATAGACAAACAGACCGAATCAAACTTAAAATACCATAATCATACTAACAGCCAGAATGAAAAAGACTTGAAAGGCAGATAAACAAACAAATCAAGCCAAATTTAAAACCCCTTCGCACTTTTTTCCGTGGGTGTAAATATACGTGTTTTGTTGAAAGGGCTAACTTGCCTAAAACTGCCGTCTCTTAAGTCTCCAAAACTGAGCTGTAACAAGAGAGTAACGCTAGAATGTGGTGCTGGTCACGAGAGAATGAAGTGGAAAGGATGATGAGTCGTAGTAATTGTCTTATATGCCATTGGTAGGAAAAATAAGCTGCAAAATGAAAGCTAAGTTAGGTGGGCTAACTGTAGTGGAAAAATGAGGAGTAAGAAAGCGGAGTGTACAAGGGAGGAAAATATGAAGAAAATATGAAGAAAGCAGAGTGTACAAGAGAGGAAAATAAGAAGAAAAGAGTAGGACAGAGATGCAAAGACTAGGGGGAAAAGGGGAGCTTGTAAAATGAAGAGGGCTTAGGAAAGGGAGGAAAAGGAAAAATGAAACAGAAAAGAGAGTGAATCTGAAATGGAGGAAGCTTAAAGGACTGAGAGAGAGAGAGAGAGAGAGAGAGAAGGGGAGGCTGGGTGTGATGATTGACTTAGTAATGATTGACAGAGCAGTGAATAAGAGACAGAGGTGCAAAAAAAAATGCTTGTAAAAAAAAAAAAACAAGTAGGTAGGTAGGTATTTAGAAAGAGAGAGAGAGAGAGAGAGAGAGAGAGATTGGCTGTGTGAGTGAGTTAGTAATTATTGATGAATTAATTTCGACCATGTGTGTGTGTGTGTGTGTGTGTGTGTGTGTGTGTGTGTGTGTGTGTGTGTGTGTGTTGTGTGTGTGTGTGTGTACATGTCTAAAAAAAAAGACAAGAGAAAATTTCCACGTCCAAAAATACCAACGAAAAAGAGAAAGAAAACAGTCTGCCAGATAAAGAGTCAGTGAGAGGAGAAATGACTGGGAAAGGGAAGGAAAATGAGCCTTGAACAAATGGAGGAAATGCTGGGAAATGGACGGAGATGAGGCTCGGACGATAAGGACTGAAGGACGACGGGGAAATGAGTGGGAAAAAGAGATGAAAATGTGTGTGCGTGCTTGTGTGTGTGTGTGTGTGTGTGTGTGTGTGTGTGTGTGTGTGTGTGTGTGTGAGAGAGAGAGAGAGAGAGAGAGCTTGCAGACAGGTAATCCGGCTGAATAAAAAGACGGAATGAAAAAGAACTTGAGAGAGGGAGACTGTAAAAAGAGGATGGCTGAAAGGAAAAAAAAGAGAAATAAGTGTATGTGTGTGTGTGTGTGTGTGTGTGTGTGTGTGTGTGTGTGTGTGTGTGAGAGAGAGAGAGAGAGAGAGAGAGAGAGAGAGAGAATGTGGACACACCCTTATGAAGAAGGAAGGAATGCAAAAAACGCAGAGAGAAATGAGAAAATAACTGAGAAGAGGGAGGAGAGAAATTAGTCGCCAAGGAACAGAGAACAAAGTGAGACAGACAGACGGATAGGCAGGCAAGCAGGCAGGCAGGCAGACAGCGATCGGAAAAAAAAATGGCAAGGCGTATTGTGAAGAAAAAAATAAAAGACAGATAGGTAGGTAGGTAGGTAGGTAGGTAGAGAGAGAGACTAATTAACTTTCTCCAGCTCGCAAGGCAAAAACCAAGACGGAGTAAATAGCATGGGATAAACAAGTATGACGATGGCTGACACACACACACACACACACACACACACACACACACACACACACACACACACACACACACACACACACACACACACACACACACACACACACACACACACACACACACACACACACACACACACACACACACACACACACACACAGGGGGGAGGAGGTAAAGCGATAGAAAATACACAAAAAGAAAATACGGTTAAGCTCAGTGCGAAATTCTAATCGAGTTCGCTGAAAGAATTAACAGATTTTTGGGAAAGAAATCAGAAGAATTCATTAGGATGTAAATTGCGAAATGGTAGAAAAAGGCAGGCAGTGGAATGAATGCGGGAAGAGTGTGTCAGTGTAACGCGAGGGAGAGACAGACAGACAGACAGACAGACAGACAGTCGAAAAGGAGGAGAAAAAGAAGAAAGGAAAGGAGAGGAACGAAATCTGTCTACAGATAAAAGAAGGCATGATCTGAAACTGAAAAATTGATTAAAATAACTAAACTAGGCAGCTTTAATAACTAAGTAAAAGCACGCATAAGCCAGCCTCATAAATAACCCGAGTTAATAATGCGTTTGTGGAAAGACTCAAAAAAATACAGCAAGGGAATAGACTGCTGATGGAGAGAAAGAATTTACTGTGAGTGAGAGATATGGTAATAGGATGGAGAGGGGACACATGAATCCCTGTGTAATTGTTCAAGGGAAGTGAGAGAGAGAGAGAGAGAGAGAGAGAGAAGAGAGAGAGAGCGGCAGAGATAAGCAGAAAACAAGCCAGCCAAAATCAGGAGAGAGAGAGAGAGACAGACAGACAGAGAGAGAGACAGACAGACAGACAGACAGAGACAGACAGACAGACAGAGACAGAGACTGAGTGCAAGTGAAATGCAGCGAGTTTATGAAGAGAGGAGGAATGTGAGAACCGCAGAGGGAAGAGAGGGGAAAACGACAGAGGAAAGGGGAGGCAGAGGGGAGGAAATTGGAGGGCAAAAGAGAGAGGAAGGGCGAGGAAATGAGGAATAGACGCTCGGGGAGGAATCAGAGGCGATGGGGAAGGTGGGGAATGGAAAACTGATAAAAGATTTGAGATAAGTGAATGACGGATAGATAAATGGAGGCGGAAGAATGAAAAAAAAAAAATGGAGGAGAATAACCGATGAATGAACGTGGAGTTGGGGAATGAAAACGATGATAGTAAAGAGGGAGGAAAGGAAAGGAAAACAGAAAAAAGATGGGTCTTAATGGAGATTGGGGTATGTTGATTGGAGAAACATCGATGAGAGGAAGATGATAAATAGAAAGCGAGAAAGACAAGAATAGCAGTGATAATAAAGAGCTGGAAGACAGGGATAGGGAGATAAAGGTCTGTAAATGGAAAGGGGAAAATAAAAACAAATACAGAGAATTAGAAGAACACTAAACAGATCGACTTGGAATGAAAGACTGAAATAAGGAGATTCAGAAAGAGGGTGAGGATGGGAAGCAGACACAAGATGGGAGACAAAGAATTTAAGGAACTGACTAGTGGAAAGAGGACAGGTGAAGGAAAGGGAGATGATAAAGATTTGAATAATATGGGAGAAATAAAAAGTAAAGAGAAAGTAAGAAATGGAAAAGAGACATGATTAGAGAAAAGGAAATGCAGGATAGATCTATGACCGAATGAGAAGAGAGTAAAAATGAGATAAATACGGATAAATAACTCGAAGAGAAAGTAATAAATAATAAACATGGAGTTAGGGAATACTGGATAAATGGAGGTGAAAGGGGAAAGGGATGATAAATATATAGTTAGGGAATGAAAACTAAATAAACGTAGAATTGAAAGAGGAAAGAGTGAAATATTGATGATTAATGGGGATTAGAGCCGCGGGGAGGAGTTACATGCGATTGGGGAATATGGGGAGTGGAAAACTGATAAGAGTCTGGAGAGAAAGGAATTAAGGATAAATGGAGGTTAAAGAAAGTACGGATGATAAATATAGGGTTTGGATAATGCTTAATAAGTGAACGTGGACGGGAGGGATGCAATAAGGATGATTAGTATGACAAAAAGGTGGAGAATGGATAAGTGATAAGAAACTGGAGGTAAGGGAATTTAGGATGGATGAAACAGATGTGGACGGAAGTGCGGATGATTAATATAGAGTTTAGTAAGTAGGTATTTCCTACTGCCTACAACCTCCAGTCTTATAAACTTGTCCAAGCATCTCGGAATGAAACGATCTTGAATTTGGCCTTTTTTTTATTTTTTTTTTCTTGGAACAATCTTGCGGATTTCTGGCCTTTTGTTCCTTCATCTTTGCGTAAAAAAAAAAAAAAAAAAAAAAAGATTAAGTGAAAGTATAAAGAAGAGTAAAAACGCATGCATCTTTTGAGACATGGATGCTTATTATGAAGTCATAAAATAAATAACATGAATAACGCCGAGGAATGTGGATATAACATGTTTAAGGTAAGGATTAAATAAAAATGGTAAATATAGTTGTTTGTCGATGAGAAGCGATGAAAAATAGTATATAAGAATGAAAAGGAAATACCGCACGGATATATGGGGCTAAAGGAAAGTAAAGGATGATAAACAGAGACAAGGAATAACAGATAAATGACTAGCTCGGAAGAGAAATAAATGAATGATAAAGATGGAGTTTGAGAATACTGACTATATGAACGTGGAAGGGATATAAGGATGGCAGATAGGAAGACAAGGAACGATGCATAAATGACAATATGGAAAGAGAAATGAATGAGTTATATGGTGCTTGAAAATGTTGCATATATGAGCGTGGAAGAGAATTAAAGATGATAAATAAAAAGACAAGAAAGGATAGGTTATGGACTGTTGTATGGAAGAGTGAGGGTGTTGTGAGCTCGATGGAGGGCAGACTGATGGCAGGGGACAGCGTGACATGGAGGCAGTTTGTTTGTGACCATCCCTTCTAGGTGGATAGACAGAGAATGGAGAAACTAATGACTCACAAATGTGTCGTTTGTAAACGGTAATCAGTTGAACGTGAAAGAAAAGTTGATAAGATGGAGTAAACTAATCCACTTGTATTGGAGAAATGAGCTAAAGATGATAAACAAGGGTAAAATAGCGAATGGAACTGATAAAAGACTTGTAATAAGAGAAATTGTGATGGATGTGTGACCGAGTGAGGAAAGAGTGAAATGAAGATTAGTCGAAACATATCTAAATGGAAAGAATTAAATGGATGAACAGTAATGGAAAACAGTTTAAGGAGATTAAGGATATGGGGAAATAACAAAAAGACAGTTTGAGGTAGAAGGGAGTAAGATTTTAATATGAGGAAAAATAATATATGATTAAAGAACGTGGAAAGGAAAATAAAATACGGAAAATAAGGATGATGAATAGAAAATGGACAGAGAATGGAAGAGAAACAAACTGTTCATAAAAAGACAACTAGTGTTAGGTTATGGGAGGGGAAAGGAGAAATAAATAACGATGGTAAACAGAGGAGTAAAAAACATAAACCTTTGAGAGAGAGAGAGAGAGAGAAGGAGAGAGAGGATAATTATGAAGAATCAAAAGATATTTAATTACCGAGTGGACGAATAAAATAGAAATCACTGATGAAAATTAGTTGATTCATGAACATGCAAGGCAAGGGATAATTGTCTTGAAAATTAAACAGGAAGAGAACGCCGAATAAGGGAAAAATAAAGCAATAACGATAAATGAGAGAGGAATGTTGGATAAAGGAGGAATGCAATAACAGTAAGAATGCTAAGTAAGATGACCCGAGAGGAATGGGGAAAAATAATTATTGCTAATAAGTAACAGAGTGAGAGAATATCGAATGAGAGGACAGGAAGATTCAGTTTAATAGGAAGATTAATAAAAAATAGAAAAATGATAGAATAACACGAAGAACAAAAGAATTAACAGTGAGTAAAGGGACCGTAAACAAGAAATAACAAATAGGGATAGGATGATGGTGATGGTGGTGGTGGTGGTAAAATTTGGCTTAAACAACGTTGATGTGATGTAAGGAAAGCAACAGTAAAGAGAAAATGATGAACAAGGATATAAAATTTACTCATCCCCAAAAGTTAAGTGAAAGACATGGCAGTATAATCATTTCCTGACGAAGGATGAGATAGTAAATTAAAAGATAGCAGACTGTAATACTGGGGAAGGCAAGATAGAGGGAAATGGATGGTTGAGAGAAGATAACAGACTGGAAGGTAGGGGAGATAGGAGAGGAGGGAGCATCGACATCGAGGAGAACAGACACAGTAATTAAAATGACACTGGACGGGAAGTGACAGATAAAACGGTAGATGAGATTAGTGAAGCTACAAAATGAGTGTATGTGAATAGGAAAAAATATATATCACTGAGAAGGGGTGAGTTACGAAATGAAAGATAACAGCGAATACTGGGAAGGCAAGATGAACAGAAGTATATGGCTGAAAGAAGATAAGAGATAATGAAATGGCTTTAGATAATAGATAACGGCAAGAGAGGGAGAGAGCATAAAAGGGAAGCAAGATAATGGGATATGAAATAATGGAGGAAAACTGAACTTCGTAAAAGGACCTACAAAAAATCCAGTTGACAGATGAAGATCCATGGAGATAAAAACACCAGGTGGCTTTAGGTAATAGATATTAAATTGGAAGGTTAGGGAGACGGGGGGATAGGGGCGTGAGATAATAGGATGTAAAGGAAGGAAAACGAGCGACCAAAATTGAAAAGAAATGAAGCCAGATAAATTTACGAATTCGGAAGGGCATACAGAGAAGAAAAAAAATAACAATAATAGTAATAATAATAATAATAATAATAATAATAATAACTAGACAAATCGAGCAATAAAACAAAAGAGGAAACGCGTACCTTTGTCCAGATTCTATAAAGTTTGTGTAGACAGAAAAATGTGTAGGGAGCACTAAATAAAATGGAACACTGTGGGAGGGAAAAGGATGCAGGGCTATTTTAAGACAGAGGGTGTGAGAGCACGTGAGGCGAAAGAGTAAAAAGAGATTATGGGAGACCAGATAGGAAAGACATAGAGAGAGAGAGAGAGAGAATTACATGTTTGCGGCACTGAGGTACGCAGGGAATATGTGGGTGATAATCTTTTCTGTACCCAGTGAGTCATTACCATAAGTTCACAAGTTTTATTTTCTTTTGTTGTTATATAATTCACATATTTAGTAGTGCTTGCCCGCAAAATTTTGCAGGACCAACTAATAGCCATTCCATCACAAAATGTTTGGAAATAATGTGGTCTTTGTTTCCATGCTGTTTCTGAGCCCAGTGACCAATTCTGACCAAAAGATGGAAAACATGATTTTTTTTTTTTTAATCGCGATTTCTGACGATATCACGTCGTCGTGTCGCGCGCGATATCTATTTTTTTTTTTTTTTTAGACACTCCCTTTACTTATTCCGACCTAATTCAAAGAGAATCAGGTCGATATCTGTTACCATTCTTGTGAAAGAAACGAACAATCGTATAGACAGCCTTTTTCGGGTCGCACTTTGTGACAGTTTCGCGCCGACGTGTCGCGCGCGATAGCCAAAAGTTTTGTTTGATATTTTTCTGACACCCCCTAGAATTACGCCGACCTAATGCAAAAAAAAATTAGGTTGATATCAGTTTCCGTTCTCGTGAAAGAAACGAAGAAAGGCACAGACATATATACACATAGTTTGACTTTATTATTTAGATTTATTTACTTATTTATTGCGAAAGAGATTATCATGCACCTGGCAGTGGAAGCAGATGAAGGGAAGACTGTTATATTTAAATTACCGTAGCAAGTTATCCAATAAGAGAGGGGACGGTGAGAGTTTAATTACGTGGAAGAGAGGAGTCAAGAATTTATATATATAAAAAAAACGAAGTTCGTCAGAGTGTTTTTTACGCTGCTTTCTCCAGCACCAGATTATTATTATTATTATTATTATTATTATTATTATTATTACTTTATTATTATTATTATTTTATTATTGATGTTGATAATGATGATTATGATGGTGGCGGTGATGATATGGTGATGATTATATTATTATTATTATTATTAGTAGTAGTAGTAGTAGTAGTAGTAGTGTTATTATTATTATTATTATTATTATTATTATTATTATTATTATTATTATTATTATTATTATATTATTATTATTATATTATTAGGAGTAAGCTTAGGAGACATCACCAACCTGTCAAGTGCATCTTCGCCTCGATAAAAAGAAAAAAAAAATTAGTATAGAGATTCTTCCAGTGTCGAGAAGAATGGCCTGGATCAAATGACAAATGTATGAGTGTAGAGAAATAACTAATTCCTTGTAGCAGAGAAGGGAAAAGTTTGTAAGAAATGGCAGGAATGATATAACGTCTTTTAAGCATTATTTTAGCTAACGTAGACCAGATATATTCAGCTTAAGATTCGCCTTGTAGTGAAGACGTTAAGGAAGGGTACATAATACACCTTCAGTAAGAAATTATCTCTTCAGAGCGGGCTATTGTAAACCATCTTCAGGTAGCAAGAAATATTTATAGTAAACTCGTTTTAGTGAAGAAAAAGAACAGCGAATGTTTCATATGTCCCCGAGAAATAATGAAAAAAATACAGAAATAAAAAAGCTTGTGAAGAAATGGAAGGGAAATGAGAGAGAGAGAGAGAGAGAGAGAGAGAGAGAGAGAGAGAGAGAGAGAGTGGATGAAAAACAGGAAACTCAAGAGGTCAAATTATGGCAACGAGGGATGGAAAGAGACCATTGTGAACATCCGAGAGAGAGAGAGAGAGAGAGAGAGAGAGAGAGAGAGAGAGAGAGTGAGAGAGAGAGAGAGAGAGAGAGGAGGGGGGAGGGAGAATATAAAGCAGGGAAATACTTAAGAAAACAAAGGAAAGAACAAAAGAGAATAGAAAACAAGACAAACAAAAACGAACAAAGAAAGGAATATTTGGCAGAACGAGGGAGAGAGAGAGAGAGAGAGAGAGAGAGAGAGAGAGAAGCATAAAAGAAACCAACCAGAAATATGAGAGAACTTGGCAAGTATAATTCAAAAGGAGAAAATAATGAGGAAGAATGACAGAAGAATGCAAGAACAAACACCCAGACAGTATGATCAGGTTGAAATGCAAACAAGCGTCAGTGGAGGTGAAAAATGAATAAAGAACGGGATAAGCAGAAAAATATAATGCTGAACCTAGGAGTACGAGAAATCTGATATGAGACTGATACACATTTCAAGACTGTAGTGCATTGGTTGGTAAAAAAAAATAATTATTAAAAGTTTATGGGAAGGAGTAAAAAGATCAAAATTAACCCCATCAGGAAAATTGTGTATATATATTTTGTTTTATTCCTTCTGTTTAGTTTTTAATTAATTTGGAGGCAGGTCAACAAATGGAGCAAGAGCGTTTGAAAAAAATCTTGTAAGCTGAAAAAAAATCGTTTGGGCGTACGGGGCAATATTGAAAAATAATAATAATAATAATTGTCACTCAAACTCGACTAAGGAAGAATTTTATCGTAGAGAATAAGAGCATGAATTAATTAAACGCCAAAAAATAAGTGGAAAAGGTAGACGTAGATATTCAAAACATTTAGAGAATATTCCAAGCATCAGCGAGGAATAAACCGAGAATGTGAATGGAAAAAGCAGGGGAGAAAAACTGGGTACAAAAACATAGTAAAAGGAAGAGAAAAAGAAAGAAAAATGAAACTACAGGAAACTCACCAGGCAAAAGTATGGGAAGTATGAAAACGAGAGAGAGAGAGAGAGAGAGAGAGAGAGATTACGAACGCAATATTTTAATAGAAGAATAGCAGTCTTGATCAGTAAGAAATATTTTTAATCCAGATATATCTACCAAGATAAAAAGAAAATAATTAGAGACGAGAAATAAAAGGTCAGGGTCATGCAGAAATGCGAGAAGAATATTATGACTGATTTAATTTATACAACTGAGGGAAAAAAAAAAAAGATACTATAGACACGAAGAGGATATTGTGGAAAAAAAAAAAGACGACATTAGACAGACAGACAGGTAGATGGTAAACAGATAATAAGCCAGAGAGACAAAAGCAGATTTATAAAGAGTGGAAGATAGAGACTGAACTAGATGGGTACAGATAAAGATACATAGAGGGAGGAGGAGGAGGAAAAACGAAAAAGAGAAAGAAAAGAGAGAGCAGAAAAGAAGAAAGGTGAAGCTAAAGAGAATTATCCAGAAAGAAAGAGAATACAGTATTACAAAGAAAGCAGATCAAGTAAAGATTAAATAAACGAGGGAAGGAATTAAAGAAGAAAGAAGACAAAGGGCAAAACTAAAGGAAGATTAAGGCACGAGGAACAATGAGAGAGAAACAGACAAACAAACAGACAGACAGACAGACAGAGAATAATAAAAAGAGACTATGAAATTGAGAGTAATTGAGAAAGAAGAAAAAAAGAAAAAGCATACACAAAAGATAAAATGAAAACTGTGGGATTGGGAAATGAAAAAGTGTGAATAGACAGAGAAAGAGACAGACAGAATGACTGAGCAAGCGGGAGAGAGAGAGAGAGAGAGAGAGAGAATGAAAGGGAAAAAGGATTAAAACCACTAATTTAGAAGCGATCAAGCGTAGGGAGGATGAAAGGGAGAGAGAATAATTGGAGAGTCGGGAGATAATGATGAAAGGGCCGTGAGAGAGAGAGAGAGAGAGAGAGACTTTGCAGATTCTAACACACACACAACATCAGAGGGAGAATTTAATCGAGTCTAACACACACACACACACACATTTAAAAGCGACATAATCGGCAGAGAGTTGGCCTGCAGTCCTACCGGACCCAGGTTCAAATCCCCGCTGTAGCAGGGAACAGTTTAAGGATTTGAATTTCATTAAATCAGACTTTACTGTTCTACCAGAAGACCCGCCGACGTGTCGTAAAAACACCTCCGCTAATACCAATACACCAGTCCTGTGTGAGACAGCCCTAGCATGTATTCAATATGGATGGTGGGTGTTAGCGCCGAAGTGGTGACATGTAGAGAGGCGTATGGTTTGTAGGAGGACTACTGGGCCTTGAGAGCAGGCTGTGAAGTCTATGCCCAGAGTCGGACACATAAAAAAAAAAAAAAAAAAAAAAAACGACAATTCTGTACATCTGCACTCGAGAACATTTACCGTATGACTAAGAATACAGGTGGCCAGTTTTATACATGCGCAGATACATAAACACAGAACTACATTAATACACCCCTTCACAGTCGTCCAAGTGTACATTTACACAACTGCACAGTTTTAGAACTTTGGACTTACAAAGGTATTCGGTTACAGATCAACACAATTTCAGAATTCTTGCATGAGCACTATAATTACATAATCACATAAATACTCAATAACACAATTACAAATAATCACAGATTCAAAACTAAATTTACACTTCGTAACCACAGTTCCCCAACTACACTATTATACAACTTGTTACACACCTACACAGTTTTAGAACCGCAATTACATAACTGCACATTTACATAAGTACACTTACACAGGTACATAACTACAATACAGAGTGACCATATGGCTCGTCGTGTGTGTACATCCGGACAAAAGCATGTACAGTAGATTAAACGATAAACTACCAAGAATAGCTTTTGCATAAACACACTTACATACGCAGTCACACGCCGACTTACATCCCCACCTAGTCATTACACATGTTCTCTTTACCTATTGTCGCGCGAGCGAGCGCGCGCGAGCGCACACACACACACACACACACACACACACACACACACACACACACACACACACTGTGTCTTTTTGTTTATTTTTGTCTGATATTGTTGTATTGTAATTCTATCCAGTTATCATGTCTTTCAGTATGTCCACATATCTCTCTCATGTCTAAATACTTAAGTGCCTTCCGCTCTGCTCATCTGTCCTAGTTTCTGTTATGTTTCCTCAAGTCATCAGTCTACCTCCAAGACACCAACAGAATGCTGATACACTGCATCTACCTTACATCACCTGGCGTTTGTGCAATGTATATGCCTTAATGTATAGCTAGTTGTACGATGTAGTTGTAGGGTTGCATAGTGTGCGTGGTAGAAATTTTGTTGTGGCTAGATCAGAATATTTGCAAGCACAGAACAACCTTATCGGCTTTGAGCTGTTGACCTTCTCCAGGCAGTAGAAAGCAAGACTCCACTGACACAAGACCTGTATCACTCGGCTCAGTAAATCAAGAGTCTTCATACTACCTTTGATTCTTCGCCTGCATTTGTTTCGTCTATCAACTACTGTTACCAAATGGTGTTACAAAATGGTGGCAGCGGTGGGCAACGGTGTTGGCATAGTAACAGTCAGTGATTTGTCAGTATATTATGCACTAAAACTTTTGCCTTGGCGTTAGAGACACAGGAGAGGTTACTGAACGTTCATCGTAAATTAGTTATATTGTTACACGTGAATGAAACAGGTACACAATGCACAAGTTTTCTGATGTCTTACTAAAACAGGATGATAAGATTAATATTGTCACAGAAATATCGTATATCACTTTCCATCTTGACTCACTGTATCTTTCCCTCCAGTCATGAACACTGCAAGTAGGGGTTTTTGTTCGCCATTTAGTAGATGCTGTCAGTGGTCATGTTACTCTAGACTCCGTTCCAATACCATTAGTCTTGGAATGGGCTTACACTGACTTCAGTCTTGATCTTATTTTCCTTCTCCTGCCCAGAATTGTACTATTCTGTGTTTGAAGCTACCTTCCTTTCCAAGACTTCCAGGGTCCATATCCCATTTCGTTCCACAGTCAGCTTTGATCTCTTCAACTAATTCCTTTCCTCTGCTCTTCAAAGGTTCTGTATGCACTGTATCTGAGTCCTTTGAATTTTTTTCTTATGTCTCACGACCACATGTCCATTGCCTTTGTCCCGTCTTACAATCGTGTTCGTCAGTTGCACAGTTCCTTCGTCTTTGTCCTGCTTCCTCTTTATTGTCCTCCCTAGCACAGATGCTCCCTGCGACAATGCTCTAGTCCGTAATCTTTTGGTGAAGACTATTTCTTCTGCATGTTCTTTCACACCTGCTCCAAATATACCTATTTTCCATACTCCCTTGGACCATGTGTACTACTACTATTTTCGTGGTTTTCTTGGTGTTACTTGTCCGAACGCCCCTGTCAAGTCACACGAAGCATCTGGTCTTCACATTGCTCCAGATTTTTTGTCCATCAAGCCAAAACCTCATTCTGCATACCCAGTACGACAACATTCATTCATTCATTCATTCTCATAATTTCATTCCTTCTCCTAATTTCGAAAGCTTTGTGCCGATTAATATCTCTTCCACATTCTCCACTGATGATGTAAATATTACCCCTTCCCTGTTGGACATGATTAAATTCCTAAACAGCACCAACTTTATGAATGTTCAAATGTCTCATTTCCTTAACCACTCCTTCCTGAGCCCTTATTTGATGTACCCTTCTGTCGTGTTCAGCCTTGTAGGATTCCTGATCATAACAGTCCTTTTCACTGCTGTGCTAGATTAAAAAATATATATATATATAGATTCCTACAAAGTTAGGCCAGGAAAAACGTGGAATTTGTTAAATCTGGATTCCATGTGAAACATGCAGTCTGATCCTGGATCAGAAATGGTTTGCAGTGGGAACATGACAGCACCTGTCCCACTACCTCCCACGGCCCTGCCTCCCCCGTCAGTGCCAAGTCCACCACCAACGGTGCCACCGCCGCCTCCACCTCCGCCTGAACATAATTGTTGTACTGGATTAACACGCAAGAGATATCACATTCTTATCTAGTGTTATACTATTAACCCTTTTGAGAACGTTGGCACAATTTATGGTGTTTTCTTACAGCCTCCAGACGATTTCAGTCACCGTAGAAAGGGTCGTGTACTAACGAGAATAATGAATGCTATTAATGAAGGTATCTGAAACCTTTCCAGTTCGAAAAGTATCCCCCAAACTGAAGATAATCATTAAGAGGAAGCAAGAATAGACTAGAAACCAGGTCATCGTAGTGAAGGGATTGATGGTGTTTTGATGACGTTTGGTGAGGCCATATGGGAGACTGATAATGGTGATAATGAATACAGATCTACAAATTGTTCTCTACACCATCAAGGCTCAAACCCACAACCACACAGCCCACTAGCCCACCACTCAGTGTATTCCATTACCAGCCTGTGTGTATTCATATCCATAGCTCTCTCTCTCTCTCTCTCTCTCTCTCTCTCTCTCTCACACACACACACACACACACACACACACACACACACACACACACACACACACACACACACACACACACACACACACACACACACACACACACAGCATTGCACCATACACCTCCCGTCGTAAACAAAAAGTGAATGGGTCCTTTCATTATTCACTCTTTTTTCTCACACTGGCTCAAATGTTGCAATGAATGACGCATATTTTCACGAGTATTTTTGGTTTGTTTCCAAAATACTCACGAGCACGCATAGGATTTTTTCATGCATTTTTAAAACATTTTTGTGTAGTAATTTGTTGAATATTACGTAAATGCAAATACAAGTCCACTAACATTTTTTTATACGTTCGGAAAATAATGCTTACTATCATATATATAAATATTTAATGTTGTCTCTCTATTCTCGCATTCATATAAACTGCGAATAACAAGGGTTCATTGTCTTGCATATTTTGACGTGTAGTTTCTGTTGAGTTCATATGCATACAGAATTTTATACAGATTATGAATATACACAGAACCTGATATAATGTTCTGCTGACAAGAGTGTGTGTATAATGGATTGCCTTCAGTCATTTTCATTTTCACACATACAGATACGCCTGAACTGCTACATAAATACTCTGATGCATAGACATGGATACATTATTGCACTGATGAACAAACCGACCTGTGGATCATCATATATATATTTGCGTGTGTTTATCCTTATACATCCTTCTGAAATATAGATGGATTTGTTCCTGCTATAGTTGGTTTGTTTTCATCTGACGGAACTGGAATACTTCGACAACATGAATACTGAAGTCGTGGTTATGTGGAGCTCTACTAATCTCCATGGTTACTAGTCAGATTAGCCCTCCAGTTCGACTACACTTGGCCATCAATTGCACTGAAAAGGGATAGGCATCTTTGTAAGGTGAAAACTACGGTATATTCAGTACTCATAAATACATACACACCTCACGAACGATCTGTATACACCCTTTTCATACATATACCTCACGCGGCCCGTACACATTTATACACACACAGTTTCAGTATACGACACTTCCATTCACATACCTCAAACAACCACCAACTATTAATACTCGCTTACAAAATCTCTGCCTACGCGCGCGCGCGCGCACACACACACACACACACACACACACACACACACACACACACACACACACACACACACACACACTCTCTCTCTCTCTCTCTCTCTCTCTCTCTCTCTCTCTCTCTCTCTCTCTCTCTCTCTAAATTCACTCACACATTTCAAACAAACTCTGAACATTTATACACACGCATGAACATTAAATACAATTGCATGAAAATAACGGCCCATTAACAGTAGCCAGAGAAAGAGGTAATTTTCCCATTTGTAATCGTCAACATTAGATTTCAAGAATACCTGGTAACTCTCTTTAGGTCATCGCTTGTAATAGCCACGCAGTTGGTAAAGACAATGGCTCATTAGTAGGTTGGGAATAGTAAATAGTATAATTATTTAAAAAAAAATAAATAATAATAATAATAATAATTAATTATTATTATTATTATTATTATTATTATTGTTATTATTATTATTATTATTATTATTATATTATTATTATTATTATTATTATTATTATTGTTATTATTATTATTATTTTTATTTTTATGTATTATAACAATAATAATAATACCAGCCGGTTTGCTTTGTTTCTTCCATATGCCTGTGTTGTTCTTGCCGTGTATCAAAAACTTGTATGTTTTTCTCTGTACACATGTTTTCAAAGCAGGGTGTGTATTATTCTTTATTCGCTAAACGGTATGAGTAATTTCCTCAGCAAAAGCAGGCGACAATGATTATGCCACCGCCCACCTATGGTGGAGAAAGCATTAAGTGGTTGGTCTGTTCGTCCGTGCGTGTGTGCGTGCATAGGTCCGTGTGGCCGGAACACACCTGTGGGCCCTTTATCTCCTGACCCCTCTACGGATTTCCACCAAATTTTTGTCAGTGATGCAGTATGGGATGATGCATTGATCAGGTCAGCTAGGTTAAGGAGCCAAAGGCCAAGGTCATAATGAGTCCAATTAGCTTATCCATGTGGGCGCAGTATGTCCTGAACCCCATGACGGATTTCTATCAAACTTTTGTCAGTGATAGAGTATAAATGGACGATGAACTGATTAGGTCAGCAAAATCATGAGGTCAGTGGCCAGTGTCATTCGACGTAGTTTTTCCTTGTGGGCGCAATGTCTCCTGAACTCCTTAACGGATTTCGACAAAATTTTAGCCATTGTCACTGTATGAAGGGACGATGAACTGATTAGGTCAGCAAGGTCAAAGGGTCAAAGGTCAAGGTCATGTGGTTGTGAGATATCTCCCAAACCCCCTGACGGATTTCGACCAAATTTTAGGTCAGTAAGGTCAAGAGGTTGAAGGTCAAAGGCATACGGGATCGACTTAGTTTATCTTTAGTTTCATATTAACCCACAATGAAACCTGTAACAGAGATTGTATGGCGAGTCCCTGCGCAAGGCATACGAAGCGACACTTCGCGTCAGCAGCTCAGTGCCCGAGTTTACTCGGCGTTTCATTTATCATGGTTTTGTGACAGTACTCTTACTTCAGTTAAGTAATCAGATGGTAAAAATCTGTTTTGACGGAAAAATTATTTGTATTTTTTTCAACGATCATATTGCATTTGTCAGTTTTTTTTTTTTTTTTTTTTCATTATTATTATTTTTTTTTCTATCACCAGATGATATTTATTCAGGTAAGGAAACACAACGACTGTTCAGGGGAATGGTGATGCCTATATATTGCATAAACCCTTTAGTTTCAGAATATTTTCCTGAACCGAATAAGTTCGTCTGGCAATAGAATAAATAACTAAATAACAGTATCCATCTTACACCTATCAACCCGACAAAATCTTCCACAGGTATACCCATTAATGTTTAATAATATTCAGCTTAATCCTGCATCATCCTTGAACATGCTTGGGGTTTCATTTACTCGGGACTTATCTTGGAAAGATCATATTACATCTCTTGTAAAATCTGCTTCTAAGAGATTGGGTGTGCTAAGCCGACTCCGCTCTTTCTTTACCCCTGCACAATTGTTGACTCTATACAGAGGTTTTATCCGCCCCTGTGTGGAGTACAACTCTCATGTGTGGGGAGGCTCCCCACATACAGCTCTTCTCAATAGGGTGGAGTCAAAGGCTTTTCGTCTCATTAACTCTCCTCCTCTTACTGACTCCCTTCAGCCTCTGTCTCTTCGCCGCACTGTTGCATCTTTATCTCTTTTCTATCGCTACTTTAATGGTCACTGCTCCTCTGAACTGTCTGCTTGCATTCCTCCACCTCTACGACGGGCGCGTAGCACCCGTCTGGCAGCAAACTCTCATCCCTTTTCTGTCCAACTCTCTAATGCAAGAGTTAACCGTTACTCCCAGTCTTTCATTTATGCAACAGGTCAACTCTGGAACTGTCTCCCTCTGTCTGTATTTCCTGCTGCCTATGATCTCCAGTCTTTCAAACGCAGTGTGTCCAGGCATCTCAAAATGATCGGATCTTGAATTTGGCTCTCTATTGTATTTTGTTTTTCTCTTGGAGGGAACTGTTACTGCGGGCCATGGCCTTTGGTTCCTTCTTCCTCGCATAAAAAAAAAAAAAAAAAAAAAAAAAAAAAAAAGAGTTAGTACTTCGTTTTTCAGCTTAGGTACATAATTATCATCTTGTCCACCTGTTTTGTGCACCTGAGTTTCATTTGTGTCACTGGTTCCCGAACAGTATTATTTTTGTTGTATAAACCTTCAAGTATGTTAGTTGTAATGTAAGAGAGATCACATCAGTCCACGCTACTTTTGTGAATCTGTGATATATTTCAAAGCTCCCACTTAGTGGACTTGTTTTAAAAACCATGAACACTGTTCATTGGAGAAAAAAAAAGATAGGAGTGGAAAAGAGGAAATTGTTTGATTTAAGATATTATTTACGCTGAATGGAGTGTCTAAACATAACTTTTTACATATCATTCATAACATCATAGAGTTTTTATGTGGCCACTGGGAGTGTTCATGAAAAGAACTCCACATTGCAGATATCCTAATCGAGCAACAATTTTCACTGACTCAGTTCGATGGTGGTGCGATAATTGCTTTTGTTCTCGCTAACGTCTCACGATTTTTATTTTTCCATTTAGCCTGTGAGAAATGTCTGGGACTGGAAGTACTTAAATAAATATGAAAAATTTTAATAATCCAAAACCAATGGCAAAATCAGTGAAAGGAACGCACATAAGCGGTGGCAAAAATGATGTCCATGCACCATATGCAGAACAGCTTATCACCCACACGTTGTACTTATTAATACTGCAGCAGCAACGCGAATGACGAAACTAAAATTACAGAGTAATCGTAAAAAGAAATACATTCTTTGACTGGTCACACTTTTCAATATATCTGCGTGACTTAATTCTGTATTAGAGTAAATACGTTTATCATAGACTTTAGTGAGTTTTAGCTGGGAATATTCATAATACCTCCGTGGACGATATAACATTCTGTTCTCTGTGTGACAGCATATTTCAAAAGCAGTTTTTTTTTTCTTTTTCCCCTCCTGTGGGCTTTGAATAATCCCGCCTTGCTCATACCCCCTGGTCATATCCCGGACACCATCAGTCACTCTCGCAGCCTCACACATCTGCATATAAACACGTAGCCGGTCCTCTGTTTACCTTGTGTCTGCGCTATTAAGTCATATTGCGCGGCCTGTGGCGACGCCGGGCTGCCGGGATAAACAAAAGTAAACACAGAGCAAGAATACACAGCACCGGTAAATAACGACGCATGTGTACAGTGATGAAAAGAGAAGTGAGAGTAGACATGTTTATTATCATCTACCTCACCTTGGTCTCATTTTTACTTGGAATGCGAAGACCTGAGAACTGGAGTATAGGTTTTTGTATTTCTTTTCGGACATGAAAGGCAGTAAGGACTACCAAGGAACACAGGCAACAACAGACCCACTGGTACCTTCGAGGATGTTTGCTATGACTAGTTATCAGTTTCATCAGAGACAAGGATAGCAGGCATGGTTACTTGTAAGTAGAAGATCCATCATTTTCCTGATTTTCCTTCAACTCGAACTACCTGGAAGTTCCCATAAGATCGTCTGCGTGAACCCACTTACTCTTAGAAGGCAACACGCCCTTAATCTCAAATTTGTTACCGTTTCGAGATATCGCGCAGTGTGGACCTGTAAGTTTATCATCTGATTTAGAACTACGTGTATATGAAAGAGCAAATACTAAGTCCCCAACGTTAAAGTTGATGGGTGATGCAGACTTATCCTGGCGTTGTATCATATCCTCTTTAGATAAGGCCCGATTGGCCTTTACATATTTTCTGGAAGTCTGTCATTTTCACTTTCACGTAATCATCGAAATTAAAGAGTGGACTATTAAGTTTCGATAATAGCATTAAATAGGACATTTTTTTTATCGAATCCATCTAAGACAAAGAATGGAATTTAGCCGTTGGATATATTTGATGGAACTGTTGATTGAGGTCGCAACTTGGGGTATCCATTTATCCCAGCAGGTGCGGTGAGAACCTATGCACCTCAAGCACTCCGGCACCATACGATTTTGCCTTTCGACAGGGCCATTGGAAACCGGATGATTGGGTATGACATTACATTTTTTGATGTTATACTTCTTACAAATCTCAACAAGATGACCGTTGTTAAACTCTGAGCCATTGTCGATAGTAACAGTAGATGATGTAGTGAATGGACAAGTGATGTGATGAATAAAGGCAAGTGCAGTACTCTTAGCAGTCCTGTCTTGGAGGGCTACGAGAACACAGAACGTGAGAAATGATCATCTACCACAAACAAATACTCTGCACCAGACTCCGTAAGAGGCAGTTTAAGGAGGTCAATGAAAACAGTTTCCCTTGGACGTGATGGAACTGGATATTGCAAAAGTGGAGCAGATAATCCAGTTGATCCTTTATAACGATTACAGGGAACACAGGAATCACAGTGAACATTGATGTCCGTACGTATAGTAGGCCAATCAAATGAAAGACGTGCTTATCTCAAACATATGTGATAGATCGTCTCCCGGATGGGATGCATGAGGTGTGTTATAGATGATGTGGAGTACTGCAGGTATTAAATCAGTGGGAACAACAAGTTGGTGTACCTCTCTATCAGGTGTGTCCCTCCCGGTGTGGGATGTGCTCCTATACAAAATAACATTGTCTAACTTGAGATCATCTGCAGACACTGGCAGAGTAGGTAAGGTTGAAGCGTCTCCTGATTCTAGGGAATAAATGACCTTAGACCACAGAGGGTCTGTACGCTGACAGTTTTAAACAGCATCTGTTGTTAGACTTGTAAGGAACTTCATTGGTTTGTTATGGCGAGACTACGGCGGTTACTGAAAGAGCATCTGCAACTACATTTGATTTACTAGGCACGTACTCAAAGGATGGGTTAAAGTCTTGGATAATAACTGACCATCGTGCTAGGCGACTGGTAAGGTTTCTTCCATTAAATAAATCACAAAGTGGGGTATGGTATCCTTGGATATGTACTGGATATCCGTTGATTGAAATGTTTAGGAAACCAAACAACTGCTAAAACCTCCCAATTAGTAACTCTGTAGATACGTTCAGCGGCTTAAGGGCACGACTAGCATATGCCATTACACGTCTCCTCATTGCGTGATCAATTTGCATCAATACTGCACCTAGACCCCGCCCCCCAGACGTGTCTGTACAAAGAAGAAAAGGTTTCTTATAATCAGGGGATGCTAGGACTGGAGCATTAAGAAGTGTTTGAGTGTTTCAAAGACTTGAGACTGGTCATTAGTCTTAGCAAAAGGTTCATATTTCTTAAGTAATTTAGTCAGGGGAGCGGCGATCAACACATAACCTTCAATAAATCGCCAATAGTAGCCACTCAGTCCAAGGAAACTCCTTACTTCATTAGAACTGGTAGGTTCTGGGAAGTTAGAAACTGCCTTAACTTTTTCTTTTGAGGTGTGAATTCCTTCAGCGTCAACCACATGTCCAAGAAATTTAATTCTCTTACGTAGAAAGTTGCATTTTCTGAGCTTCATCTTTCGACCTGCGGCTTGGAAGTCATCAGAAACCTGCTGTTGCTTGGCAAAATGTTCAGGGATTGACTTACTTACTATAGTGATGTCATCTAGACAAGCAAAAAGAGAATGACAGATCATACCAATGAATGCAGAATGGATAAGCCTCATGAATACTGACAGAGCATTTCGAAGACCAAAGGAAAGTCTTTTGAAACGATCGTGGCCAGAAGGGGTACTGAATGCAGTTATGGGACGAGACTACTCTTCATTTCTGTTGTTCTTGCCGGTAGCCACGAAGCAAGTCTAGCGAGGTGAACACAACGTTATTCTCACCAGGTGATTCCAGTAAATCTATTTAGACTGGTAATGGGAATCGATCGGGTACAGTGATAGAGCGTACTATAGTCAATTACGGGGCTAAATTCACCTCCTTGCTTGAGGACTAGAAAACGGACTGTTCCACGGACTGACGGAGTGTTCAATAATATCCTGATTTAGCATATCCTGTACTATCTCGCCAATTTCTTTTCGTTAGGTATGGGATAATTTGTATGTCGGGACATTAACTGGTTGAGTACCAGGAATCAGTTCAGTATTATGTATAATCATACCAGTCTTATCAATAAGCCACCAGGTGAAGCCACAACATCTCAGTAGGTCTACAAAAGGTTTATTAATTGTTCTTCATGTTGAGGGAAGCTGCCGGATCCACTTGAAAGGTGAGCTCAACTGAAGGAGTTGTAGCAGAAAAAATTTTCAGTGGTATATACACCAGGTAAATTATCATCATCATCCTTAGCAGTATATCCTGACACACCTTTACAGCCGAATGGTACACCAGGAGATCGTCAATATTTGTACCACTTTTAAGTTTTAGTGAAGCATTTGTACTCGTAACATTTATTAAGTAAAGATAACACATCATCCTCCAAAACGGAACACAATGAGAGAGAGAGAGAGAGAGAGAGAGAGAGAGAGAGAGAGATAAATAGATATGAATACATGCACTCTCTCTCTCTCTCTCTCTCCTCTTTACACACACACACACACACACACACACACACACACACACACACACACACACACACACACACACACACACACACACACACACACACACACACACACACACACACACACACACACACACACACACACACACACACACACACACACACACACAACAATAACCTTTAGATCCCTATCAACCACAACAACACCGCCACTCCAAAACTACCTCTCCCAACAAACACAAAACAAGCGAACATTCATTCACACAACACAAACCAATTTACCCTCAGCCACAACAACAACAGCAGCAACAACAATAACAATCAAACCAATAACAACAACAACAACAAGATGGACTATCAAAGCATTTCCAGCATTCATTCGTTTTATTCATTGGTTAGTTTGTTAAGTGGTTCCTTTCATAATTCATTCGTTTTTGCATTCATACAGCAGGCAGTCATTCACACACACACACACACACACACACACACACACACACACACACACACACACACACACACACACACACACACACACACACACACACACACACACACACACACACACACACACACACACACACATCTATAACTGGTTCAGACAAGAGCTTTTAGTCAGCTTATGCCTTTGCCTCCAACTGGTATCTCTCAGTAACAAGTGGTGCTTTCTCTACAATCAATGGGTACTGTTTCTACGATCAGTGAGTATTTTAAACAAACAGTAATACCTTCTCTACAATCACTGGACTCTTATTTCTACACACAGGTAAAAATATTTCTACATCTATTCACCACTGTCTCTCCAACCTCCAGCACTAATTTGCTTGGTTCTGTTACGCCAACTTTGTCTTGCCATTCACTGATTTTTTTCATGGCCAGATATTACTTCCGAATTTTCCTCGTTACCTGTTATTCTTCGGTCCCCAGAGCAAGTTTTCGTAGGCATTATTACTTCCTAAGTGGCATTGTTTATATAATCTCCAAGCAGTGGGTAGTATTCCCCCATTCGATAGCACTATTTAACCTCGTACTGTTATGTTAATACTTTTGTCTAATCATCTGGTAGTGGTTCCCCTCGCAGGAGAAGGTATAGGTACGAGTTAATGGGCCACACCGTGTCTTTAGCTGAGGATAAGGATAAGGAAGATGACGATGATGATGATAATGACGTTGAAGGCAATATTGATAGTTAACGAAGATATATTTGTTCTTTTCATTATTATGTGGCATTGTTTTGGTTTTCAGAGATTATTTTACTGACCACTCAGTCCATAGTTCTCCTAATTTTGTTCTTTCCCATCTTATGTCCAGTAAATGGGAAGGAGGTTTGAGATGATGATGATGATGATGGCAGTAGTCTTCCCCTCAGCTGACACCATTTCCATCACCCGGTAGTGTTCGTATATTTAGCTGCTCCCCCATTAACCTGATGCTATTTCAGTCGTTAGGAATTTTTTCCGCATGCGGGATATACAGGTATGTAGGGGAGGATGGGGCGTGGGATGAGGCTTCATTATTGAAAAACGACAAAACACTTGGGAGGTCAATATTATGTCGAGACCACCCGTCATAGGACGTGGTGTCTGGTAGCAGGCAAACATAGATAGATAAATAGATAGATAGATATATAGATAGAGATAAAATATGTATCTTCGGCCCTTTTTTTTTTTTTTTTTTTTTTTTTTTTTTTTTTTTAGACAGCCAGTATATTATGTCTCGATTTCTGTTTCTGTCTCTGTCTCAAAGAGACTTTTTTCTCTCTCTCTGTAGCCCAACGCCATTTGTCTTACCACTGGCACTTTGCCATTATCTACCTGTCTATAGCCAGCCCCCTCAATACCGTAAACATTGGGCCACAAACAAATCCCCCCCATGTCACCCAGTCCTCTTCCATTTGACTGCCCTCCTTCCAACTCACCACCCTCTCTCATATTTTTTTCCATCCCAACCCTTTTTCACATCCTCGGTCTCCCGCTTGCCCTCTCCACTTGCACCTCATTCACATACACTCTTGTATAGTCAGCCTGTCATTCTCCAATCTCATAACATGGTTAAACCATCCTAGAGAATTTCTCCTAACGATTTCAGTCGCTTCTACAGTACATCGACACCACAACGCTCCTTCACTTCTTAATTTGTCAGTCTCTACATGTAAATCCACATGCTTCTCTCAAATAACTCATTTCCGCTGCCCAAACTCTTGACTTGGGTCCATCCAACAGAATCTAAGCTTGACTTCCATACGTTAGAATAGGAATCACAATACTGTCATGCTGCGACTCTTTACTTCATACCTACTTCCGTACGAGTATCATTGCTTTCAGTGAACCAGCAGCTGTACTTCCTTGCTGTACTCTGTCATGCACTTCATCCTCTAAACTTTCCTTCTTACCCATCACACTACCTGAATACTTGACGACACATTCTCCATTTCCTGGCCATCCATCGTCAGTATACAGTCCATGAGTTCCTTTTTTCTCATTGACCACATACTCCAAGCAACACTTTAAATTTCGTTTCATGCATATACTCCCAAACTCAGTCACTAAGTCTTGCAATCCGCACTATCATTGGCACTATTGCACCTTAACACTTTCACTATTTCCCACAGTCACTAGCACTATTTCCCACTTTCGCTGGCACTATTTCCCCTCATTGCTGGCACAATGTTTCACCACCACTAGTACTATTTTCCTTTGATATTGGCACTGTTTCTCATAATAACTGGTTCTACTTCCTACTTTTAGTGACATTATTTCCCACTACCAATGACACTGTTTTCTACAATTATTGGCACAGTTTCCCCCTATCGCTGGCACAATTTCCCATGATCACTGGCCCTATTTCCACTTATGACTGGCACTTTTTCCACTACCACTGTCACCACCACCGTTATCTTCATCAGCTACGATTTCTCTCTCTCTCTCTCTCTCTCTCTCTCTCTCTCTCTCTCTCTCTCTCTCTCTCTCTCTCTCTCTCTCTCTCTCTCTCGGTATTTCCCATGGCAGAGATGTATCGGTGGGGCAGTGATGTGCAAAAATCCTCCCAAACTACAGTGCCGGGAAAAATATGGACCAGTGTGTGTGTGTGTGTGTGTGTGTGTGTGTGTGTGTGTGTGTGTGTGTGTGTTATAGATGAAGCCAGAGAGAGAGAGAGAGAGAGAGAGAGATTTTCATATTGGGGTGTTAGGATGTAGTTCGTAAATATAACACTTTTTTTAGTCGTTTAATCGTTCGTCATTTTTTTCCTCTTTTACAGATGCCCAAGGTCTGTGTTGTATGATTCTCTCTCTCTCTCTCTCTCTCTCTCTCTCTCTCTCTCTCTCAGTAACCCGTTTAATCATCCATGTAATATTTTGTACCTTTTAGATGTTATGGTTCAATTCTTCCTCTTTTATTGCTCTATTCTTTCATCCCTGACTCCATATCCTTTTCATTGCTCCCCATTTCCTTTTTTTAACTCTTATGTCCTCCCATCACTCCTGTCCAGCTCTGTTTTACGCCCCCATCACATTGTTTTTTCCTCCCCGACTTTATTTCCCATTCAGCCACTTCCTTCGCCTCTTCCCTCACCTTAATTCCCTTATCTTCCCATTACTCCCCCATTCCTTCTCCCTTAACACCCATTCAGTTTCGACCTGGCCGTCTCCCTCACCACATATATTTTCTCCCCATATCAAATTACAGTCATCTCCTCCTCTTCCTTCTTCTCCCCCTTATCCCCCACCCACTGATAATCTCCCCCTCCCCTTCTTCCCATCCACCTCTCCCCTTTCTCTCCTCCAGTTCCTATCCACCCACACACCTCTAATCCTTCCTCTTGTTCCCTTCCTTGATCCCTACCTTCCTTCCTTTTTCCTTCCCTTCACTCCTCCTCTTCCCATCCGGTCTGATTCCCTCTTCCCTTCTTTTTAATTTTATCTTTATATCCCCATTTTTCTTACTGGCATCCTTTGTCTTCTTTCTGTTCCCTCCCTTACCTTATTCATCCGTTTACCATGTCTTCTTTCATTCTTCCTTCGCCTTTCTTCCCTTCCTTTTCCTCTCTTTTCACCCCACATTGCTGTTTCATTTCCTCATCTCTTTTGCCTTTGCTTCAGTCATTTCCTTCCTCATTATTTCCTCTCTCATTGTGTTCATTTTGCACACACTGTTCTCCTTTCATCCCTCCTTCAGAAGCTCCCCCAGCTTTCCACACTCCCTTTCCTCTTCTCCCCCTTTTACTTCTTCTCCCTTTCTTCTTCTCCTTTTCTTTCTTCTTCTCCCCCTTATTCCTCTTCTCCTTCTCTTTCCTTTCCTCTCCTCCTCTTTCCTTTCCTCTCCTCCTCTTTCCTTTCCTCTCCTCCTCTTTCCTTTCCCTCTCCCTCCCCTGCTTTTGCTCCCTCTCTACCACTTTCTTCTCCTTCCCTGTCTCCCTCTCCCTCTTCAATAGCTCCCTCTAGCCCCTTCTCCATTCCATCACCGTCCCATTCTCCCCGTCCCTTTAAGTTGTGTCTACCCTCCCTCTGAGACCCATCTTCTGGAAATATGTCCTTCGTCTTGTGGGAGTTTGGGGGAAGGAGGTCCTTTCATTATCGAAGGACTTGTAAGGCCTGTGTTGTCTCTGCTAGGTGGTGGCTGAGAGAGAGAGAGAGAGAGAGAGAGGGTGGTGAGTAAGTGGCCGAGACAGACAGGCAAAACACTGAGTAAAGCTTATAAATTTTAAGTTTTCATCATTATCTTTCCCCCTGTTCTTACTCCTTTGCCTCCCACCATAACAATCACTTTCCCTCTTATCTTTAGAGTGCTCTTCTATTCCTCTCTCCTTTTCAGCTTGCCTTTCCATCACCCCTCCCAATCCAGTCTTTCTTTCCTTCTTTATCTCCTATCAGATTTGCTTCCACTCTCCTACTATATTTTCTCTTATCTCACCCGTTCCACAGTCTTTCCTTCCTCTTCCCCTCCTGTCAGGTTTGCTTCATTACACCTGTTTTCTTCGCTCATCAGTTTCCACAGCCACTTCTTTTTCTCCCTCCCTATCAAGTTGTCTTTCTTTTTCTTCCCTCACTCTTCCCTCTCCTTATGTTCCCATTTCTTTTCTTCCTCGATTCCTCTTTCCTCCTCAGACTGCCTTTCCCTCACTCCCTTCTTTCCAGTCCCTCACTCCTTGTCTTCCTGCATCTAGTTAGGTCCCACTTTCCTCTCTTGCTTCTCGTATCGCCATTTAATTTTCCACCTCGGCAAGCCATATCCCTCCATTCCCTCGTCCTCCATATCAGTGCACTTCTTTACTTCCTCCCTACTCCTTTTTCTTCCTTCTGTATCTGCCACCCCCCAACTGCAGCTTGCTTTGTTCACTTTATTTTGGCCTATACTATTCTCTTATGCTGAATGTTGAGCTGTATCAAGAATAATCCAACTGTATGATGCTAGAACCATAGTATTGTCTTATTTTGCCATTGTGCTGCTGGGAAAAAAGCTACAGTACAGACTAATGAAAATTTCGAATTTCAGGTGGACGAGCTATATCATATCCTCTTAATCTCACTCTGGTAGTTCTCCAAACTGCTTCACTTTTATTTCCATAGTTCTGCGTTATTTAGTTCTTCTGCATCCTATTAGCTTTACTTACAAACTATAGTGCACTTTTTCTTAGCTGACAAAGATTTCTTACAAGTTTCAGCTCATTTGATGGCCAAGTGCAGTCAGATTGCTTGGCCAGTTCACTAGTAATCAGGGAGAATTATTCCTACCTGGTAAAAATGGCTTCTCCAATTTTTTGCAGCCAGGCCTTCGTTTTAAGTTCTGGGAGTGGCACATTTCCATCAGGGTAAGACAGTGGGACTTCTGTGTGCTATCCTTTTCACACACTGATATTTTTCCTCTTTATTCGTCCTTCTTCTTCCCTTTTCTGCCCCATATCCTTCTTCTCCCTCTCGTTCTCCATCTCAATTCCTTCGATTACCTGTAGTTCTTACCAGCATGCATCGATCTTCAATTCTCCCCCAGTCCCTCTCTCCATTTTCCTGTTATCCACTACCAATACACCTATCCTCTACACACACACACACACACACACACACACACACACACACACACACACACACACACACACACACACACACACACACACACACACACACACACACACACACACACACACACACACACACACACACACGCACACACACACACACACACACACACACACACACACACACACACACACACACACACACACACACACACACACACACACACACACACACACACACACACACACACACACACACACACACACACACACACACACACACACACACACACACACACACACACACACACACACACACACACACACACACACACACACACACACACACACACACACACACACACACACACACACACACACACACACACACACACACACACACACACACACACACACACACACACACACACACACACACACACACACACACACACACACACACACACACACACACACACACACACACACACACACACACACACACACACACACACACACACACACACACACACACACACACACACACACACACACACACACACACACACACACACACACACACACACACACACACACACACACACACACACACACACACACACACACACACACACACACACACACACACACACACACACACACACACACACACACATTCTCCTTACCCCACAATCAAGCCCAACAGCCTGCACCACAATACAAAGCCCTCCATCACTTTCTTCCATTCTACTCCCCTCCATCACTTCCCTCTCCTTCATCTCTCTCTCCCTCCCAGTCTTCCATTCTACATATCGCCCTCCACCTCCCTCCGCCGCTTCCTCTCTCTCTCTCTCTCTCTCTCTCTCCTCTCCAATCACCCCACTATGGCCCAATCCCAGAGTTTTCCCCCTAAATACGCAGTTTGATGTCATAAAATTCAGAAGCTTCGCAAACTCCGAAACGTCCACACCTTAAGACAATCAAGGTATTCCCCCGAGGTAAGAGGTGCAAAAGTTTAATAAATAGACTGTGGTTTAGGAGGAAGGAAGAGAGAGAGAGAGAGAGAGAGAGAGAGACTTTCATCCCTGCATATTACATTGGAAAATATGAACATGATCAAAGAAAGCTCCAGGATTACTGCAGAAAATATGAAAGTAATTACAGAAGGCCTGAGAGATTACCGGGGAAAATGGAACTGCGCCTACAGAGGATTTACCTGCTGCATTTACAGAGCAGTTTTAAAGAGGACGGAATAGCCTTTGGAAATGTTTGTGTGGTTCCTTTGTGGACTCCAAGGTAACAGAAACTGGCCTAACATTTTTATCTCGGAGTTAAGGTATTGAATTACTGAAGCGCATACCGATGAAATAAAGTAACATGTGGAGGGAAAGGTGATTCTGATATTTAGTGAGGGTAGACAGGCTAATCAAAAGAGTGTAAGAACATTTCAATTAGTAGGGATTTTCCTTCTAAGTCACATATCCGGAGTCGTCAAGTATTGTGGCTTATTATCATTGACCAGCAGTGGATCAATAGGTAGATAGATAGACAGCAAAATAGATGGAAATAGATAGGCAGATAATACGATGAGAGAAAGTTCTTCCTTGTTCAGGGCATAGTTCCTTATTAATGCTGCAAAAATAATGTTCATTTCCTCCGTCGTGGGACTGATAATGGCGTCAAGAAAGTATACATATCTATCTATCTTCCCTTATCTCTCTCATTGTGGAAATTCTCTGGTAATGTTGTAAAGAAAAAGTCCTTATCTCGCCCCCTTATCTCCCGCGTGACTCTCGTGTGTGTGTTGCCCCAGCCATTTCCGAAATTCCCTTTAAAAAGAAAGTTTGTGTATATATAAGACTCCGGGAGCGCCTTATGCAAAATACATATCATGATAAAGAATTTGGCAAGTGGCTTAGAGGAGCGGGGGATATGCATAGAGGACGTTGGGTTAATATTCTTGGGTATTTTGGTGAATATTCATAGGGAATTTAGCTGAAGGTACGTGACAATTCAGATGAGTCTGCATTGGCAGTTTGGGTGAATATGTATAGGTGAATGAAGACGAAAGGATATACTAAATTTTGTTAATGTGCATACAGGGCTTGGGTTAATATCTTGGGGTATTTTGCCGAATATACATAAGGAATTTATCTGAGTATACTTGAGGACTAACGTAAGTATGCATGGAGATCTAAGATGAATATGTGTAGGTTAATTAAGAGGAATGTATATACTGAATTTTGTGGATATCCATAGTGAACTTAGGTTATTATCCTGGAGTATTTTGGCGAATATACATAAGGAATCTGGTTTAATATGCAGGAGAATTAAGGTGAGTATACATAGAAATTTGAGGCGATAATGTATTGATGAATTAAGAGGACTACAGATAGGAAATTTTTTGGATATGCGCAGAGGATAATGAGGCCCGATATGTTGGTGAATATGCATAGAGAGTTAAGGTGAATATGTATAATGACTTACGAGATATGAAAGTACAAGGGAATTTTGTGGATAGGCATTAATTATCTTCATTAATTGTGGCCAGGATCATTGGCAAATGAACACAGAGAAAATGGAGGATATTCATGGTTCATCAAATATAATATACATAGGAAATTGAGTGGTATATTGATAAAGGATTCAAATAAACATCGCTAGAGAAATTTGAAAATGGGCAAAATGCAAGAAGATTAAAATGATTAGGCATATAAACAGCCACTGAGATGAGCTGCAAAGGAAGATCAGATAAACCCATCCACTACAATGATGCATTAGATTTGCTTATTCCTACTCCACGCCTTTTCATTCAACTTAGGAAAGACTGTCAGTAGCAAAAGGGCTATTGAAGGCTATTTCTAACCTATGCAGCTTGAAAAGCCTCTCCTTTGCAAAGTAAAATCGTGTATAGACAGCAGTAATAATCTAAACTTCCCATCATGGCAGTTAAGAGGTAGTGTTTATGAATATGCATGGGTAATATAGCCTAATATATGCAGGGAACTTGGCTATATATATTTAGCCTTATTTGCCTTCAACATTGAGGCGAATATACCAGAATGTACGTAGGTGAATTGTAAATATAGGCAGGAGATATAAATGAATATGCATGAGGAGCTTAGATGCATATACAATGAATGTTTAGCCGGCAAAAATAAATATATACATTTCTGATAGCGTGAGGGTTGAAAACTTCGAAAGTATGCAAAAATGTGTATTATAAAAGTGTTTTTTTTATGTGTGTGTGTGTGTGTGTGTGTGTGTGTGTGTGTGTGTGTGTGTGTGTGTGTGTGTGTGTGCTTGTGTTTGTGTACGGAATTTGGAGAGTTGAAAAGGGTTCGGAGTGAGTGAGAGAGAGAGAGAGAGAGAGAGAGAGAGAGAGAGAGAGAGAGAGAGAGATTAAAAGGAAAATGGAAGAAAGTAAAAAGCACGAGCAGAACGCTGGATGGAGAAAATTGAGAGGGTGAAACTGGGAAGAGAAGAGGCAAATAGACAGACAGGCAGACAGACAGATAGATAGGCAGATAGGTAGATATATATAGAGAGAAAGACAGACAGACAGACAGATCAAGAGACGGGGGGGAGGAGGAGGCGAGACAGCAGTTTCTCTCCCTTTTCCTCTCTTCCTCTCCCGGCAGTCACATTCTTTATTTAAATCAGATTGGTATAAGTGGACGTGGGAGGGAGGCTGTGGAGGGAGGAGAGGGGGAGGAGGGAGGAAAAGGAGGGATGGAAGGAGGAGAAAGAGCGGAGGAGGAGGGAGAGAGGGAAGATGGAAAAGGGAGAGAAGACGGAATGATGTGGAAAGGAGAGGGGAATTAGGGGAGAGGGAATGAGAAGGGAATGAGTTTTGAGTAGGCAGAGGGGAGAGGAAATGGGAAGGGAGGAGAAATATGAAGAGGAAGGGAAAAAAGAAACAGGAAGAGGGAGAGGGAAGGGAGGAGTAAAAAATTCTGGGAGGGAGAAGGAGAATTTGGGGAGGGCATAAGAGGGGAACGTGTCTTGGGTAGGAGGAGGGGAAAGGGAAGAGGGAGGAGAAGAAAGTAAAAAAGGAAGCATCGAAAGGGCATGGAGAGAGAGAGAGGGGGGGGGGGATGGAAAAGAGGAGGCAGGGGAAAAGAGAGGAAGGGAATTGCAGGGATAAAAGTGATAAAATAATTTCAGTATTCTCATTATTATTATTATTATTATTATTATTATTTTATTATTATTATTATTATCATCATCATCATCAATAAAATTATTCATATCATAGTTTGCAATAATTATGGGTGTATTGTGTCACTGAAGATAGTACTATTTTTTCTTATTAATTACTGTATATATTCCTTTTTCAGGTGAGTCTGGTGCTTCTCATGCCGTGATACGAAGCAAGTATAAGTGCACACTAACGTAGGTACACTGGTGTACCCTAAGGTAATATTTTTGATACAGTACAGTTTTGTTTCATTTCGTTTATAAGGGCCCCCACATGCTTGCATGCGTCGGCCTTGGTCACCTAATGATGGTTCTTCATGCTGCTTGATCTCTGGCAGCCTCCCTATCCAATTCCTTATTCCTGAAGTCACACTCTGTGACGTCCCAGGTCTTTTTCGGTCTTCCTCTCGCAGCCCCTACCCCCAGCGTTAATACTTCTCACTTTTTACACCCAACTGTCATCTCCCATCCTTTTCACATGCCCAGACCATTTCAGTCTACCTCTCCTCATCACAACACCAATATACTCCAGTCCCATCCTTCCTTTTAACTCTTCCATCGTAAACCTAGCCCCCCCAGCCTCGCATTCAAGGACGTACTGGACATCCACCTAATCACTGTCATTTCTGTGCGTTTGAGTTTGCGAATATCCTCTTCCTTTAATATCCAGGTCTTACTACCATACAGTATTACACTCCTAACACATGCCGTATACAAAGATCACTTAGCACGAGGAAGAGCCCTCTCAGTGTCAGGAGAAGCGACAGCTCCCTGAAAATATTCCAACGACTCGTCATTCAAGGCGCAGAGCTAGCTCCAGCCCCACCTTCAACACTTAACCAACTTCCCAAGTAACAAAACTCTTTCACATACTCGAGAGACACACCAGCAAGGCCAGTCCATTTACGCATGACAATCTCTACATACTCTCCCAGACACGCCGCACACACGAAGTCAGCATTATCTCTCAGTCTGCCTCTAATACCACTACATCTCTTGTGCACCCACTTATCACAAACTGCACAAGATGGACATAAATACTGATCCACCTCAATATGGAAGAAAGGACAGTGAGCAATGACTTTAGAAACAAAGTAACGCGAGTTTCGTATTTTTTCGACTAAAAAAAGTGGACCAATATTACTATACTGTTAACAATAAAAATGTCGCTGCTCCCTCTCTGTTGCCTTTCTAAATTGCAGAACGTTGAGTTTAGAAATTTACTGTCCGTCCTTTTTCAATAGCCATACCTTATCAAGCCCACGAGAGAGAGCTGTATCCTAGTTTACAAGGTCTCATCTCCCTTCACCGAGCGGAAAATTACTGTTTTTATTCGGTCTGTTTGTTATGTTTCTGTGACCATGTTGTGAAGCTGTTGTTTATCTTTCATTATGGTCGTTCCCTCTTTCTCCCTCATAAATTCTTTTGTTGTAACATTTCAGTGCTTGTCTGATCATCGCCTTTGTTGTTAATTTTGCTTCATTCTTTCCTTGCTTATCAGTTTATCGGGTTTTTTCCCTCTCCCCTTCGGTTCCTCCTCTGTTATCTTGTTATCTGTTCTTTATTTATTTATTTACTTTTATATACATACCGTATTTATATATTTTTGACGTTTTCACCGCTCATTGCTTCGTTATATTTCTTAACTCATTCAGGCCCCCCATGACTCAGTCTGTGCTGAATAAAATCGTCTGGGGTTAGCTGGAATAGGTTACAGGAGATCAATGTATATGTAGTTCCTCTCGCTGCGATGAAAGATTTTTTTTATTCACGCTAACGTCAGAAGATTTTACTCAGCATAGGAAAGGCCTCTCTATCAGAACAGGTTCATTCTGTCTGCTTTAACCCCATCCACCCCAAGAGTCTCCCTTAATCTCTTCTTTTTCATGACTTTTTCTAACATTTATTCTTGCTATCTTTTTACAGTTTTATTCAGCTCTGAAGAGACTTTTTGGACTGGCCTTCATGAATCACATCCCTTCTAGAAATCCATCCAAAAATCCATAAAAATTTGTTGTGGTAGAAAAAAGAAAAAAAGGCACAAGTTAAAGGGGTTGACTAAAAAAAATTGTCTGACGGAAGCAAGAATCGAGAAAAAAAAAAAAAAAAGACATGGAACGACGAGGCTTAACTCATGCGTATATATATTTATTAATTGTCCTTTTCCCTCCCCCTCTGTTTCTCTTTTATCCAGTTATCATTTTATCTTTCATTTCCGCTTTCCCCTCCTTTTTACCTCGTTCGTTTACTCTCCCTCCCTCCCCAACAATTTAGTTTCTCTCTTTACAGTCTTCTTTTTGTCATACTTTTTCAGGGATGCATGGGTGTTTCGGTGTATTTCTGCGTTTGGTTTTCTCTTGGGTTTCTCATTTTGTTATGTTCGTGTTCATTATTTTAACGACTGTTTTTTTTTTGTGTGTGTGATTTTCGTTATCGTTATTGTTACCATCATTATCATCTCCAGCAACCATCATCCTTATAAACACTTATAATCATCATCAGCAGCGGCATCACCCAGCCCATCAACAGCATCATCATCATCACCATCATCATCATCATCATCATCATCATCATCACCCAACCCATCACCACCTCCATCATCATCATCATCATCATCATCATCATCATCATCATCACACAGCATCCCTGAACATATTCCAACTTTTAACAGATCCAGCCACAAAATAGCGCAGATGGTGAATTTTGATGATGTGAAGGACTGTCCTTATTTACCTCCATCAGTTTTCTCTCTTCCTACTTCTTCCCATACCCCATTTTTCGATCTCCCCATCTCACAATTCTGTTTTTCTCTTAATCCTTACATCCAGTCTCCCGCATTCCCCAAACCGATTGTTGCTTTTTCTCTTAATTCTCTCTTCCCATCTCCCTCATTCCCCAAACCAATTCCAGTTTTCTGCCACTGATCGCTTCCCCTCTTCTCCCTCATTCCCCAGACCTTTTATTTGTACTCTTGCTACTTCCAGATTTTTTTTTTTTTTTTTTTTTTTTTTTTTTGTTAAATGACTTTCGAATTACATGGGCAGATACGTCCTTTACTAACTCCTTCACTACGAGGGAGTCTCCTTAGCCCAAAAAAGGTAATAGTGCTGAAAGGGTTAATGTATCATCCACTTCCTTCATTTCACCTTCATTAATTAATCTCATTTTTTTCCTGTTATTTGTGGCTTCCTCCCCTTTTTCATCCTGTCACCTTCCTCTTCCCAATTCCCATTTTCTTTAAGCATTGCCTCCCATTTTCTTCTCCCTCATTACGCGAACCGTCCTCGTATTTTCACTTACTCCCTTCATCCTCTTCCTTCCTTTCACTCCTTTATTTTATTTACCTTCATTTGACAGTTCCCTTTGCCCATCAGTAATCACATCCCATCATTTTCCTCTTTCCCCAACCTGTGTTCATGGCATCCCCCAGTTCCACCATCCTCCTCCTGCCCTCCACTCCCAGTTACCATTTTCTATCCCCAATCTCTCCCTCATCTTCTTCATTCCCCAACTCATTTGCTTACTTATCCCTTATTTCTCCATGCACATCCTTTCACTTCCCGTATCCCAATTATCCCATTTACTATATTCCGTCCATAAACACTTACCTATCGTCTCCCCTTCCCCTTTCCTCCCCATCCCATCTTCGTAAACTCCCCAGACTCCTCATCCTCTTCTTTTCTCTTTTACTGCCTCATTTTCCAGTCACATTTTCCTGTCACTAATCACTCTCCCATTTTCTCCTTCATTTCCCAGCTCATCTTCATAACTCCCCATTAACTCCCCATCTTCCTTCCTGATAGTCCTCCGTCCCCTCTTCATCAGCCAACTCCTCATCCTCATCTTTCATGTCATAGTCAGCCATAGTTTCCGTCTTCTTTCTCCGTATCCTGCTCTTGTCTAATCTCTCTCTCTCTCTCTCTCTCTCTCTCTCTCTCTCTCTCTCTCTCTCTCTCTCTCTCTCTCTCTCTCTCTCTCTCTCTCTCTCTGTGTTCTCTCTCTGTCATCGGTTACAGTTTCATTTCTTCCCTCTTTTCCATTTTCTGTTCACCCTTCCATTCGGCATCATCATCTTTCTCTCTTCCCATGTCAGCCTACATTTCATCTCATCGGTCTCCTCTCTCCATATTTCCAGTTTTCCATTCTCCCTTTCTCATAGTCTCAAGTTATTGTATATGCCACTTCACATCATCCCCTTTTCTTCCTTCTATATATTATCGTCGACAACCAACATTATTCTCTTTGCTATCATCGTTTATTTTCTATTTACATTTTTACTTCCTTTCTCTTCATAAATCACTCACTGTTTCATTCATCAGACTCTCTCGCTACTTCGTATCTGCATTGTCCCCATTTTTCGGTTCATAATTTTCTGTCCTTTTCTCTTTAGTTTATTCATCGTTATTATACAGTAGCAAACGTCTCCCATCTCATCATTTCCTATGTATTATTCCACATTGCCAACTTCCCCCATTCTTCTACCCCTCTTTATTTCCATTTCCTATCCTTCCTTCTCTTCCCACCCTCCACCAACCCATTTCTACCCTCTTCACTTTTCATTTCCATTTCATATTTTCTTCCCTTTTTTTTTTTTTTTTACGTGGAATTTGTATGAGTTCTTCATGATTATTTACTTTCCCTTTCCTGTACTTATCGTTCCTTTCGCAATCAGCTCCCCTCTTCCTGTTATCTTTTATCTTTCTCTCTTCCTTTTTAATCTTCACTTCATTATTCCCATTCTTACTCCTCCATTCTCTCTCTCTTTCCCCTACGCCGTAATCAAATCTTATCCCTTTTACCTCGTTATCAGATATTCTCCGTCATTTTACCCATCTTTTCTCTCTCTCTCTCTCTCTCTCTCTCTCTCTCTCTCTCTCTCTCTCTCTCTCTCTCTCTCTCTCTCTCTCTCTCGGCCTTATCTTCCTTCTGTGCTAAGGTCTCGTAACGTATTCAGAATGATGATGTATTTTTCCTCTTATTCTTCTGTAGCCTGACGATTCAGTTCAGTATAGGTTGTGTTTCTTTACCAAGGGATCAATAAAGGGTTACCGGATTTGGTCATTGGCAAGTTATCGATATTATTTTCACTTCGGTCATTACATTTGTGCGTTATTGGGATTGCATCTACAGTAATTCAGGTTGTGTATATTTATTTTTCTGTTGTTTCGGATACTTGTGTTTTTTCCTAGTACTGCATAAACTGTGTAATTCCAAGGTATAAAGGGACACCTAGCTAAGTCTGGCCCTCTGCAACACCGAGCCAGGCTTTGAGGTGTTGGCGGATGGAAGGCTACAGCAGAGGTCACACTGATGGACTGCTTTTCTCCTGCCTCCATCCTTTTTTCCGCCCTTCTCATCCCTCTCTCCTAAGGCCAAATATAGGAAAGCATTTTTTCTTCATTTCCCCTCGTCTTCCCCCTTTTTCCCTCCTTTTTCCCCCACTCTCCATTTTCCCTCTCTCACCTCTTCTCTTCCACAGCTTTTTCCTCCCTTACTTTTTCCTGTCCTTTGTCTATTTCCCTCCTTCCTTTCTTCTCCTCCCTCTTCTAATTCCCTTCCTCTCTGGCGTCCTGCTCCATTTATTTCTCATTAATCACTGTTCTGCTTCCTTTTTACCTCTTTAACATCCGTTCTCCCTTTCCCTTCACCTCCTCCCTTCTTCCTTTGCCTCCTGTATTTTTCTTAATCACCTTTCTTCTTCGGTTTACCTCTTTAGTATTTTTTTTTCGACTTTCTCTGTTCTCTTCCGTCTTCATTTTGTCTCACTCTCTTTCTTTCTTCCCGTTTCTCCTTTCTGATTTCCACTCCGAATCCCCTCTTCTTCTTTCCTTCCTCCGTTTCTCCCCGTCATTCTTTCCTTTCATCTCATCATCATTAAACTCTTCTTTATATCTCCTCATATCCTGCTCTTTACTCTCTTCTCACCCCACACATCTCTCTCCTCCTGTCGCTTCTTCCTTTGGTCCCTCCCATCACTCTTCTTTGCCTCTCACCTCCTCTCTACCCATCTCCTCTCAACCCCTCTCCACCTCTTTACCCATCTTCTCTCAACCCCTCTCCTCCTCTCTACCGTTCTCCTTCTCTCTTACCCTCTCCTCTTCTCTACCATATCCTTTCCTTTCCTTACCTTTTCCAACACTTTTTAGCTCACCCCACCCTTCGCAGCTCCTCTTCTTTCTCATCTCTTCCCCTTTTCTCCCCTCACCTCTTTCGTGTCCCCTTATCTCTCTCTGTATCTCTCCCTTTCTTCTCACATCTTTTAACTTCTCACTGCACCTCTTCCCTTACTTCTCTACTACCCCCACCTTTCACATCTCCCCTCTTCTCCTCAGCCTTTGTATCTCTTCTTCCTCACATGCTTCTACCCCCCTCCCCTTCTCTCTGTATTTACCTCTTCTCTCACCTCTTCTTTCCTCTTTTCTGCTCTCCCCGATGTTCTTTCTTTCCCCTCTTCCACCACCCCTCTCCCCTCTTCACCCTTCCTTCCCTTTTTATCCCTCTCCTCTCCTCTTACCCCTCTCCTCCCCGTACCCTCATCCCTCCGATAATGAAGGCGGGAGGCGAGGAACCATCATCATCCACACCGCCCAGTCGCTTTCACCGCCCCTCTCTTTACCGGAGACAGAGAGAGAGAGAGAGAGAGGGCATGGGAGGGAGGGGGGGGAGAGGAGAAGAGAAATGATGCCAAGGTAAAGAAGAGACGGACAGAAATGGAACGAAGATAGAAAGGGGGATAGGAAAGTAAGAAGATGAGAAGAAACAAGTAGAAAAAGTCAGATAAAAACGCTAGCAGCAGTGTTAACAAGAGGCCTATTGGCTGTAATGAGGGTATCCACTTTCAGATAAGGTGGGCAAGTTGCGAAGATATAGAGTACAGGTTTAAGGCTATGAGAAAACGGAGGAAATTTCTCGGTTCGTTTTGTGTGTGTGTGTGTGTGAGAGAGAGAGAGAGAGAGAGAGTTCTTTTCAGTGTCTTGATGGTGTTAGCAGGTTAGTATTGCCCCTTACGTCTCCATAACTCTGCACCCAGATATCCTGCCCCTGCCTCCCACCTTCCCTGTCCCCTCTCCCTCTCCTCCCCTCTTCCTCCTTCCACTCACTCTCTTCCCTCTCTTTCCATGTCCCTCTTTTCCTTCCACTCCTGTTCTCTCTCGTCTTGCCCTCCGTTCCCCATTCCTCTCCCTTCTTCCTCCATACAATCCCCTCCTCCCCAACACCCTCCTTTCGTACATTCTCTTCTGTTCTCCCTCCTTCCATCCATCTTTCTTTCCATTCCCCCATCTTCCCCTCACTTTTTTCTCCATTCCCCTTCCCTCCTTCCACTTTTCCTTCCTCCCTCCATTCTTACTTGTTCACTCTCTCCCGTTCTCTCTCTTTCCTCCCTTACTTCCTCCCTCGTTCTGTCTCCCGCCTTCCCTTCCTTTTCTTCCCTAATAATTTTCTTCCCATTGTCCCTCTTTGTCTCCATTTCCATTCATTCTCACTCTCCTTCCCTCCCTTTTTTCGGTCCTAGCTCCCTCCATCCCTCTCTCCCTTAGTCCCACTCTCCCTTTCCATGTAATCTAAGTATCTACCTCTCTCTCCCACTCTCCTTCATTCTCACTGCCTATTTTCTCTTCCTCATCAACTCTCTATATCCCTCCACCTTTTCTTCCCCTTCCTTTCCTTCAGTCCCACTCTTTGCTTTCAGTCTCACTCTCTCACCATCTCTCACTCCTTCTCATTACCTGGCCTTTTTCCTTCTCTCTCACTTACTGCCTTTCTTTCCCTTTGCAACTCTCCATCTGCACCTTCCCTCTTTCCCCCTTCCCTCAGTCCCAGTCTCTTACCTTCCAGTCTCAGTCTCCCTCTCGCTTCTCTTTTCTCTTACTCTCACAGCCTACCTTTCTCTCCTTCCTCCCCTCGCTTCATCCCTCCACCTACCCTCCTCCACCCCTCCCCTCCTTCATCCCTCCTCCACCCACCCCCACCCCCGCACGGCAATCACCATACACTAACAGCAAGGTATGGCCACACTCAGAATATACCCACTTTATTCTCTCTCATCTTCACCACCTCTCTCTCTCTCTCTCTTTCTCTCTCTCTCTTATATTTTTTCCATCCCTTCCTTTTACCGCAGTCTTTTACGTTATCATATTTTTCCTTTTTTTCTTCCTCTTTTCCCTGCATCCTTTTTGTGGCCTAATATTTCCATTATCTCTTATTCACCCTTCCCATTTTCTCCTCTGCTTTCCATAACTCCCCGCCTCCTCCATTTTGTTGTCGCTTTCCTTAATCCCTCTCTTGTGTTCCTCTCTCCCTTTCTCTCTCTTTTGTTTTGCTTCTCTTTCTTTCTTCATTGTCCCACTCCCTGTCTCTTCGCTCCTTCTTCTTCTTCTTCTCTCCTTTTTTCTCTCCCTTCTCTTTCCTCTGCTTTGCTTCTTCTGTCTCTTTTATTCTCGTTCCTATCTCCCTTTACTGTACCTTCTCTCTCTCTCTCTCTCTCTCTCTCTCTCTCTCTCTCTCTCTCTCTCTCTCTCTCTTCCAGTCCCACTTCTTTCAGTTCTTTCTCTCGCCATTTCACATCTCCCTCTTCCTCCCCAGTCTTTTCTTTCTCTTTCGCCCTTTCTCCTCTCCCACTCTTCGTCTTATCATACCTCTCCCTCTCCTCCCTCTCTCACCACTCGTATCTCCGCCCTGTCCCCTTCTCCCTAATCCCTCTGCAATACTCCCAAGGCTCCCACCGTCTCCTGATGACCCCACTCTCCCCTCTCCCACGGTGCCTCCCACACCGCCCCACACCCACATAGTCACCCACACCCCCCATTAACCTACGTTCTCATACCTGCCCCCACTCCCCCCACCCACAATCTCATACCGTACTTACCCTCACTCCCATCCTCACTTACACTCCCACATTCACCCTTCAACCTTCACCCATATCTATTTCCATTCCCATCCCCATCCATCATTCCTCACTACCCCCTCTCCAATATCTATCCTCATCTCCTCATCCATACCTAGATTTCCACTCTCATACTCACATTCCCACTCACTTCCATACCCACCGATATTCATTCATCCGTTCTCCCACCCACCTAAACATGCCCACACTCCCACACCCACCGTCACTGCCCACATACTCACACCCACCCACCCACCTGCCCACACTGCTCACATTCCGTCACCCGCCCAATCCGACCTAGATTTCCTCACCCACCAGTCCACCCCCACCGCCCCACACCTCCACACCCGCCCACCCACACCGACTCATTCCACGCCGACCCACCCACTAACACCGACTCTCACTTCCACACTCACCCACCCACACAGACTACCCACACCACCACCTCCACTCACCAACACCGACACACTTCTATAGCCATCCACCCACACCGACCTACACTCCCATATTCACCCACCCACCCGCATCCATCGACACAGCAACCCACCCATCCACATCCATTTTCCAACCCACATCCATTCGCCCACCCACCCACCCATACACTCACATTCCCATATCAGCTCACACTCCAACACCCACTGACATTCCCATATAATCTCACACTCCCACACCCACCCACAATTCCACACCCACCCACACTCACACACCCACTCACACTCCCATCTCCACCCCCACACCCATATACGAGTAATTCCAATACGCCCTGCCCATCTTCAATCCCATACATATTCCCTCTCGTTCCCTTATACTAATCCAGTTAGTTGTAGAATAAATGAAATCGTTTACCGTGCGCATTTAGCAAAAGAATCGTGGCCGCAGTTGATTGGTAAAAAAATATTGCTTCTCCTCATAAGATTCTCCATAGTCCTCTCTCTCATATATTTTCTCTCTCTCTCGCTTTCCCGTATTTTCTCTCTTGCGTATATCCTCTCGTGCATATTTCTTGCATCACATTTTTCCTGCCTCACATATTTTCTCCCTCACAGTTTTCATCCTTCGCTTATTTTCTCCCTCACATTTTCTCTTGCACATATTTCCTCCTTCACATATTTCCTCCCTCACATACTTCCTCATTCACATATTTCTTCCTTGACATATTTCCTCCCTTACGTTTTTCCTCCCTCATGTTTTTTCTCCATCACGTATTTCCTCCATCACGTATTTCCTCCCTCACATATTTCTTCTTTCACCTCTTTTTCACTCATATTTCCTCCAACACATCCTCCTAAATTCAAAGAAACCCCTGTATGTCAACTTTTTTTCCCTCTCCTCCCAACAGACACCCATACACCCATCCATATATACTAATTTTAGTGAATATTCCATTACTGTCACTCATTCCCTGCGTCCACACATTCCCCACTCCCTGTCCTTCCAAAACCTCACATATTCCTCTTTGTCCATTCTCCATCTCTTCTTCTCTTCCGACTCCCTTCTCTGCTTTCTCTGTCTGTCTGTCTATCTGTATCTCTGTTTGCCTGTCTATCTCTTTGTCACCCACGTTATGTATCTGTCATCGTTCTCCTCTCATGTAATAATCTTCCCTTTCTACTCTTTTATTTTCACATATAATCGTTTCTGCACCCCTTCTCTGTTTCCTATCTTTATCGTTTGTGCTGGAATAATCTCTTGGTAATCTGCACTCTCATTCTCCTCTCTCTCCCCTTTCCCATAATTTTTCTTTCTCCACGCCTGACCTTTCCACATTTTCTCCCTTCCATACAGTACTTCCACACATTTCCCCTCCATCCACTTCTCTCTCAGATAACCCTCTTAAACCTTCTTATTCCTTTCTTTTCTCCCTTTTTATTTTCTTCTAGCCTGTCCTATCTCACAGTATTCACATCCTTTCCTTTCTCCCCTATTCTGTCCATCTTTCTCCACATGTAGCCTTCTGCATTCTCCTCATTCTCACACATCTAGCGCCACCCCCCACCCCCAGCATGTCTCTCATATAACGCAGATATTCCCTCCACTAAATTATCTCCTCTCCCATCCTTCATCTTTCCCCACACCTAACCTTCCAACATTCTACTTTCCCTTATGTACCCTCATCTTCCACACATTACCCTCACCTTCTCCTACATGGCCCTTTGTAAATTACTTTCTTACACACCCTCCTTTCCCATCGCTCTTCTTTCCCCACACCTAATCTTTCCATATTCTTCATTCCCTCACGCAACCCCTGCTGCTAAACATTCCTCCCTCTCCCCACCTCTCGCAGAACTCCTCACCTCTCGCCATTCTGTCCCTCAACCAGTCTCCTAACCATACTCTTAACCTTTCCATATTCTCCTTACCCCCAATACACGTGCTACATACTCGCTCACCCTACTCCTGCCCTCCCCCCCTCGTCTTCCACATTTCTCACATTACTCTCATGCTACGGGTCACATAATTATCAATGCACACTGACATTCCCACGTTCTCCTGTCTGTAGCATATCCCCTACTACTTGTAAGCCTGCTTACACACACACACACACACACACACACACACACACACACACACACACACACACACACACACACACACACACACACACACACACACACACACACACACACACACACACACACACACACACACACACACACACACACACACACACACACACACACACACACACACAACCCATATGTCATCGCATCAGTAATCCAAAAAAATTGACAGAATTACTTTTGTTATTCCGGTAACACTTAAAATCCTCAAAATCCCCCGTCCCCACAAAACTACTTTACCCACAGCATCCTAAAGCCAAATAGAGTTTCCATCCCCTGCAGTCCTCTAGTGGGATTATCTCTCTGAAACCAAGGGGGCCGGAGGCGGATCGGATACTCTGCTTAAAAGAAGGCAAAGGATCCGATGCTCTGTTTTATAATTAAGTGCCAGGGCAATGGTTGGTGAGGGAAAGAAAAGGGGGAGGAGGAAGGAATGGGAGAGGAAAGGGGTTAGGAAGGGAGGGAGAGGGAAAGAGTTTAGGTAAGGGTGAATGAGAGGGGGATACAGAAGGAGAGGGAAGGGGAGAAAGGAGAAGGATGAGCGAAGGGAGGGAAAGGTTGGAGAAGAGAGGGAATGGAAAAAGAAGACGGGGAGGGACGAGGGAGAGTGTGGGTAAGGGAAACGTGGGTTGGAGGAATAGGGTAAAAGAGAGAAAAGGAAAACAGTAAGAGAGAGAGGGGTGGGAGGGGAATTCTGCGTGAAGGAGATACCAAAACAATACAATAAAATAACCTGTATTGAAATCAAGTGTGAACCAGGGACAATGAGAGTGAGAGAGGGAGAAAATGGGGAGGAGAAAGTTGAGCAAGAGGGATAAAGGGCAGAGAGAGATGGAAAACAAGAGGGAAATGGGAAACAAAGTAGAAGAAAAGCGCATTCAGATAGTGCATACCTCCTTCAGTGCCTGAACCAGAACTCTCAGATCACCACCAAAATTTAATCAATTCTTCATTGTCTTTTGACTAACGTATCCACAAAATTTAACTGAAATTCATCACTTTTTTTTTTTTTTTAGATATCTACTGGACAAACAAACAAAAAAACGGTCCAGATCCCGAACTTTAATTCAAAACACCACCAAAATTTAAGAAAATTTTCCTTGGTCTTTGAACCTCTTAACCACAAAATTATATTTAAATCCCTCAGTAACTTTTTTGAGATATTTGTGGACAAACAGACAAACAGGGGTGAATACTTAACCTCCTCCAACTTCCGTTGGCGGAGGTAGCTATGAAGAGGGAGAAGGGGCAACAGGAAAAGCAAAAGGAGACATGCAGGTTAAAAACAGATGTGGAAGGAGAGAGAAAGAAAAGGGAGCGTAAAAATGAGTGTAGGGGGAGTACAAAGGAAATTCACCTGTCTTCCTGCTACTTCCAGATGATTTGACTGTAAGGCTTAATGAAGGCTATACTCAACCCCTCTACTGTAATTCGAAATGTTATGCCAGAGTTAATTGTTAATGCCTGTTATGTCTTGCCATCCATTTTGGAATGCCCCACTGAAGCTTTATAAAATCACTTGATATTAGCAACAGTTACGTAAAGCAGTGGTGGGCGTATTCAAGAGGTTAGACTTACCATCACGTAGCCCATCAGAGACATGTTGCCATCGGAAACTAAAGAGGATGTGCAGTGCACGTGCACCCCACTGGTATGTAGGCCAGCGACAGATACGTACACGCAAATACTTAGCTATGCACGCACAGACGCTCTCACACACAGGCAAATACACACACACACACACACACACACACACACACACACACACACACACACACACACACACACACACACACACACACACACACACACACACACACACACACACACACACACACACACACACCAAAATAGGAATATACATTACCAATAATTGTATTCCATTGCACCACAGCCATCAAAGCCTCTCCCTCAAACACATTACAGCAAAAGGCCAAAGGTGACGGCGAAGGGAGCAATATTACTGAATTATAGGTAGGAATAGTACGTGGAATTATTTGGTAGGCTTGTGTGTATGAGGTATTGTGTTTTTAATCAGGTGAGTGAGTTGTGTTCCATGCATTTGATTCCCATGACAGTCCTCTGAGAAGCATTAGTTTTTATCTCTGTAACTTGGTGATAATTAAATACATATAAAAATAATAAAATAACGATAACAATACAGTAATGATATGATAATGATGATGATAAGATAATTCTAATGATAAGTGGTAAGTACAAACATCATAAGTGTTTCTTGGAATTCTGTATTCGAATTTTATCCCAGAATCTGATCGGTTTCCTCTATATTTTCTTGCCCATCGCCGTGATAGTGAGAAATACGGATTGAGAGAGACTGCTGTCCATAGGCAGTTGAATCTTGCTGCCATCAGACGATTTTATCCAGCTTAGGTGTGGCTTTTTGTACTGAAGAGGTTTGACTGCTACATCTACCCTGTTTTCAAAAAGTCTCGAGCTATTAAAATCGTCTGGAGATAATGAGAATGAAATGAACAAGGCGTCATAGTAGTGAAGAGGTTGATGTGAGAATGGCATACAGATTTTATTTATTTATTTTTTTTACGGATGAACAGGAGAAGGAAACACACATTAAAAAAAAAAAAAAAAACGCATACGCCTAATTACAGGTGTCCTTCATTCATAAAAAATCTGTAACAGTTGGACTTGAACTGCAGTGGCTTGAAATTTGGGGAGAACTAATCAGTGGAAGTGTTTTCTTTATTTATACCCAGTACTATCCTCTTAACACTTTTCCAACTTTCCCTGCCTGGCAAATTCAGCTTCATTTTCGTACCTCATTTCCTCACAACAGCCTCTGCCTCAAGCCGTGTACATTATTCTCCAGCTCTTCAGCGACTCGCCAGTGTCATTATCAAATTCAAATTCCACTTTCACTTTCAAACATCCAGCTTCTTCTGACCTTACAGAACCCTTATTTCCCAACCTCATGACCACCCACCTTTCCCAACCTTTAACATCCACCTCATCATCAGTTCCTCAGCTTCTCCTGGAACTTATTACATCCATTTCTTCACCAGTTTTGTATCTCTGTCTAGACTTCTTGCTCTGCTTTATGATTGAACCTACAAATTACCCTTATTTCAAACCATTTTCCAATCTCTTTTCCCAATCCTAAACCTCCTTTGTATCCCTCCCTCCAGCCTTATTCCTCAGCTTTGAGATCGAACCTCAAGCCTCCTTATCCACAAATCCACCCCCCAAAATTTCCCAACTCTCCAACCCCAGCCTCCCCTGTAACTTATTAAAACCATTTCCCCTCTAGCTTATCACAATCCTACCTCATTCCCCAACCCATCCTGCAACCCCCCCCCCCTCTCCCTGCCCCAGATCAATTCTCCAGCCTGTCTCTAGTCCATTGCCTTCACTGGAACTTTTAAAATTCATTTCCCCACCAGCTTCGTATCTCTATCCAAACTTATTCCTCAACTTATGATCGATGCTTCAGTCTCCTTCTCCAGCCCCAGGTCCCCTCAAAGTCAATTCCACGGACTTGATTTCCACTGTCAGCCTCCCTCAGAAATTGTTTTAGCTATATCCCTACTAGTTTACTCTCCATACACTTCCCTCCCCTCTCCATTTTATCTCTCCATTGCTCCCCTCCCCCATTCCTCTTGCCTCTTTATCTCACCTCCCTCCTCCTTTCCCTTTCCCTCCTGTCATTCTTTTCTCCCTCCCTCTTCCCATTCCAACAATTCTTCCATCCCTCTTCTTCTCGTCATACCCCCTTCCTCTCCCCGTTTCCTTTCGTTTCACCACTCTCCCTCTCCATCGTCCTCTCCTTTCCCTCTTTCCTCATCCATGCCTCTCCCTTTCCTCATTCCTCCCCACTCTCCTTTCCCCCTTTTTTCATCATCTTGCATTCACTCTTCCTTATTCCACTCGCATTCTTCTCGCCGCTCTTTGCTCTCCTCTCTTTTCTTCCATCTTTCATTCACCCCTTTCTAACCCTTACCCCCTCCTCTTCCCCTTTCCCCTCTCCCCTTCTCCCCTTTCCCCTTCTCACCCTGTCCCTCACCCGTGCCTGGCCCCGGAACAGAATGGCACCACAAGTCTCTGGCCAGGCATTTCCCAGGGCATTTTCCGAGGTATTTTCAATGTGTTTTTCAGATCCAGGCGATAGGAGCATTCAAGGGGGTCACTGATTTAGGGGCGCGATGTCCAGGCCGAAGGGGAAAAGGGGGGCTTGAGGAGAAGGGGGAAAGAAAGTTGGGGTGGGCGGGTGGAGCAGAGAGTGGGAGGGGGAACGTTTTTCTTTTATTGTTTTTCCCTTTCTCTTTTCTTATTTTGCTTTTCATCCCTTGTTTCATTGTTTTTCATATTCTGCTTTTTTCCCTCATTGTCTTCTCAATTCTGCCTTTCATCCCTGTTCAGTGGTTTTCTTATTCTGCTTGTCTTCCCATTTTCCTTGTTTTTCTTCTGTATTTCCTCCCTAACCTACGCCTTCTTTCCAGTTCATTCTAACTCCTTTAGTTCGATGGTCTTATATTTGACTCTTCCTGTCGGTATATGATTTGACTCTTCCTGTCGGTATATGATTTGACTCTTCCTGTTGGTATATGATTTTACTCTGCAATTGGGAGATTTTTGGAACTGCCTGGGTAAGATATAAATTTCAGATGCCCATACACATAATCTCAACAGAATTCCCAGAAGGTAGCAAGGGATAAACTTATAGAAGACATCATCATTCTGCAAGGGATAAAAGATCATTGATTTTAAGAGGGGGAGCGAAGAGAAGCGAGGGAGGAGGAAGGGAGATCGGCTATGAAGAAAAGAAGGGAAACAGAGAGACTTTTTTCTTAATTGTCTTTTTTTAAATCTTTCTTTCACTTGTTTTCTTCCTTTTTGTCTCCTTTTCATTTCTTAAAGGGTCACTGATTTGAGAGTTCATGTCCACGGGGAAAATGGAAAGCTTGTTTTGAGGAGAAAGGAAAAAGAGGAAGGGCGCAATATAAGTTAAGGGCGGGAAATGGGAAAGAAGAGAGGGTTTCGTGAGAGAAAGTTCCAGAAGGATGGAAGTTACCTTTTGCTTCCTTCTTGTATTCATTTTTGGCCCTTATATCAGCCCTTTTCATTTTCTTTTTATCTTCTTAATTTTTCTTCTTTTCGTCTGTCTTTTATTATCCCTTGGTCAGTTTTGCTTGTCATATCCTTACTTGCTGCTTCGTTTCTTGTCATTTCGTTCTGCCTTTTTCAGTAGTTTTTATTTCTTATTGTCAGTCGACTCTTTCATTTTTCCCAAAGTCGGTTCTATTTCTGTTACATTCCGCTCATTTTTTTTTGTAGCCTTTCTTTCTCAACTATTTTCTACTCCAGCGACCTGTTCAATTTTATTTTTACCTCGTGTCTCTTCCCACTTTTTTCTTCTTTTTTTTTCCACCGAGCCAGATTATTTCCGGAGCGAGAGCAGTGGTTTTAAAGTATGTGCAGCGCGTCACATCATCAAATACAGAGATGTCAGAGGGAATATCAGAGGAATATCTAGATCTCTCCTTTATTTGGCTATGGCTGGCGTTCTGTGGGCCTGTGTTTCCTTTCTGCCATACCTTAAATTGGTCTACTTTTTTATTTTTATTTCCGTCCCATTAGATTTCACGCTGTCAATTGTGTGTTGCCTATTCGCTTTCTTTTCATCTTTTATTCTGTATCCTGTTTTTCATCATATAATCCTAGTTTTTTATTTCCTTCTTCCGTACCTTTGTCTTTTACGTTAACGCCATTCTTATTTGCCTATATTTTCTTTTCTTTTTTTTTTTTTTTCAGTATCCCGCTTTTCGTCTTACTGTCCAACTTGTTCGTTCTTTTTTGCCTTTTTCCTTTTTATAGACACTTGTCGTTTGTCCACATTTCTTTCCCTTTTCTGTACCTTTTTTCCCTGTGACCTTTCCTCGCGTTCCTCTTGACTTTCTTTTTTCACGTTTCCAATTTTCCTTTTTTCTTCCTTCTTTCTTTCGTTCCTTCACCGATCCAGATATTTCCTCAAGTGATGGGAGCTATTTTTATGGATCTGAACGGATCCTCATTGTAACTGGAACAATATAATGGGAATAAAACACACTTCACCTTGGCTACAGCTGGTGTAAAAGTATATCCCTGATTCAAAACTGATAACTGATAGGTAATTCCTTCACATCTTCAAGTGTCACCACTCCGGCGCTAATACCCACTGTCCATACCGAATACTTGCTAGGGCTGTTTCATTCAGGGCTGGCGTGATGATTGAATGTTAACAGGGATGTTTTGCAAGATCAGTAAATTCTGTTGTAAATAAATTCAAGTGATCAGTCTCCCCTAATACAGCCCAGAATCGACCTAACGTTCTTTCGCCCAGCGGATGATTTCTCTAACCACTCCACTACCATTTCTTGCAAAAAGCCAAATTTTCTCTCTACATTACCTTTGATATTCTTTTTTGTGTTCACAGCTTTTGAAAATTGTCATGAAGAGAGAAACCTGTACTGTACACAGGAAAAATCATCTGATAAATTACCAATATGCTGGGAATCGAACCAGGGACTCTCAGGTGAGAGCCAGGCAGCATACCACTACACCACGACTAGGTAAAAGTTAACGCACGTTGTCACACTCTTGTAACCAACGTCCCTCCGCCCCCACTGTGGGCATCGAGAGGATGAGTTAACCCCCTGGCACTCGGGCAAGTAGAATAAAAGCATCTACTTGCCCGAGTGCCAGGGGATTAACTCATCCTCTTGATGCCCACAGTGGGGGCGGAGGGACGTTGGTTACAAGAGTGTGACAACGTGAGTTACTTTTTACCTGGTCGTGGTGTAGTGGTATGCTGCCTGGCTCTCACCTGAGAGTCCCTGGTTCGATTCCCAGCATATTGGTAATTTATCAGAAAATTATCATATTGTGCCATCTATGTTCTTCCACACAGTTTCAGTAGTCTATCCAAGTAAAATTAGTATAGTACCTAACCTCTGCAGTTCTAGATGCCTACCCTAAGCTGAAATATAATCGTCTGGAGGTAGTAGAAGTACAGTATAGAAAAGAGGGTATTGTGCTAAACTGCCTACGATTAAACGAAAAAAGACGGGAGGTATCAAGGAAGATATGCAGAGAGAGAACTAGTCTAATTATAAGAATTTCTCTCTCTCTCTCTCTCTCTCTCTCTCTTTACGTGTGTTAATCAATTTTTCCTCGTTCTCCATTTCCTCTTTCCTTTTCGTTTTTCATTTCTCCCTTTCTCTTTTCTCTTCCAGTTTTTTCCCTTTCCCGCCCTCCTTTTCCCTCTCTTCCCTGCTTCATTTCCCCTCCTGCCTTCCCTGTCCTTCGTTCCCATCACCTTTATCTTTTCCCTCATCTTCTTATCATCATCTTTCCTTTTCCCCCCATTCCTCCCTTCCTCTTTCCTATTGCCCTCGTTCCCACTCCCTTCTTCTCTTCCCTTTGCTCATCCTTCATTTCCTTTCTTCCCCTCTCCTTTTTCTTCTTCCATCCCCCTACCTCAGCTAGCCCTAATCTCCTTTCTCCTACATCATCCTCTCTTTCCTTCTCCCTTCGCCTAATCCTCTGCTCTACTGTGCCCTTTCTTCTTTCTTAGCCTGCTCTCTTCTCTTTTCTGTTCCTTTTTATCTTGTTATTTATCGTCATAATCCTCTGCTATGCCATTCCCTTTCAGATTTTTAGCTTGGCCTCCTGTTCCTTCCATTTTTTAAATCTATGATTTCGTATTAGTATTATCATTATTACACCCACACGCACCACAGTGTGGGAGGGTATTAGTTTGATCGGTGTGTGTCTTTGTATGCTTTAGCCAGACTTGGTGGAAAGGGTGAGGGTTAACCAAGAGGCTGCCCTGCTTTTTTTTTTTTAAACAATAGGACAAAGGTCAAGGCAAATTCAGCCTAAAAAATTTCATTCCGTTTCTTCTTTTCCATTTCTTATATTTTTTCTTCGTATGTTCCCCTTACCTTTTACTTTTCCGCGTTTATTTCCAAAGTAAATTTTCTTCATCCTAGTGTTTTCCATTTTCGTGTTATATTTTCTCATTTTTTCATCATTTTTCCCATCATCTTATATATTTCTACTCACATTTGTACTTCCCTCTCGCCTCACATACACCTCAATATTTTCCCCTCATCTCATCCTTTTTCCGCCTTGTCCTATATTTCTCCTCGTCCTATATGTCCCTTAAATTTTCACCACGTTGTACCTTATATTTTCCCGTCGTCATATTCTACAGTAATCTTTTATTATACCCTTATTCCCTGTATTTCCCCTCATACTTGACGCAGGTCCTCTTTCCTTTGTATCTTTAATACTGTATTTCCCTGGTTCTGTGGTATACTCTTCGCCTTATATTTTTCACTCATACTTTTTTCCCATTGTATTTTCCCCTCATTTTATGGTTTCCCCTTCATAGATATTCCTCATCATAGTTTTTTCCTTCATCTTGTATTTTCCCATCTTTTTCATTTTCTTACATTATGTATTATGATATTTTCCATTCATTTTTCCCCAGTCTTATATATTTTTCCACTGTGTCAGATTTTCTCATTTCAATTTTTCCATCATCTGATAATTTTTCCCATATATATAATTATTTCCTTGTGTTTTTACTTTTATTTTTCATTTCCCCCATCTTATATTTTCCTTGCCCCTTTTATTTATACCATTCCCCTCACCCTTACTTCTCCATGCTTATTTTTTCCCTTTACACAATTCTCTCTGGGACCTCTTCCTTTTCTCTTTCCCCTCACTCCATACTGTTATCTCCCCCTCATTTTTATCTTTACCCCTCACTGTCCCCTCTTTTTCTTCTTTGCCCCTCTTCTCTTTCTGTCCCCTCTCCCTACCCTTAATTTTATCTCCCCCTTCTGCTTTCTCTCTCCCCTATCTCTCCCCTCTCCACCCACTCAGTACCTCGCATCCCTTCCCTTATTCATTCCACTTTCTCTCTTCCTTTCTCCTCCGAATTCGGTGATTCATTTTGTAAGAAAATACTATTAATATATATGTGTATTTTTTAAGGAGAAATACTTGGATGAATTTTAAGATATACAGAAGAAATGTTACGAGCAGCTAATTCATGGTCCAGATTATTTTCTTTTTACGTATACACGATTTTGTCTTGTTACCTACGAACAGTTGTACCAAGCCCTGTACTGAAGGGGCAAACAGTCGTCAGTAACCCCTTTAACTGGGTGGCACTTTTTTCGTGTTTTATTAGTGAGGACAGACTATTTTTTGCTGCTTAGAAAAAATATCCCCCTGTACCATCTTCAATACGGAGAATTCCCTTACATTTCGTGTTCTATCTTTAGGCATTTTTATTCATTACTAGGGAGGTTTTTCGAACTGAATGGATTAGAGATTCATGAAGCCTTCCACTTCCAGGACACAGTGTTGAATGAAATGGCTAGTAGAAGCAAGACAAAAGTATAAAAGGGCGTGGCTCTATCGAAGAGGTAAAGCTGTGGCAGGAGCAGTGCTTAGCGTGAATATTGCCAGTATTGTCTTTCACTTTAGCCGAGGTTAGCAATTAACTCCCTTGGTACGAGATGCCTCCCTTATACTGAATAAAATTATATGACTAGCAAAATGAAAATGAAAAAAGACGTTATCACAATGAAAAAGTTGATGGATATTCTTGCCAGCCTCCTTAGCATAACAGGCTTTTCCAAATATAATTAAAATTGACTAAGGTTAAAAAGAATAAAATATAAACGACATAACCGTGTTATAAGGATTGTTATAATATGACTCATATACGTTGTATTATTTCATAAAAAAAAAAAAGGTAAGAAATCGATGAGGAGTAGGACTAAAGTAATACTAATTCGCATAGGTTCTCTGAAAATAGTTAACCAAAAAATTATATACGTCTTCTTTTTTTATTTATTCTTTCTACCGTCAGACGATTTTATTCAACATAGAAGAGAAATATATACTGACAGGGTTAATTAAAGGCGTATCAAACCTGTTCGGTTCAGTGATTCTCATTTTAGCCGAAGATTGAAAAAAATTACGTACAACAGACGTCCTCGGAATGAAAAGTTCAAACTGGTACGTTGTGGTTTGCTCTGATCTTTTATGTATGGGTTTCCAAATTCTTCACCAATTCAATAAATCTTGAGAGAGAGAGAGAGAGAGAGAGAGAGAGAGAGAGAGAGAGAGATTCTGCTTTTTTTTCTTTTTCTTACACAAATTGACCAAATCATTACAGCAGGTAGTATTGCCAAGACTTAGCAATGTTATTATCCATGAGTCCATTGTCTTATCAGTCATCCTACGCTCTCTCTCTCTCTCTCTCTCTCTCTCTCTCTCTCTCACCTCAAATCTACCCTGTCCCCACCTCACCCTGCGTTCCCCCTTATTTTTCTTCCTTCATTCCTCCTTCACCCTACCCTTATCCTCATTTCTGACTTGTTCTCCATCATCTTACGCTCATCCTTACTGTCCTCTATCCCTTCCCTCACCTTACGTAATCCCATGTCCCTTTCCTCACCCTATCCTTAGCTTTATCATCATCCTTGTCCCCTCACTTAACCTGCCCTCATCCCTATTCCTCCCCTCACCCCTATTCCTCCCCTCACCCCTATCCCTTATCTCTATCCCTCCCCTCACCTTTTTGCCTCCACTTACCCTTATCCCACCCCTCACCCTAATTTTTCACACTTCTCCCATTGTTATCTTTGTTTTTTGTTTTTTTTTATGCGAGGAAGAAGGAACCAAAGGCCGCGAGCCCGCAATTACTGTTCCTTCCACTCTTATCTCGCCCACTACCAACTCCTCACACTCATTCTTCTTCCTTATTCCTCCCCCTCGCCCCCTCTCCCATACCTCGCCCCCTCTCCCCTACCTCACCCCCTCTCCCCTCCCTCACCCCCTCTCCTCTCACCTTTCCTCCTCCTCCAGCTTTATCTCTTCCCTCTGCCAGTCTGCTCTCCTCTTCCCTTTTTCCTCCCCTCCCCTCACCCTTTTCATTCCCCTCTGCCCTTCCCCCTCCCGTTCTCGCCCCTACCCATATCTCCCCCTCTCCGTCCTCCCCGCCCCTTTCTTTTCCCCTCACCCTTATCTCTCCCCTCACCCTCCCATGTGCCCTGTATCGCTCTTCCCCTCTGACGCACACATTCAGCTCACACATGCCTCTACGCACATAAATAGACACACACATATACTCAGTGGGTCGCAGACTTAAAACTCACAATTGCACTAACTAGTAAACTTTAACACACGTGCACCTGAACACACACACACACACACACACACACACACACACACACACACACACACACACACACACACACACACACACACACACACACACACACACACACACACACACACACACACACACACACACACACACACACACACAGAAAGAGCTTAGTTAGAATGACAAAACTTCTGCGTGGCTTGAATCTCTGACTTATATATGTCTTCCTGTCCTGTTTGGGTGTCTTTTATTTCCACATATTTTCATCTTTCTTTTTCATTCGCCTTTGTTTTTACTGTATTCACTTATAATTGGTGCTTTGCCTTCTGCTTATACCATTCCTTTTATGTCAGTTTGTTTTTTATTTTCTCCTTTGTCCTGTTGCGAATTACATTTCTCGTATCATTTTTCGTTTTTAACTATACTTTGTTTTTTTTTTACGTATCCCAAAAGATATGTTTCTCTCTCTCTCTCTCTCTCTCTCTCTCTCTCTCTCTCTCTCTCTCTCTCTCTCTCTCTCTCTCTCTCTCTCTCTCTCTTTCTGTGTGTGTGTGTGTGTGTGTGTGTGTGTGTGTGTGTGTGTGTGTGTGTGTGTGTGTGTGTGTGTGTGTGTGTTTTCTTTCTTACCAGTGCCCATCGCCACGCTTTTATTTTAGAGTCAACTGGCCAGAAGCATACAGTACAATTACCTGCTCCTGATTTCACGAGACTCCTGCCTTAGATTTGATCCATTAAAGTGACTATGTAGTTTTAAATGCGTAGGGAGCGGAACCACCAGATGTAGGAAGTGGAACCACCAGATATAGGGTGCGGAACCAGCAGATGTAGGGAGCGGAACCGCCAGACGTAGGGAGCGGAACCACCAGATGAAGGGAACGGAATCACTTGACTATAAATCACTTAGGTTTTGAACGTGGTTGCGGTACGGGGTGAGTTTAATTTGAAGGTGCCTTCTAGCCTGTTATACATGTATGAGAGAAAACGGATGCTGGGTTTAGCCTAGAAAAAGACAGTACACCAGTAGCAATCTGTAGGTAATGTCATCCACCTTCTCGCAAAGCTACTGCCCTAGCTATACATTTGTTTTCTTTTTTCTTGCGTTTTTCTTTCCCTCCATGTTCTCTTCCTTGTTTATATATGTTTTCCTTGCAGATTTTTCAGTATTTTTTTCATGTTTTTCTTACTCTTCTTATTTTTCTTAGTTTTATTTATTTCATTTTTCATTGTTTTCTTTTTAACTCTTTTTGTTCTGCCCCTACTTTCATCTCCTGCATCCTCTCATTCTCCCCTTTCATTTTTTCCTCCTCTCATTCGTTCCCTTTCTTTAATTCTTCCCCTTTTCCTTTATTTCTTCCCATCCTGTTTTCATTTCCAAATTTTTCTTCCGTTCCGGATTTCTTTACCCCTATTCTTTCTTAATCGTTCTTTCCCTCTCTCTTGGTCATGTCCCTACTTTTCTACTTATTTCTAATCCTTCTTCCATTCTTTGTTTTCTTTACCTCTTCTTCTCATAGTTGAAGCTTCTTATTCTTCCTTTCTTCCTATATGTCCTTACATCCTCTCTACCTCCACTTCCAGCTTCTTTGTGGTCCTCCATCTTCATGTTTTTTTTCTATGTTATTGTCGGTATTCTTGTCATCCTTCTGTCCAAACACCCTTCTTTCACGTCAGTATTCTCCCTTCTTCCTATGTTTCCTTCCATTCTGTCTTCCTTCACCTCTCTTTCCATATTGCTCTCTTCACTCATCCAAGTGTTTTTAGCATAGTTCTTTGTTTGTTTTTCCTTGTTATCTTTCTCAGAATATTTATTATCCCGTTAAAGTTTTAGATCCTCAAATAAACTGCGTGAGAACACATTAAGTTCTCTCTCCCACTCCCTACCTTTTTTTCTTCCACTTCCTCATCTTCCCCCACCCCCTCACCTTCCCCCACCCCCTCATCTTTCCCTCACTCTCTCACTTTCTTCCATCTCCCTTTACTTCCCACCTTTCATCGTCCCACCATTGCCCTTCACCTCCCTCCATACTCCTTCTCCTTTCCCAAGCTGCTTTCTTATTCCCCTCCACTCCCCACCCTTCCCCCCACTCCTCCACCTCTCCTTCTCTCCTCCTTCTCCGCCTCCTCCTCCTCCTAATCCTAATCCTCTTCCTGTCCTTCATGGTCCCACCTCAACCCTTCCTTCTGCCCCCCTTTCCTTCACCTTCTTACTTTTTTACCTTTCCCCTAGAATCCATCCCTTACCTTCTTCTCCCTCCCTCACCTTCCTTCATTCCCTCACCTTCCCTCACCCTCTTATCTTCCCTCACTCCCTCAACATCCTCCATTCCTTCATCATCATCCGTTCCCTCACCTTTCTCCACTCCATCATCTTCCTCCACTCTCTTACCATCCCCCACTACCTCACCTTCCCCCACTTCCTCACCTTCCCCCGCTCTCTTACCTTCCCCCACTCCATCACCTTCCCCCACTCCCTCACTTCCCCCACTCTCTTGCCTTCCCCCACTCTCTCACCTTCCCCCCACTCTCTCACCTTCCCCCCACTCTCTTACCTTCCCCCACTCTCTTACCTTCCCCCACTACCTCACCTTCCCCCACTACCTCACCTTCCCCCACTACCTCACCTTCCCCCACTCCCTCACTTCCCCCACTCTCTTGCCTTCCCCCACTCCCTTACCTTCCCCCACTCCCTCACCTTCCCTCCACTCCCTGGCCTCATAAACTGTAGCCAAAATAATACAAGTACCCTAAGCTTCCCTTGTCAAAAAGATCACACAAAGCTTTTCCTGTGAATAGACTTGGTTTACAAAATATATTTTCTGGTTTTGAGGTTCATGTTCTTGTCAGCAGAATACGATGTAATTGGCATAACATCATTGTGGTTAAATACAAAACAAATTTTCTAGTAAAATGTAGTTTACTAAGTTACATTGTTTTGAACAATGGAAAGAATAAAAGTGGGAAGTGTACTGTTTTACATCAAAATGTGAATCCATCTGTTCGTAATTTTAATCATCTTTCTTTGGTATAGGCAGTATCTAACTACAGCTTGTATAGGAATTCCATTGTAAAATGAAGCTTGGGTTTAATTAGTCGTCCACCAACAAAGTCGTGTGACACCGCAATGAACTTCAGCAATCAATTTTTGACATTTGTATTAACAGAAGCCCTGCAATCCTCAGTCATTTTAATTTACCAGTTCCCAATTAAAGGGAAGCCCTATCCTCACAAGCATGGTTAAACCCGTGTACTAACTTGAAGGAAAGTTTATTGTATCAGTTTTCAGACCATCTAAAATAAGGAGAACATATTTTGGTTCTTGTTTCCATTGAAAAAAAAAAATAATGAGCAATGATACTATAAAAGGATTTAGTATTAATGATAATGACATAGCCTCATTTAACCTTAAATTCAGTTATGGCTGTGTTAAGGCCAGTTATCAGAAAGTGTTAACGAAAAGATTACTAATTAAAAGAAATAATAGGGGCACTCTTACGTATCGTTGCCAGGAATCCCATTGTTCAAATATTAGATATCATTAATGCATGATAATTCTCGCCTGAGCTATCAAGTTATGTGTTCCAGAACAAAATTCCTGAAAAAATGACAGAATACATATTACACATCGTCTATTTGCAGAAGAACTTGCACACCGAAATTTTATTAACCCAAGGAGCGAAAGCAACAAAAATGCTAAGAAATAATTATGGCACCTTATCAGAATGTTGTATTTTGAAATATATAATACAGCGTACGAAACCCATGAAGCACACGTTATCAGTATTAGCAAAGGAAACCAAGAGGAATTATTGCCTACATAAAAACCAAGGTCATTACATTTATAACAGGCCCATTAATTATAGACAACAGAGAGCATACTGTTGATGAAATGGAGATGGCGAAAGCTGTTTTATTTTTCATCTGCAATTTTACACAGTAGTATAAAAGTACTGTATGATGCCTGCAGCATCACCAGTTCATTAATAAGGGGCTAACATAGTCAGTGATAGCATGGTTAGTGCAGCTTGCCATCATCAGTCATACGGTGGATAGAGCTTCTGAACAAGATAAAATGTCTCGGCGAGTATTACAAGATAAAAAGAATTATCATCTTCGGCAGAACTTTTTAACATATCATGAAGGAAAAGGAAGGTGCCATTTGAGTGAAGCAGTAAATTGAAACTTCTGTATTTTTTAAAGGTAACAAATCACAACCAGGAAATTACAATCAGTTTTACCTAACCTCTGTGGTTTCTTAGTTGTCAGAAACTTTTATCAGTGACAGCTTCATCGGATACTTTGAAGTAAACAGGTCTGCCAAAAATTCACAACATGGCTTTATGAATTATCGCTTTTGTCCAATAAGTCTTTTGATTCTTTTAAAACGATATATTCAGTAAATAGAAGACCAGATCGGTCGATATTATCGCAGTATTCAAGAGGAATTCCGTAGAATTCAGCACAAAGTACTCTACAGAAACTAAATGTATGTATTTTCAATGTCAGCGTGCACAAATGCTTTGATAATCGACTAATGGAACGTAGACAAGAAGATGTAATCAATGGGAAAGGACCAGACTAGAAAGCCATTACAAGCAGAGTTCTGCTGGGTTCGGTGTTGGGTTTTCATCTGTTTCAGATAAGCACAAATTATACTGTGTTGTGAAATATTCAGATTTACTGATGATTCAAAAATCATTGGTAGGGTAGACTCATCTTTTCAAATATAGACCATTAAGAGAGATCTATTAAACACTGTCAGTAAAAAGAAAAACCTGGTTATACTGTGAATATCATTCAATTTCCCTTTTCGCCATTATCTTCCTATCCATTTCTCTCTTGTCATCTTCCTAACCCTCTTTACCTCGTCTATCTCGATCCCTTCTCTTTCTCCACCAACCTTCTTTCCGACCTCCCCATCGTCTTCCTTCCCGGTTTTCCCTACAGGCTTCCCCACCATATGGCAGTTTTTCCCAACAATCTCCACCGCCTTTTTATCTCTCCCCCATCCCTGACCTCATCACCTTTATTTACTCTCCCTCTCTCGCCCTTATTTTTCTCTGTTTTTTGTCAGCATTTTTCGTTTTCCTTCCTACCGTCTTTCCTTTCCACACGCCTTACTTCCATCTCCTTACTCCCTTTCTCTTCTCTCCTTTCTGGCCCTTCTTCCTTCTCCGTTTTTTCTCCTTCTTTCTCATACCATTTTGCCTTTCTTTTCCCTCTCTTTCCTTCCACCTTCACCCTCTCCTTTTCTCTACTTCTTCCCCCACATTCTCCATTCTTTAATTTCCTCTTGCTTCACCTGCTTTCCTCTATTTCTTTGTCTCCCTTGTGTTGAAATTTCCGCTTTTTTCCCTCTTCCTCTTCTCTCGCCTCCAACCCTTCGTTATCCCTCCTCTATCCACGGTCTCAACACTCCCTCCTTTCTCCCTTTTACACCATAATCCTTGCCTTCCTTGCCTCCTCCCTCTCTTTCCATACAGTCTAAACCCCACCCTTTCTCCCCACCTCTTTCTCCCTCCACCTCCTCTCCCACCCTTTCCTCTCCCTACCTCCTCCAAAAGCTCCATCTCTCAGTTTTCTCCCTCTTCTGCTCTCAACTCATCTCTCTCTCCACCGCCTCTTCTCCACTCTCCATCCCACTAACGTCTTTCTCCTTCTGTCTTCCCCTTCTCCTCCATTTCAATCGTTCGAACTGTAGCCCCACTATCGCCTACGCTTCTGTTTCTTCCCCCCTTTCCCCTACCTTCATCTCTCACCCTCCGCTCTCCCCGGTCTCCCTAAAATCTCAACCCTTTCATCTCTCCCCAACCTCTCCCTCTCACCCCACCATCACATTGCCTTTGTCGCTTCCTCACCTTCTTCCATTACCCTCTCGTCACCTTCCCTCTTCTCCATCAAACCCTTCCAATTCACCCCCACGCTATCACCTCCCCATCCCTTTCTCCCACCATCCCCTCTCTCTCCTCTCCCAGTCCACTCTCACTCTTTTCCCACAATCTCGGTTCCAGCTCTAACCTCCCCCACTACAACCTCCTCTCCTCTCCCTCTATCACCCCATACCCATATCTTCCCCATCCATATCCCTTCCCTCTCACTGCATCTCAGCTCTTTCAACTTTACCCATAGTCACATAGTCTCCTTTAACCTCCCTCTCCTCACCACCAGCTCCCTCCATCCCTTCCCTATCTCTCCCCCTCCCTTTGATCCCCCTCCCCCCTTACTTTCAAAATTCGCCTTAAAATTCCCTCCTCGTTGCCCGCCTCTCCCATTAATATCGACGCCCAGTGTCATTCTTTGGGGCCCTGCTTTTTCTTTTTTTTTCTTTACCACCTCCCGCCTCCCCCTCCCCTCCACGCCCCTCTTTTGCGAGAACTCGAAAGGAAAATGCCGTGGTCAAAAATAAATGTCGTCGACTTTTTCCTCTGTTTCTCACTCTTTTTTTTATTTTTTTCGTGTTCCTTTGTGTATCATTTTAGTTTTGCGTTTTTATTGGTGGCAAAGGGTGGACTACACGGTTTAAATAGAAGAGTATGGGTGTATGGGATTCTCTCTCTCTCTCTCTCTCTCTCTCTCTCTCTCTCTCTCTCTCTCTTTCACGCTTTGTCTGTAGCTAGATCTTTGGGGAAAAAAATAATGTTGATTGTCAAGATATCTGTGTGTGTGTGTGTGTGTGTGTGTGTGTGTGTGTGTGTGTGTGTGTTTGAGAGAGAGAGAGAGAGAGAGAGAGAGAGAGAGAGAGAGAGGTTTGGGATGGTGGTGGTGCAGGGGCGAAAAAGAAGGGAAGGAGAACGAAGGTGTTTTCCCAGATCAAAGGACGTTGTGCCTGTTTAAAATATATGGTGTTTGGCTTCGGTTTTGCATTAATTTTCCAGCTGATTTTATCACTGTTTCTATTCTGGTTTTTGTATTCTGAGATCCGCGGGTGTTTTTTTTCCCTCAGTGGCAGTCTTGTGTTGGTTATATTGGACTGTTTTCTTGGACTTGGATGTCTTGGGACTGGTGTTTTTTATTTTAAGGGGTATATGTTCTTTTTTCTTCTTTTTATAGTCTGGAAGGGAAGTGACTCCACTGAAAGTTTCACATATGCATGTACATGGAACGTCATGGGAACTTTGTCTAGCATAAACATATATACACGATCATGAACGAGTAAGCACATACACACATATATGCATATGCACAGATGTTTATGCATAAATACTAGTACATACATACATGCATATACACATACATTTATGCATAAATGCATTTACACGCATATATGCATATACATTATACATTTATGCGTAAATGCATATGCCCGTACGTCCATATATGCCTGCAAACTTTCATTCGCACACACACACACACACACACACACACACACACACACACACACACACACACACACACACACACACACACACACACACACACACACACACACACACAAGGTCAACAAATATACTTGGTTGAGAACGAGAAGCTGAAAAACTCTAGAGGGAACTACCGACGACAAAGTTTCACGAAAATAAAATACTTCAGTTTCCCACGGCTCACATCTTTTACATTCTTGTTGTCTCCAGGCGATCCTTTTTCTAGGTTTAGGGCAGACTTTTTGAAGTGAAGAGGTTAGATATAGCCTTCATTTCCCTTTCATTACTAAAGATCTTTCCTAAGGCAAATAGAATCACCTTCAGGCACACCGAAAGAGCTATAAAAAGACGTCATTGTATTAAGAGATTTCAGGACTAAAGAAAAGAAACTCTGTAATCTTTCTTCTATCTTCTATTCTCTTTCTTGTCCTCCTCTGCCTTGTCCTTCGGCACGATCTAGTCCTTTTCTTTCATACTTTCGTCTTTTTTTTTTTTTTTTTACTCTTGTCCCTTCCCCTCTCTTGTCATTTTGCATCAGTTCATCTCCCTTACTTTCATCTACTTATCATTTCTTATATCCTTCTCATCCACCTCACCCCTTTCTCTTCCCTTTCTCCTCTTTCCCCTCCGTATCCATTATTTTCTTCCTCTTCCTCATCGTTATGCTCTTCATTGTTTCTCACATATTTTTCCATATCTTCCTCATTCCCTTCGTCCCTCGTATAATTTCCCTCCTCCTCCTCCTCACCACCACCACCACCACCACCACCACCACAAAAGTATCGCTAACTGACACCCACCACCCCATCCGCTCATTACCTTGTTTGTGGCTGGCCTCATTACACACCTATATGACGGGGTTTGGGGGGGCGAGGGGGTGAAAGGAGGGGCCGGGGGAGGGGAGGAGGTGATGGGAGGGGTGATACGTGGGGACAGAGGGGGAGGGGATGTTTGGGAGCGGGAGGAACTATAGGGGGAGGGGGGAAATGTAAGGGGGAGGAGGTAAAGAGGGAGAGAGAGAGATGGGACAAGAGTGGTAATGAGGGGATTACTTTGCGTTTGTTGTCACGTCTACACCCCCTCCTCTATGTCGTGTGTGTGTGTGTGTGTGTGTGTGTGTGTGTGTGTGTGTGTGTGTGTGCTGGCGCGAGTCAAACTGTCGTTCTATATATCTTGCAACTAATGCATTATTATTATTATTATTATTATTATTGGAGTGCGCGCGCACACACACACACACACACACACACACACACACACACACACACACACACACACACACACACACACACACACTCTCTCTCTCTCTCTCTCTCTCTCTCTCTCTCTCTCTCACACACACACACACATACACACACACACACACACACACACACACACACACACACACACACACACACACACACACACACACACACACACACACACATACATATACATTGTTTTACCCCGATGCCGTACAGCCTGTCGTACCAGTAAATGCCACTAGACGACCAGGTGTGTGTGTGTGTGTGTGTGTGTGTGTGTGAATGGTCCTGTTTGCGTAGGGGAGGTTAATGTGGTGTTGTGGTGATAGTAATGGTGTTGTTGATGGTGGTGAAAGTGTTGACGGGAGGCTGAATAGTGCTGGTGTTTTACTGGGATATTTTACGATGTTTTGGTTGTGTTGGTAGTGCAGGTATCGTAGTAGGTGATGAGAATGTGGTGATGGTGGTAATGGATTGGTTTTGGTTATCTAGTGATGATGAAGAAGAGGTGTCGTGGAAGATATGGTGATGGTAGAGGTGATGATGATAGTGAGAGAAGGTGCTAACAGTGAAGGTAATGATTTAAGGATATTGATAATGATAGTTGGAGAAGAACAAGGGGGATTTAGGAAGGGAAAAGGGTGTGTAGATCAGATATTTGTTCTAAGATGTTTAGTGGAGAAGTATCTAGAGAAGGGAAGGAAAGTGTATGCTGCCTTCATAGACTTGGAGAAAGCTTCTGACAGAATAGATAGGCAAGGTATGTGGAAGGTATTAAGAGTATATGGAGTGGAGGGGAAATTGTTCAGTGCTGTGAAGAGTATGTACGAAGGAGCTAGGGCTACGGTGCGAGTGGATGGTGAGCTGAGTGAGTTCTTTGATCTCAATGTGGGACTGAAACAGGGGTGTGTGATGTCTCCATGGCTGTTTAATATATATATGGATGGGGTTGTAAAGGAGATGCAAGGTAGGGCAGTGGATGTGGGGCTGGCCCTAATGAATGAGGGTGAGATTTGGAAGCTTCCGGTGTTGCTGTTTGCTGATGATACAGTATTGTTGAGTGAAGATGAATGGGAGTTGCAAGGTTTGGTGAATGAATTTGGGACAGTGTGTAGGAGGAGGAAGCTGAAAGTTAATGTAAACAAAAGTAAAGTTATGGTGTTTGAGAGGAATGAAGTCACAGAGTGTGCAGTGAGGTTGGATGGTGAGGATATGGAGAATGTGAGTGCATTCAAGTACTTGGGTAGTGTGATGAGTAAGGATGGAACTTTGGGGGAAGAAGTACGTGAAAGGGTACAGCAGGGAAGGAAGGTCGTTGGTACACTGAAAGCCGTGATGAGAAATAGGGAGGTGAGTATGGAAGTTAAGAAGTCACTGCATGATGGTATTGTGATCCCTACCCTGACGTATGGAAGCGAGGCGTGGACCTTGCAAGAGGGGAACAAGTCAAGAGTGAGAGCAGTGGAAATGAGTTACTTGAGAGGAGCATGTGGAGTGACGTGGAGGGACAGGTTGACGAATGAAGAAGTGAAGGAACGTTGTGGGGTAGATGTGGATGTGGTTGAAAAGATTAGGAAAAATACACTGAGGTGGTTTGGACATGTGGAGAGAATGGAGAATGAAAGACTGACTAAGAGGGTGTATGTAGGTGAGGTGGAGGGAGGGAGAGGGAGGGGTAGACCGAGGATGAGGTGGAGGGATGGAGTTGAGAGGTATATGAGGGAGGGGGGGGGTGAGTTGGGGGGAGGGTAGTCAATTGGTGGGTGACAGAGTGACTTGGAGGCGTTTTGTCTGCGGCCACCCTTTGCGGGATTAGGGCGTCGGGCTATAGATAGATAGATAGATAGATAGATAATGATAATCGATTTTAGTTAGTGGATGAGGACTTATAACGTTGATGGTGTTATTATTCAGTCACCTTATCTGGGCGGCGATTTTCATCCTTTTGTAGCTTACTTGTCAAAGCTCAGAGACAGGTGGTGATAAAGGTAATACAGGTGTTATGGTGATAGCGTGGGTGCTGGTGATCCGACATCAATAATATTGATCGAATATAAGCGATTTTTTAAATTAGTACTGTTAGAAAAACACGTTGTTGTGGGACTGAGCACGGTGATGTGAAGATGGTGATAGCAGCTCTCTCTCGTGAGAAATGTTGGTGACGTGTTTTTCAGTTTAATTAAAAAACGCCGGTCAGTTTTATTCACCCTCCTAAATGGCCTTTCGCACTGAAGTGGTAAATGAGAATACATTTAATCCCATAGCAGTTGAAGTAATTGTTTCTAATCTGAATAAGTGTCTAGTGGCAGCAAGAATAAACTATATTTACAATGCTCTAAGGACTCGAAGGAGCCGCACCCGAAACTTTACCTTGACCCTTGACCTTGATCTCTGATCGAGGAGCACCAAAATTAAATCTCTTCTTCCCATCCCCACGCACAGTGTATGTGCCAGAGTTGATCAGACTGGATCAGGTTTTTGAGATAACTCCGCGCCCAGAACTTTAACCTTGACCCTTGAACCAGACCTGTGAATAATCTGCGCCAAACACGCATCTGCCTGGTTCCCTCTACCGCTTCTCAGGCCGACACATAAAATATATTCCAGGTTTGATTCAGATCTAACTAGGAATTCCTGAGATATACTCTAAACATCCAAACATAGATTCTAGAAAACCAACCTCGATCACAGTAGCTAAGCCGTCGGCGTTGCTAATTATAAAATATCTCGTTGAGCTGAAGTGGTTTAAGGTCACAGTGACACCAGTAATACAATGCAAATGAAAGCCAACACCGACCGATCAGTTACACCTTACCACATTGCTAATTACAGGGTTGGATAATGGCTTTTATGTTTTCTGATAGACGGAGAATTGGATAATATAACATTAGGTACATTGACGCTTGTGTATTTTGATTCTTGCCTTCATCAGACTTTTTAATGCCGCATAGGGAAGACATTTTAAACTGGAGAGGTTTGATCTAGCCTTCATTAACCCCATCAGTACAAGAGGTCTCCCGTAGCCTGAATGTAAGTGACGGAAGGTGTTACTAGTAAAAGATTTCAACATACTAATGGATTTAAGAAAGAAGAGTAGTATGTGCATATAAATCTGTTTGAGAATGGTGGAGACATGAGATGTGGTGGATAGCAGGAATGAATGATGGGTTCTTTTTATTACTCTCCACTTCGAAAGGCCTCCCTGACTCTGAAAAATATCGCGTGAAGGTTATTGTTCTTGTTACTGATGTTAATGCAACCCCATGCTCATCTCGCAGTCATTTTTTTTTTTTTTAGGTTACGTTGAAGGACTGCTTGTGTTGTACTAGTGTGGTGGATGTGGTGAGTGAGTGTGCTGTGGTGTGGGAAGTTGCACTGAATTATGGGCAAAGTTGTATTTTGTGTTGGTATTGTAGTAGGGTAGAGAGAATAGCTAACATCCTCGGACTGAAGTTTAAGAAGATGGATATTATGTGGGTGTAAATCTGTGTGTCAGTGTTGGAGGAACGGGGTGTGAAGGGCAGCTCGTAGTGGTGATAAAATATGTTATGGACCTGAATATGGGCAGTGGAATGGCGAATGAGGCACCCTGAAGTGACGGTGAAGGTGAGGGTGGCGATAAGGTGAACCTAAGTGATAATAACGCAGGTGATTGTGGTTATAGAATGAGACAAAGTGATGTGGTAGTGATGATGATGATAGCAGCGAAGTAGTGAGACCAAAGTGAAGGATGGTGATGGTGGTGTCAGTGAGGTTAATGATGGTGTTAGTGATCGTAGCTTTGGAAGAATGTGACTATGAAAGAATCCTGTTGGTGGTGGTGGTGAGAGTGATGGGTATTGAGGAAGCGATGGTAACGGTGAGAAGTAGATGGCATTGTTATTGGTGACAGTGATAATGATGAGAGATTGGTGATAATGATATCGACGAAAAGCTGATGGTGATGATAACGACGAAAGGCTGATGGTGATGATGTGACGATGATAACCTCGAGAAGCAGATGGTGATGCAATGGTGGTGGTGGTAGTAGTGGTGGTGATAATAGAGGACAGCGATAACGATGATGAGATCCCTGGAGCGTGGTAAAAATGATCGTAAAAATTTAGGTCGTACTGATGATGATGATGATGATGATGATAGTGATGATGATGATGATGGCGGGGGATGATATAAGACAGGCATTGATGATGATAATGGTGCTGGGCGAAGTGCGTTGTGGTAAATAGATTTCGTTTACCTTAACTTGGCCGAGATTTTCGTGCTTTTGCGGCTTATTCCCCGTAGCTCAGTGGCAGAATAAGGCAATACTGCGGCTGTACATCCTTTCCATGGAACTTCTCCGTGACCAGCATCATATTCTAGTGTTAATCTGTTTTTACAGCTTATGGGCGGAATAAGATAACAGCACGACTTTGCATCTTTACATAACAGTTTTGCGTGACTTCAACCATATTCAAGTGTTAATCTGTTGTTACACCTCAGCATTCAAGATGGAAAAGTAACATCTGCAGGCCAAGTTCAAGACAAAGTACACCACCATAATGTAAAGTTTTCTACTGATTACGCAGAGTACTACTATTATAAGCAAGTGTTTACGTAAAAAATTTCAAACATTTGACCACCGCATATTACAGCAGAAAATGTCTGTTGCAATTCGGACCCGGCATCAAAGCGGCTTAATTTAGAACGAGTACAAAAATGCAGAATCGACTTCCAGATATTACAGGCAACGCGGCCACTGTAATTCTGAGGCGATATCGAGGCGGCATGATTCAGGAGGGACACTCATATACCCCAATTCGGGTGCTCGTAGGCTCGTTAGGACACAAAAATACACGAGTCTCCCTTGCACAGATGTCCCAATGTTCTACAGCTGCTGCATAGAGGGGGAGAGGAGAGGTGGAGGTGGGGGTAAGATAAAGGGGAAGGAGGGGGATGGGGTAAAGGGGAGGGGAAAAGAGAGAAGCCATGCCATGAGGGGGGAAAAGATAGGGGGGAGGAGGGGAGACATGCGATGAAGGGGAAAAGGGAGAGGAAAGGAGGGGGAGATGAAGAGGAGTGAAAGGATGGTGAGAGGAAGGGTAGGGGAAGGGGTTGTGGTGATAAAAAGTAAGGTGTGAGAGGAAGACCAGAAAAAATTATAGGAAGAAGGAAACCGGAATAGCAAAGAGAGAGAGAGAGAGGAGAGAGAGAACACGGATAAAAGGGAGAATGAAGCAGAGATAGGGGAAAACTAGAGAAGGGAAAGTGAGAGACAGGAGAAGCAAAGAGAAGTAGGGGAAACAGGAAGAGGAAAAATTGGAAAGACAAGATAAGGCAGAGGGGGAACAAGGGGAGGAAAAGAGAGAGAGAGAGAGAGAGAGAGAGAGAGAGAGAGAGAGATTAACAGGAAAAAAAGGTGAGAGGAAGACAGCGGACGAGCAGAAGAAACATTAAGAGAAGAATGAACGAAGCGAGATAAGGAAGGGTAGGGGTAATGGAGATGACAGGAAGGGAAGGGAAATGATCTTAAGTGTCCATACACCGATCTCAGAGTAGGAACTAAGAAGAAGAGAGAGGGGAGAGGGGAGGGAAGAAAAGAGAGAGGAGAGAGGAGAAATGAGGGAAGAACCGTGAAATAACATAATATTACAGTTATTATACTCTGATATGATTTTCCTCTCAGTCCGTAACGCTGTCTCATTATCTTTTGACATGACCTTTCGTTTCTCCCTCTGTCTGAAGTTACTGATGTGCGGCAGGTCATGTCAGAGCAAAGGGGGAAGAGGGACCCAGTAATGAAGACTTAAATGGTTTTGTGATAAAGAGGATTGGAACTCCTCTGCAGTACACACACACACACACACACACACACACACAAACACACACACACACACACACACACACACACACACACACACACACTCTCTCTCTCTCTCTCTCTCTCTAAGTTTTGTATGTGCTTCCTCCCCTCTTCCCTCCCTTCCTGCCATTTTCCTCTCCCTTTTCCGCTACATTCTTCTCCTCATAACTGTCTTTTCACTCACTCTTGCCATTCTCTTCCTTTCATTTCCTTCCCCCTCTCCCTCTCTTCCTGGTTATGTCTGAATTATGTCATCTCCTCTCACATTTTCTCATGCTATTTTTCTTTCCCTCCCTCCTTCAGTTCCTACGTCTTCCTCTTTCTCTTCATATTTTCGTATCTCCACTTCTTTCTTTTCTCCTTTTTTTCCCTTGCCTCTTTCCTTCCTTCCCTGTTTATTTTTCTTATCCTCTTCTTTTATAGTAATAGGTATTTGTAATTCCTCTTACATTATTTAATCTCTGCTCTCGCTTTTTCAGTCATATTTCTTCCTTTTTCTTCTCACTTTGTTTTGCTTCCTTTCATCCTCTCTTTTTCACTTTGCCTCGTGTGCTTCTTGTTCCTTGTTCTCCTCTCATTTATTTCCTCCTGTCTTCCTTTTTCTCAGTTACTGCTTTTCCATCCTGTCCTTATTCACTCACTACTTTGCTTCCCCACTTCCTGTCTGTTCACTTTTGTCGTCCTCCCTTCCATATTCATTTTTCTTCTTTTCTCCTCCTTCTTCGTTTTACCATTTTGCTCACCATTTCCTCCTCACACTTTACTTCTCGAGATGCCTGTTTCCTTTCATCTCACTTTCCTTCTTACTTTCCTTCATAGTCCTCCTTTCCTACCTTATCCCTTCCGTCTCCTCACTCCCTGTTTTTCCCACTTTCTCATTTCCATTTTGACTTTGGATTCATTCTGTCCTCTGTCCTCCCTTCCCTCCTTCCCGCCCTTCATTGCCATCCCTCTTTAATTTCCCTTGTCTCTTCTATTGTCTTTTAATCTCTATCGTTCTCTTCAGTTCCTCGGATTTATCAGCAAAAAATTCACGTTTAAAAGACGAGGCATTGTAAATTTTCATCCATCCTTACACAAAAGTTTAGTAAAGCCACGCGTGGAATACACACTAGTTTTTATACAGTTACATCATTGTCTGTAAAAAGCGGAAATAAACAGAAGTTGCTAATGTACATTAACTTTTCTTTAACATTAACGACATATTTTTTTCTCCATTCCGGCTTGCCACAGAGGTTTCTTCACAGGTCAGGAAGGACCTCTGTTGGTGAAGGGGTGGAAACAGTTTCCATTAGCCCATTGTCTACGATGACGACACTGATGTTCTATTCCAGCATCTTCAAGATTTTTTACATTATTGCTCGCCCGCAAAAATTTCCGGGACTAACTAAAAGCCTTTCCATCACAGAATGTTTGCAAATTCTATTATATTTGTTTCCATACAGCTACTGATCCCACAGTGACCAAGTCTGACTAAAAGGTCGAACAACTTATATTCTCATATTTTTGCGTGTCGCGATTTCTTTAATTTCGCTCCGTCGTGTCGCGCGCGATCGCCAAAATTTTTGTTTGGTATATTTCTGACACTCCCTGGATTATCCCCGCTTTAATGCAAAAAAGAACTGGGTTGATATATATTACCGTTCTCGTGAAAGTAACGAACAGACACACAGACAGACACACGCATGCAGAGCTTTACACATATATGTATAATGTTTCCATCTCTGGACGCCAGACTTGACAGCCCATCTCTGGGCCCAACAGTCCTTTTACCCAATATACATATGTAGTCACTTCGAAGGTAATACTCACAGTTCTCAGTGAGTACATTCAAGGGCTGTCTCATTCAGGCCTGGTGCTGTGGTATTAATGGGAGTGTGTGGCTGGTACATCGGTGGGTCTAGGGGCAGATACGTAAAGCATATCAAATTTTAACGAATTTTGAGTCATCATGCCGTTCACTGTCTCTGCCTGGGATGAGACTTACGTGCCCTTTCGGACAGCATGCTACTTACGTAACCACGTGGCCAACATGATTCGTCGTAAATAATCTTGCGGTATACCCAGGACGACGTACTTGAACAATTCTCGCGTGTATGAATTCATTGTTAAACCACTCATACATAATAGTTGAATTCTGACTTTAAAAAGTACCATTATACAGTACCATCTTATGTTTGTCCGTTGTATACAGGTATACCTGTATAATTCTTGAAAAAAGGAGGTGGGATTCGAACTCTTATCCTTGTTTTATTAATTATTTTTGCCACTTTTAGTAAAACCTTCCACCGTTCCAACAAAATTTTCTTCTGTATGTTTACCTTTGCAGGCTGCTCCATATCTGCCACTTTTCCATATTACTAATAGCCAGAGTGTTTGACGGGTAGACTAGACAGCTTCTTTATTTACGTTCCTGTTCTTAAACTGACGTAATTTTAGAATGATTTTTCTGATAATCAAAAGGGTAAACCACGTAGTTACAACGTAAGATCAATTTACCTACATAATTCTGCGCAAAATTCGTTACTACCACCCTTCCTCTCAGCCTCACTTTTTCTCCCGTTTTCTCCCTACCATCTTTCCCCTCTCTGTGACCCCCTTTCCTCTTTCTAATCTAAAGCATCCTCTCTCTCTCTCTCTCTCTCTCTCTCTCTCTCTCTCTCTCTCTCTCTCTCTCAGCAAATATCCCCACTTCCTGCACACTCCCACCTTTAATAATTTTTGGCCCCCACCTTAATGCATTTTCATGTTGTCATAATATCCCCGAGGGGGCTGGACGCCGACGCCAATATTTAGGCATTTCCACTGAGGCACCAGGAGAGGGAGGCAGGGAGAGGATGAGGGATATAATGATGATGATGATGATGAGACTGGATAGTTAATTTTCTCACGGTTGCCAACACCTGACGATTTTATACAGCTTCGAGTGGGCCATAGGAGCCTGGCGGTGTTAATATATTCAGGTAGTTGTGTAGAGTTAAATGGAGAGATTGATGTAAAAGAGAGAGGGAGGGTAATAGCGAGGACTGTACGGTGAGGATGATGATGATAATGGTAGGGAGGAGTTTGGACAGTCGAGCATGCAGATGGAGTAGAAATAATGATACGTGTTAAGCAGAGTGGGAATAACAGTTGGGATGATGATGACGATGACGAAAGACGCTTCTCGATTATAGTAAATATGATGATAGCGGTGATAATGAGGAGACTGGATGGTCAAAGATACAGTTGTCCGAAAAATAGTGAGAGCTTTGAGCGAAAAGAAAATTATTGTTCCCGATTATGGTTAAGGTGATAGGGAAAAATCTAGATGAGAGGATGCGAAATAATAGTTACATGCCAGTCTGTTTTCCTCCTCTTCTTCCTACCTATCTACCTGACTGCTTTCATAATTGCCTACATGACCTTATTACCTACCTACTGACCTACATATCTTTGTTTCTTCCGCTCTTCCTTCCTACCATATATTCTACCTTCTTCATAAATTTCTTTCTTCTTACTTCCTTACCTTCCTTTCTTTCGTTTTCTTTCTGCATTGCCATTCACTCATATTGTGCCTTCTATCCTTCCTTCCATCATACCTTTCTTTATTTTTATCTTTCTTCCTTCTTTCCATCCATCCATCCATCCATCCATCCATCTATCCATCCTTCCTTCCTTCCTTCCTTCCTTCTTCCATCCATCCATCCATCCATCCATCCATCCATCCATCCTTCCTTCCTTCCATCCATGCATCCATCCATCCTTCCTTCCTTCCCTCCCTCCCTCCCTCCCTCCCTCCCTCCTTCCTTCCTTCCATCCATCCATCCATCCATCCATCCATCCATCTGTCCATCCATCCATCCATCCATTCTTCCTTATACTTCTGCTCACTCATCCATTCACCTCCTTTTTTCACTCACCCATATGCCCTACCTTTACCTACTCTCCCATCTACCTGTACGAGGAACTAATGGCCCACCTTGGGATTAATTCATTCTTTCACCTGTTCATAATGGAGCGCTGAAAAAAAGAGAAAAGAAAATATTAAGATGCTACAGAAGATTAATGTTGAGGTCCCAGGAAGTGGGGGGAGAGTGGGGGAAGGAAGGCTATGGAGAAAAAGGACGGGGAGAAGAAGATGGGGAGGGGAGAGGGTGGAGAGAAAGGATGAGGAGGAGGAAAGGAGAGAGAGGCAGCGAGAGGAAAGGGTGGAGAGAAGGGGAAAGGAGGGAGAGAGGGAGAGAGAAGGAAGAGGAGAGAGGGTGGTTAGAAAGGAGGGAGGGAGGGAGCGAAAGAGGAGCATGGATCGAGGGGACAGGGTGGCAAAAAAGACGAAGTGAATGTGGAGAGGTTATGTGAGAAGAGAGGAAACGTGAGGAAGCAAGAGGAATATTTAAGAGAAAGATTACGGAATAAATATGAGAGAAGAAAAAGAAATAATGAAAAAGTGTGAAGAGGGGAGCATGGAGGGAGAGAAGAAATGTGAAAGGAGAGTAGTTAAGAGAGAGGAAAGGTGGAATATTAAAGTGAGTTGAGGAAAGGAGGAAACAGACTAAAAAAAAAAAAAAAAAGATAATGAAAACGTGATGACTGGTGAAAGTGTGAGAGAAGATAGGATGGAAGGAAGGAAGGATGGATGGATGAATGGAAGAAGAAAGTTGAAGATCAGAGAGAAATAAAATTGAAAGATAATAAGTTCGAAAATGATGAAGGAAAAGATGTGAGAAGTGAGGCGGAGGGAGTAAGGTTGGATCTATTAAGGTGAAAGAGAAATGAAGAGTGAGGACGAGGAAATAAAAGGAAAGGTGAAATGGGAAGGGCAGGGAAAGAAGCGAAGAGAGAGAGAAAGTACGAGAGAAAAGCGAGGAGAAGTTGCATTAAAACATGGGAAAAGACCGAAAAAGAAGGAAGGAGAGAAGACAAGGGTGGGTATCAGTGAAAGAAGGACACTAAATGAAAACAAAAATAATGCAAGAAAAAATCCGTACGTGCTGAGAGTGATGACTAAAACGAGAGGTACAAACGCTCATCTTTCTTTTTTTCGCCAGGCACCCAATCCCAGAGTTAAAAATACCTCCAAGCCTTCCAGTCAGCATTCATGTCCACCACGTCCTTTGCTTTTACTCTTTCAACTGGGCGAAGTCCTTCCAGTTATATCTATGTTACTTCCAGACAGTTTTAATCCCATTTAGAAAGACTTTTCAGACGACGCAAAAGAAAAATAGTTTTAAACCTCTTCACTGCTATAGGTGGCTTGTTTCATCTGACGGAACTGGGCCACTCACAACTTCAGTACTAAGTCGTGGTTGCCTGAAATTCGGTGAGCCTTAGTTATGAGGCTGGGGTGAGTGTCCTTGGTTACTAATCATATCGACCATCCTGTATAACTACACTTGGCCATAAGTTGAGCTGAAAGGAGTTTGGAATCTTCCTCATCTTAAAAGAAAAAAAAAATCGCGCTGTTGGTGGCTCTTCAGAGCTGAGTGAAATCATGTAGTAGTAGTAAAAATAAAGTAAAATAGGAAATCATCGTAGTGGAGGAGCTAAGATGGGGACATACTATCGTCCCAGGGATGCACAGGTAGGGATAGTAATAACAATCCACTTCTAAACGATAACTAACGAGACAGTAACCAGTGGCATTTGAAACCCATTGGTGAGCTATTCGAAGCTCAGCAAACTTTTCAGAATATTTTGTAAAAACTTCATAATTGTTCGACTAAAATATAAATCTGTATTATTACCCACAACTATACAGATGAAATTAGTAATCAGTATCCTCCCAGCAGGCAAAGCAAAAGCTCAATAATCAAACCCTGTACTGCCTTCGCTATCGTTTCTCTTTGCATTCACCCTCACCTTCACTTTCTTTGGCGTTTGCTTGGCTTTACCGTAAATGGTGTGTTCACTGGCTGTGGCTTTGGCTCATGGGAATAACGTTACCAAATCGAATATTGCTTTCCAGTTTACTTCCAAGACAGTTCGGCAGGACTAAAAGCCCAACAGCCAGCCTCACTCAATTCCCAGTCCAATTACAGTTATACAGTCGAACGACCAGTTTCACGGTTCTTGATGTTTGTTGCTCTCCTCTCAGTTTCGCGTTTCGCAATAGTTTTCCATGTCGCTGTTGTTAAATATCGTTACCCTATCACTGGAACTAGATTGGGGGACAAGCGAACCAACAAAATGTCGATTGTGAAACCGATGGTATTGGTGTGAATCAGTACTAACCTTGTTGGGAATCGATGTTACCAGCCCACTTACTAAATGACTGAGAAACCATTTCAAATTCCGTTCTACACTCCACGCAGGGACATATTGTTATATTTATTCTAGTTCTTTAAAGACTCTTATTCATAACATATGAGAGTTGCTGTATTGAAGGAATTAGAATCAGTCTTTATAAACCTTTCAGGATCACTTATAGTTTTATTCTGCTGTTGTTACCACCAAAAGATTGCATTCGACTGTGGAGGAGCTCTCGTAGGGGACGGGCTAGAAGTAATCAGCATTAACGCGTTTAGTTTGATTATGTCATCTTTACTTCAGTTTTCACACCGCCGGACGACTACATGAAAAGTTTTGTGCAAAGATTCGTCCCTGTGTTTCTTTACGTCCTCCTCCCAAGATTCTGTGACTTATCCCTTCAGCGTTTACTTTATTCTTCCTTACAATTGGACGTTTAAATTTTGAGAGAGGCTTTCAAACTGGAGTGATTAGGAACAAGTTTCATTAACCCGACCGATACAATATAGTTTTCCTTAACTGAATGAAAGGGTCTGGAAGTAGAAAGAATAATGGCAAAGTCTGGTCACCGTACTGGAGGGGTTGAAGGAAGAGGTGTGGTAGTGAAGGGGTAAAGTGGCCAAGTGTGTGTGGTGGGGTGATGGGGCTTTATTTTCAGGCGGGGTGGTCACGGGTCCGGCCCCCGGGTCCGCCCCCCCAGACAGACCTAACCTAAACCCACAGCCCTAAAGAACACACACACACACACACACACACACACACACACACACACACACACACACACACACACACACACACACACACACACACACACACACACACACACACACACACACACACACACACACACACACACACACACACACACACACACACACACACACACACACACACACACACACACACACACACACACACACACACACACACACACACACACACACACACACACACACACACACACACACACACACACACACACACACACACACACACACACACACACACACACACACACACACACACACACACACACACACACACACACACACACACACACACACACACACACACACACACACACACACACACACACACACACACACACACACACACACACACACACACACACACACACAGGGGTGGGCAGAGGGAGGAGAACATCAGGAAAAGAAAAACTTGTAGAAACAGTAAAATACGCAAGCTAAGAGGGAATAAATAAAGCGGTCAACAGTGTGAGAAGAAAATGGCAGTAGAGTTGAAGAAGGAAGTAGAGATTAAGAGAAACTATATATATATATATATATATATATATATATATATATATATATATATATATATATATATATATATATATTTTTTATATTCAAGAAACAAAATATAGTAAGATATGAGAAAAGTAAGAACACAGAGAGGAGAAATAGTGAAACCTGTTGCTAAGAAAAATAACAACAAGGAACAGAGAATTGTCCTGAGAGTTAATGGCACTTGAAAGGTGGTACTGCAGATGAGAGAGAGAGAGAGAGAGAGAGAGAGAGAGAGAGAGAGAGAATTTTCACACTACCTTGATTATTTTTATATAATTTTTTTTGACTATGTTGATTTAATGTTAATTGAATGTTTCTTTTTTCCAGGTAAGTGAAGGAACAGGGAGGAGGAGTGGATAGAAAAGGCAAGGTGAGATAGAGATAGCTAGATATATAAACAAAAAGATAGATAGACAGACTGACAAAGACAGAGGGAAGCGAAAGACTGCCAGACAGAAACTTCACACTTCTTTTGGGGTGGCCAGTTCATAATTATTCCAGAGGTGAGAGAGGAAACTTACTTCATCATTTCGCTCACTTTTCCTCTTTAAATTTGACTACTGTCTCTCATTTTTTCTTGAAGTCTCCGTTGCTCTTCTTCTCACTTTGTTTTAACTTTTCTCACTCAACTTTCTGTTTTTTTCTATATGTACCTTTTTTATCTTCATATGCTCTCTTTCTCTCTCTCTCTCTGTTTTGTCTTTCGGTGTTTACCTTATTTTTTACAGTATTTTTGTACACGTCTCTTAGGACATTTTTTTTTTATTTGTCTTGTACCCTTCTTGCACGTTTTTCCTGTTTTATTCTGTTCTTTTAGCGTTTTTAGGTCATGTATTTCTTCTGCATTATTTCTTATGGATTTCTTCTTCTAGCCTTGTTCCCCTTTTCTCTCAGGCTCTCTTATTCCACGCTTTTCTTTCTGCGATTATATTCATTTGATTTTCGTCACTTATGGTATTATCTGCTGTTGCTCTTCCTTCAGTGATTCTTTTCGTCTTTCTGTTTTTTCTTTTCTAATTTTGTTCATTTCTTGTGTCATGTTTACGTTGTTGCTTTGTCTTTCTCTTTTACCAACGTACAATTTCATCTGCATCATCTCTCAACTTTTCTTCTCTTCTCATCCCCTGTCTTCTCTTCTCTTCCCTTCCCTTCCCTTCCCTTCCCTTCTCTTCCCCAATTTTATTGGTGCTTGTTTTCTCATTTCTATTATTCTTATTCGGCACTTCCTCTCCCCGTATATTTTCTACTGCTTCTCCTCCACCTTTCCTCTCTGCTTTTCAGCTCTTTTCATTTTGTCTCCTGTCTACGTTCTTTTCCTCATAAAATAATATTTCTTGTTACCATTTACACTCCCATGAATATCTTCTCTTCTAATCTCTTTTCTCATCTCATTTTATATTATAGCCCTTTCAAGTCCAATTCCTCTTGTTTGCATTAATCCCATTCTCCAACTGTGTGTCGCTTACGTTTTCTATTTCTTCTCTTCCAATATCTCTTCTCTCCTCCTTGATCATTTTTTTATCTTTTTTCTTCCATTACTGACAGTCCCCACACATTACTTCTGACATTTTCTCCTGTATTGTCTATGTCCTCTCTTCCAGCCTTTCTATCTTCTTTTTTTCCTTCCCTTGCATCTCTTATAAGTTTTCTTCCCCACATTCCCTTATACCTGTCCCCTACCCTTTGTCACACGCACACACCTTCTCTTTTCTCCTATCCAAGCCATCACTGTCTTCCCTTTCCCTGTTTTACCTCTTCAGAATTTTCTTCCTTCTCATTTCCATTATTCCTTATTTAATTTGCTCTTTCTTCTTCGGCTTCCTATGTTTTTACTTTTATCTCCTTTTTTTCATTTCATGGGCTTAAGGGTCATTACTGAATACCTGTTGGTTTTGGTTGTATTGGCTTTCCCAACTACTGTACATCCACTGATTCCCTTAACTCTTTTGTTAGTCTCATTCAACTCATCAATGTCACACTCAGCATAACTTAGAGCCTGGAATCTGTTCTGTAACTCTTAGTCAACTTTGTTTTCTCTTACTTGTATCGGGCATACCGGTATATATATATATATATATATATATATATTGTGGTAGGTGGGGGAGTTCACCATCCACTCACTTCATGTAGTGCTGCTCTGAGGTGTCTGCCCTTTCCTCTCCTCCATCCCTCTTTCCTTCCATACTCTTCTGTCTTTCGTTCCTTCATTCTTTCCTCGTCCTTCTGCCTACGGGTAACTGCACTCCCCTTTCTCTTTCTTTCCTTCATTCTTTCCGCTTCGTTCTGCCTGTGGGTGACTCTTCACTGAGTGACAAGCCAAATGGTTTCCTCTACACCAGGAAACCATTTACTGCGCTGAATGGTAACCATATAACCAAATTATGCGCCTGGTGGTTTAGTGGGTAATTAAGGCGCTCCAATCGGATTGACCAGGTGAAGGTTTATATCCAAGGGATGGTTGGGGTTTATTGCTCACGAAATGCCACTCAGGGATGAGTGAGGCTGGTCACACTTCTTAAATGTCAGGACCAACTTGCCTAGCCCCGGGCTCCTACGCCCCTCATGGGGCAACGTAGGATTGGATGATGGATAGATGGATATATAGATAGATGGATAGATATAGATAGATAGATTCAGTTAGCTTCGTTTATTCTCTTCAGAAATTGATTTTGTCTGTGCAGCCTACCATTTTATGGTCACGTCCTACACTTACTTTGTTGATAACTGTAACATTAGTGTTCGGGTTCTTCTTATCAGCTATAATGAAGTAGATTTCATTGTGTTTCTACAGTTGCACTTTTCCAGGTCCATTTTCTCCCTGGTGTTTTGAGGAAGAATGTGTTCATTATTCCCACGTTATATACTTCAGCAAAATTTACTACCATTTCACCTCCGTCGTTCTTCTCCCCTACTCCGAATTTTTACCTCTGCCAAGGAAGTTATGTTTTACCCCGCGTTGGTTTGTCTGTTTGTTTGTCTGTTACCAGGAGTATTCAAACGCTATGAACAGATTATGATGAAATATTGTTGAATGGTGGGCCGTGGGTCAAGGAAGAAATGATTAAATTTGGGGGAGGATCCGGATCCGGAGTATCACGCACAATATCTCCAAAAGTTCTCCATGAATTGCAATGAAATTTTGTGGAAAGGTACACCATGGACCAAGAAAAAATTTATTAAATTTTGGGTTGGATCCGGTTCCGAATCAATTTTAATGACAATGGCATTGGCAGAGGTATGCGCTCTCTGAGTGTTTTCTACTATAGTTCTATACATGCTTGTGCATTTTTCGATTTGCCAACTTTTGCACTGAAATCTCTCATAAGTATAGTATATCCTGTCTTTTCTTCTTCCATAATCTGGGAGACGTCGTCTTCATAGAATATTTCTATTTCTTCATCTGAACGTTGAGAAGTGGGTGCATATAATTGTATTACTTCAGGGTGTATCTTTTGCATAGTCTGATTATAGTCCATGCTGGTCTGTGAGATACACTGCTGCAAGATTTCTGTTAATTAGAAGTCCTACACCTCTAACTCTTTCATTCTGCCTTCCTCAGTGGTAAAGTAAATTGTTGCTGTCTTGGAATTGATTTAGTTTTTCTTATTTTCTGTGGATCTCGCGCAGACCTACAGCATCCCAAATAATGTTTTCTAATTCAGTCATTAAGGAATCAAGTTTGTAATCTTCTGCGAGGTTTCTTACATTATATGTGTAGATTTTCATGGATTTCAGTTTGTTTAATGTCCCAGTCTCTGATTTACCGAGACAGTGCCAACTCACTTTTGGTGGGACACTGCCCGTACGCACAGGAGGCAGTGCGGTTGGACCTTTAGTTTACAGTGACCCAACAGGAACGCCCGTGAAATCATTAACAACAGAATTCATGTTTGGTTGGGGGAACTGTGGCAGATTAGCTCACTTCCTTGCCACATAATTTCTGGTGAGATGTAATTTTTGTGCCACCTTATTCGGTATGTTCGGTGGTCCCATGGTCTGCGCCGCCTAAGACGGTACCTCGTATATAATTATACAAGACATTCCCCTGTCTGCCACCCGGGCACGCGAAAACTGCTGCCCCTAGAGTGTATATATATATATATATATATATATATATATATATATAATCTCATCAGCCGTTTGAGTATTCACTGCAGGACCGGCATATCTCGACCGAAGTGGGGACGATACAGTCAATGTAACTCTACCAAGTGGCTTAGGCTGTCTTGTGGAGATTGTATGTAGGGTGAGAAGTGCTTGTAAGTGTAATTGTAGTGTTGGAGTGGCTTTGGATGTGTGTAGTCTGTGAACCAAGTGTAATTGACCCGCGCAAGCCGAGTGGGTGCAAGCATACGTTATAGTATGCGACACTGGTTCATCCACAGCACCTCTTGTGTCCGCCAATGCAGTACGTGGTCAGAAGAACGCTCCCAAAGTATATTACCCTGGGGGGACGCGACCCCTCGTTCTTCAGTGTACGAAAACGCACACTTTACCACTGTACCACAGAGGCTTTATATATATACTCGTATATTTATATAGCCGCGCGTGTTTGTTTGTTTGTCCTTCAATCACGCCCAAACCAAGGGCCAAAGACCCCCAGACCCATATATATTCTGCATTAGGGTGACCCAAGGATGGTTTTAGGGGGGTGAATATTCAGATCTGGGTCATTTTAGATCACCGGTAGAGTGTTTGCCTTTTTGGCCCGGGCAACGCCGGGTACCCCTGCAGCCCAATTTTGAGCATGGGGAGACACATGACCTCCCGCTCGGAACAGGCTATGTGACGATGACCTCCGAGCTTATTGGTCGGTCATTTGAGGTCACAAGTAATACACGGTCGAACGACTGGACCCTGCAGCCCAATTTTTGGCTTGGAAATTCTTTTGACCTCCACCTCGGACATAGGCAATGTGAGGTTGACCTCCGAGGTCATTTAAGGACACCGGTAACAATGAACAAGTGCGCACAAATACTGTGCGTTAGTCTGCGAAAGCTGAAATAGAAAATCCCTCTCCAGAAGCATAAGAGGTACTATGCATGGTCTTTCTGAAGTAGAAAGAAAGATTGAACTAGTAGAAATAGGATTAGAGAGTTCATCTTTTTGGCCCAGCAACTCCGGGTACGCCTCTTAGTATCTCTCTCTCTCTCTCTCTCTCTCTCTCTCTCTCTCTCTCTCTCTCTCTCTCTCTCTCTCTCTCTCTCTCTCTCTCATTGGAACCCAGTGTCCTCAGTATTGGACAGAACTGGAAATTTTCAAATCTTATTAAAGTGGGGAACCCCCTGGGTAGGGACCTATGAGCTTCGCGACTATGAGCCGATAGGCAGAGGGCGGTACGCTCAGTATCTTCCCAGTGTAATGCCTCGCTCAGCAACTCTGAGATCCAATGGGTTAATGACCGGCAGATCTGTCAGTTTCTTTATATATATATATATATATATATATATATATATATATATATATATATATATATATGTTTGATATGCATCATCTTATAGCCATCATCATCATCTTTCTCTGGTTTCTCCTCTTCCTCTTCCACGTTCTTTCAAAGCACACAGCTCTGCAATCCAGTCCTCAATTCCCTTCTGTCAACAGACCTAATAGTGCCAGTATTAATGTAAGAAGATTTCACCGTTGAATTAAACGAAGTAAGATTTTCGTATTCCCCTTCTGAATAAGCGAGCTAAGGAATGTTGACCCGAGACTGATAGATAGACAGACAGACAGGGAGAATGCATGAAACATTAGTTATGAGGCTGAACGCGGTCGCAGCGGATGTCAGTTATACAATGGAAGAGATAAATAACTGCGAAGGCAGAGGGAAAGAGAAGTTGGAGTGACAGAATGAAGGTTCGGCAAGAGAAAACGAAGAGAGGAGGGAGAAAAAGGAAGAGAACAGAAGAAAGAGTGAGGAGAAAGAGAACAGGAAAATGAGAAACGGAAGATCGGCGAGAGAAAGAGCATAGACGGAGGAAAGAGACGGAGGAGGAAGAGAGACGAGGAGGAAGAAGAGAAAGTAGACGGAAAGGAGAGGCTGTTGGTGGAGAATAAAAATGAAAAAGTGAGAGGAAGTAGGAAATGAGAAGAGGAAAAAGTGGGGGGTAAGGAAGAATGGAGAGGGAAGAGGGACGAGAATTGAATTTTAACAAAAGGAGAAAGAAGAAGAGGGAGAAGAGGAATAAGAAAGTGAAGGTTGTGAGAAATGGGGATAATGAAAGCAGACAGGAGGGAGAGAAAGAAGGAAAGGAAGAGAAGCAACAAGAATATTACCATACTAAAAAAAAAAAAAAAAAAAAATGAAGTGAGGAAATAATCATAGAAAACAGTAGAACGCGTAAAAAAGATAACCAAAAGTTTAAACGAAGATAAAACTGAATGATGCTAAATGAAAGAGGGGGGAAAGGAAAACAGAATAAATAAGGAAGGGGGAGATGCACAAGTGAAGAGAGACCTAGAAATACACGGAGAAACGAGAATGAGAGAAGGAAACGTCGAACGCGGGGGGAAATGCAGCGAAATTGAACTAAAGATGTAATCAGGAGAACGTGAAAGAGGTGGAGGGGATGTGATGAAAGAGAGAGAGAGAGAGAGAGAGAGAGAGATGCATAGATCACACAGACGTTAATGGTCCCTACGAGGCGATCACGTCCACACATTAATAGTAAACTTAAAATTTAATCGCATAAACGTAAGAATTGTATAGTACAACAGGGAGAGAGGGAGAGAGAGAAATGTGCGAGAAATGGTGCGTATAAGAGAGAAAGCAGAGAAATTGGAGGGAGGGAGTGTGAAAGAGAGGGAGAAAAGTAGTAGAGGGGGAGAGAAAGGGAGGAAATTGGCTGCAGGAGAGAGAGAGAGAGAGAGAGAGAGATTGAAGATAAGGTAAATGAAGGAATAAGGAAGCTAAGTTATGGTGAATGAAAAAGGAGAAGAGAAGGAAGAGAAATGAAGGAGAAGTAAAGAGGCGAAAATAAGATACGGAGAATGAAAGAGAAACGAAGAGAAGGTAATAAAAATGAAAGAGGAAGGAAAAGAAGAGAAGGAGAATGAAAGAGGAAGGAAGAGGTAATAAGAAGATTGAAAGAGGAAGGAAGAGAAAATTAGGAGATTGATGGAGGAAGGAAGAGAAGATAAAAAGAATGAAAGATGATGAAGGACAAGACAGGGGTAGCGAACGAGGGAAAAATAGAAAATATCAATAATGGTGGAGAAAACAGGAAAATGAAAGAGGAAGGAAGGGAAGACACTGACAACGAAATATAATAGGAAACAGAGAAGAGAGCTTAAGGAAAGTGTATGAAGTACTAGGGTGAAAGTGGATGAAAGATTGTGGAAGATGCAACACAAGTTCAAGAATGGATGAAGGAGAGTAGATGAAAGAGTGGATAAAATAGTAAGTAAACGAGTGAGTGGATTAATGAGTGAGTGGAAATTAATGGATGAAGGTGTAAATGATCTAGAGTGGATGAAACAGTGCTGGAAGGAAATTGGGATGAAGCCGAGTGGGTGAGGGAGAATGGATCAAGGAGAGTGGATGGTGAGAGTGGAGGAAGGAGAGATGCTGGAGGAGAGGGGTTAAAGAGTGTAGATGAAGGAGGATGGATGAAGAAGAGTGGATAGAGTGAAGGGAGGAGAGTAAATGGAGGAGAGTATGTGAAGGAGAACAGGCGGAGGAGTAAACAAGAGTGAGTGGCTTAGGTGTGGAATGCCACTTCGAGAATGGCACTTGAGCTCTCCACTTGCCCAAGCCCTTCCACCTCCCCTCTCCACCAAATTCCTCTCTCCTTGCTTCACCCCCCCCCCTCCTGCTCTACTAACTCCACAGATCACTCTCTCCACCATTACCCAAACACTTTCCCTTCTTTCTCTCCACCTTCAGCATTCCACCACCACTGTCTCCACCATTTTATCATCACTATTTTTACGTCAGAATTGCCTCTCGACGTTCCACACCACCACCATTTCTTGTACGTTGACCGAGACATTTTTTTCTTCCATTTTGACGAGTATCAGCCTTTCGCCACTTTTGTCACATTCTTCCTTCACATTATTGTCCTCCACCCTCCACCACACCACCACACATTTCCACATCTCTCTTCATCAGCTTCCACCATATTACCACACCTCTCCCTCCATTACACAACCACACATTTCCACATCCCTCTCCACTACGATTCACCCTCCACCACCACATTACCACACATCTCAAACCACCCCACCACCGATTTCCTCCCCTACTCTTTCTCACCATTCCAATACTCTGTCCCCAACTCTTTAACTCTTCCCTTCCCATTTCACAGTCACCATCTTCCACCACATCACCACCACACCTCATTACCTGATCCTCATTTTTTCCACTGTTCCTGCTTTTGCTTTTGCTTTTTTTTACCAGTCTTCTTTCTTCATCCTTCTATCCCTCCCTCTTCCTTTCTCCCATCCTTCACATTTCATCTCGCTGCCCCCTTCCCTCCACTGTTATATCCTTTCCCTTCACCACTGTCCTATCCTCCTTATCTCATGCCATCCCCGCCACAGCCGTCTTTCTCGTTACATTATTACCTTTTTCTCCATCATCACCACTTCTCGTCACCCATCCTCTTTACTCCCACTCTCCTACTCTCCCCGTTACTTTCTTTGGCCCTCTCATCGTCCCTCCCCCTCACCACCTCTCATCATCCATTCTCTCCCTTTCTCCTTTCCCACTTTATCATAATTTCTCCCTCTCTCACATGGTCCCACTCTTTCCCCCCTTCCTCACTCATCTTTCCAAGCTGCACCCCATTCCTCTTTCCTCCTCTCCCACTACTCTTCCTTCTGTCCCCCACGCACCACCAACTCATTTTCTGCCCTTACCCTCCCACCACCTATCCATGTCACCCTCTCCTTTCCTTCCCATCTCACCTTCCCTCTCCCTTCCCCGCTCCCCTCCTGTCTCTCTCTCTCTTCCTTTCTCCCCTCCCCTGCCCTCTTCACCTGCCTCACCCAACTATGCCCAGCCTCCAGCCATCAAAGCGACACCGGCGCCTATCAATACCTACCTGCATACTTACCTGCCTGCCTGAGTATTTACCTGTCTACCGGCATACCAGTCTTCCTACCTGCGTACTTACTTGTCTACCTGCATACCGGTACTTACCTGCCTGCTTGCGTACTTACCTGTCAACATGCTTACCTACCTGCCTGCCAACTTACATAACAGCCTACTTGCGTATTTATCTTCCTGCCTAAGTACTTACCTGTCTGCGTTCGTACAAACCTGCCCACCTGCTTACTTACGTGCCTAGCTTTTCACTTACCCGCATACCTGCGTACATACCTGCCTACCTGCTTGCATACCTGCCTGCCTGCATACTTACCTACAAGCCTGCGACCTTTCCTGCATACGTACGTACTTACCTGCATGCCTGATTACTTACCTCTCTGCATACTTACCTGCCTGCCTGCAAACTTGCTTGCCTACGTCCCTACTTACATACCTACCTGCATACTTACCTGCCTACCTGCGTACTTACCGGCCTACCTGCGTACTTACCTGCCTTCCTGCATACTTACCTGCCTACTTACCTGCCTACTTGCATACCTATACACCTCTTAGCATACTTACCTGCCTGCCTACCTATTTACCTTCGTACCTGCGTACTTACCTGCCTTCCAGAATACTTACCTGCCTACCTGCATACTTACCTGTCTATTTACATACTTACGTGCCTGTCAGCATGCTCACCTGCTTGCCTACCTACCTATTTACCTTCTTGCCTACATACTTACCTTCTTACTGCTTGGCCTCATACTTACCTGTCTATCTGCATACTTACCTTCCTACCCGCATACTTACCTGCCCACCTGCTTACCTACCTGCCTGCCTGCTTATTTATCTTCCCGTCTGCATACTTACCTGCGGATCTTCATACTTTTGGAGTACATTTTTTTTTTCATTCTTCATTCAATATCACTTCCATTCCACAAGTCGAGTCCTTCACCACACCCAGGCTTTTTCTCCTTTTTATTTCTTTTTTTCTCCCACCCATTGTGAAACCAGTAGCAGAAAAATGAGATAGAAAACAGAAGGAGACAGATTATGGAAAAAATAAAAAATAAAGCTACGGAAGGGGAGGGGTTGAGTAAAGTAAACATTCCATTTTTCCAAGTCGCCCTTTTCCCCTTAGAACACGGCTCGGTGTATATCCAGGTCCCTAATTTTCTAGCCGGGCAAACAGGTGCAAAAGAAGGAAACAAAGAGAGTTAAAAGTTAAATGGGGGTCTTTCTGTTACGTATGTGTGTCCTGAGTAAATATCCTTGTGTATTTTTGCCATTTGTTGGTATTAAGGTAGATTTAGACCCGATGTTCAGAAGAATGGGATGAATGTTTATTTGTTGTGTAAGGTTTATGTAGGCTTGTGTATTTCGGAAGGTCTTGAAAGAAGGATACACGAGAGAGAGAGAGAGAGAGAGAGAGAGAGCATAAACGTGTGGAAGGTTGGAGGTGAAATGTGGGTGGATTAATTTGAATATCTGATTGATATTATATCGTGCTGTAATGAGAGAGAGAGAGAGAGAGAGAGAGAGAGTAGTGGTATGTGTGGGTGGATTTAAATTGAATGTGATTGAAATTATATCACAGGTATCGTCACACGTATCGTAATCAGTTGCACGTGGAATTAATTAAGATTTTGTAACAGGTAAAGGTAGCACTGTTTTTATTATTCATTCTGGGATGATGTTTTCCTGTAGTAGATTCATATGGTTTATTTTGTTTCGTTCGTGTCATCTGTTTATTTCTTTCACATTTGCTGAGTTGTGTTGGTATGTTGCTTGGATGGGTGACCGCCTGGGAACACCAGATGCTGTTGGCATCCATACGTGTCAAGTGGGGTTGGTGGAGGATTAGTGCCCCTCCCTGTAAAACAATTAACTCTAAGCCCTTGGCCACCCCGTTTGGGATACATGGCATCTGGCAATGAATGAAAAAAAATGAATGTGTTGGTATGTTCATCTTTTTTCCTTCTTTTTCTTTTCCTTATTATTGCTAGTCATTTCAGTGCATATCTTGTAGTTTTATTATCTATTTTCCAGTTTTATTTTAATTTGCACCCGATTTCCATTATTTCAGGTCATCTTTTTTTTTTTTTTTCCTTCGGGCAATCTATTTTCTTTTTTTTTTTTTTTTTCATCTTTTAAGTGGGAATAAGGGTTGGGGTAATGATGATGGTGATGGTGGTAATGATGGATGCATTTCATATACCAGCTGCTGTTTTTATTTTAGGACAGAATTTTAGTTTATTGGTTTTTTAAATACATTTCATCAAATCTTCGTTTTATTCGTACCCTCCATTTTACTGCGCATATTCTTTTTCTTTTATTCTTTTCTTTCCTTATTTTGTACATTCTGAAAAATAATTCCTCTTTTTCATTATATCCTTATTCTAAAAAAAATTATTCATCAGATTTTTTCGTATTCTACACAGTTTTATTCATCAATTTTCTCCTTCTTTTCCTTTTAATAAACATTTAAATTGTCAACTTTTTTCGTTTTGATTTTCAGCGTTTTTATAGGCAATACATTGTAACAGTTTTCTCCTTTTGACTTTTGCCTATTTTTTGTATGTTTTATTCAACATTTGTCTCGTTTTATTTCTGTTCTTTTATTTACATTTTAATCACTAGTTTTCTCTTTATCTTTGGCTTTTATATACATTTTATCATCAGCTTTCTCGTCTTTTGTTTGCTTTTTTAGTCATCTGTTTTATGTTTTCAATTTTTGCCGTTTTATATACGTTTTAATCATATTTTTTCTTATTCTATACATTTTTTTTTTTCAGTTGCCATTTTTAACCCTATCGTGGTCGGGTTTTCTGTAGCATTCTATTCCAGCAAACGCCGAATGATTATACTCATCATTTTTTTTTTGTTATCAGTAAGAGGTGTGTTTATTTTCCCTTAGCATTTTTGCTTATAAGCTTAAAATAGTTTATGAATTATTTCCCTTTGCATAGTTTCAGATTGTTTAAAAATTTGTTTTTATCATACAAATCTGTGTCCTGCATTCCCTCCAGCTGTTTATTTTCTGTTATTTCTCGTTTTTTTTCATTTTTTCCCATATTGTGAGCCCCCACCCCTCTCGCCCTCAGGGAACACGGCGTGCAGCAATGAATATTCAGATCACTGTAATATATTCCAAAGCTTTAGCTGCCTCCATTTATCAGTGCACTCGAAATGCCTCAACTGGTTTTTTTTTCTCTTTATTCGTTTTATACATGAAACTTGATTTTTTGCACGACAGATTTTAAGACGGTAAAGATCCAGAATACCTTGATTGTTTTTCTTTGGTTTATTATTATTATTATTATTATTATTATTATTATTTTCGCTATTATTATTATTATTATTATTAAGATGATGATGATACATAAAACTGTAATTGATGCATTAATAAATTTTTTATTAAGATTAATGATAGTGGGGGATTTTTTTTTTTTTTTTTTTTTTTTTTTTTACAGCGCTATAATTTAGTCTTTGAACTTTTTTAAGGTTAGAAGCTCCAGAAATCCCGGGTAATTTTATTTTATTTATATATTTATTTTTTATTTTTTTTACATACTGGAACCTGTACCGGAGATGTTGAAAATCTGAAGGCAATAAACTTTGTGATGATTTTTTTTTTAATAATCAGTACATGAAGCTTTATTCAATGTATTAGCAGACTTTAAGACGAGTAGAACTAAAAAAAATCTTTCGTTTTAATATATAGATAGATAGATAGATAGTTTGTGTGTGTGTGTGTGTGTGTGTGTGTGTGTGTGTGTGTGTGTGTGTGTGTGTGTGTGCGTGTACGAACTAATGGTGATATTGCAGCTTTCTTAATTGTTTTGCAGGAAAATTATTAATGAGGTGAACAGTTTTAAGGCAAGAGTATCTGTGAACTTTTTCCTCTGTTGTCTTTTTTTTTTTTCACAGTAATCCGTAATTAACAAATGAAAAAAAAAAAAAAAAGACAATAAGGACCATAGAGGATTTTTCTGTCCTCTTTCGAAGTACAAAAATTAGACCACTGAAATTGAAGTTTTGAGAGCTAAGAATGCCGGTTTTCATTTTGCCTTTTTATGATAAACCAAAACATGGCAAAATGACCGTGGTGAAAAAATTTTAAGTGATGACCCAAAATGCTCCTACAGTTTATTTTCTTTTACACGAACGTATAATTAAGGCGTTGGAATATTTAAAGGCGATGGAGTCTTCCTCATTACTGGGATGTAAAGAAGTATTTATCTCTCTTACGGTTTTATTACAAGGGGTTCTTCTCAAGCTAAGGGAAATCGTCTGTTAGTAGTAGGAAAAAAATAAAGTATCCCCTTCCTGTAGAGGTGAATGGATATTGTTTGTAACTCTTTTGCTGCGAGTTGTATTTCGAGAAACTAATTAAATCACCTGACTGACAAAAAGTAAGGTAATCGTGATGTATGTGTTAATGTGTAAGAGTAGTGTCACGTGGTTCAAACATCCCTCTGTGTGTGTGTGTGTGTGTGTGTGTGTGTGTGTGTGTGTGTGTGTTGGCGATAGTGGCTAATTAAAAAGTGTAATTTATGTCTGGGTCTTGTGAATTTTTTATATCTTATCTTAGCATGGTTTAGTACTAAATTATGAGGACCGAGAGTACCCAGATTCATTCATTCTCTCTCTCTCTCTCTCTCTCTCTCTCAAAATTCCATGGATCAGGTGACGTCATCTTTTGGTTTACTGTTGATACCTCCAGACAAATTTATTCTGTTTGATGAGGACGTACTGTAGTGAAGGCGTAAAAAAAAAAAAAATTCATCTGTCCCTTCAGTTCGAAAATCCTTCCATATCCTGAATAAAATCGCCTTCAGATAGCAAAAATGAAATATAATAGTACGTCGTCGGGCTTAAGTGGTTGATCTCTTACTAATTCTATAACAGCTGTAATTTATGTTGCGGTGAAGCCTGGGTTAATGTGGCTGAAAACGCTGCTATCGGTAGGTGTAAGGCGGGAAAATGTGGATGGCAAGAACGAGCACTCACAAAAAGCGACACAAGTGCTTTACAGACAGTCTAAGGGCCGCGTGTACTTTTGCACTGTGACCTTGACCTTCGACTGATAATTCTCCAAAGCGAATTTATTTCCTTCTTGTCCGACCCTTAACCCTTCCATTAAGTTTGACCTAAACCAATTTAAAATTAAGTGGGCCTTGTTCTTTAACTTTGACCTCCAACTGATCGTCGTCTTAATCGCATCTCTTCATTTTTTCTTGATCTTTAATCGTTCCCCCGAGTCGGTCTGTTTCGAATTTACACTGTATGAGTTATAGGGTCGAACATTTTAGCCTGCCCTGCTACCTTATGTTTGACAGATTATTCTCAAAATCGAATTTCTTCTTCCTTTGTTCGAACTTTGATGTTAACCTGTGACATTGATCGTTGACTGTTTTCAAAATCGCATCTCTTCGTTCTTTTCGTCACTTCCTCCCCCAAGTTTTGGTTTAAATCGGATCAAGACTATTTAAACTGACGCTAAATTTATCTTGACTTTTAACTTTTTCTTGTTACCTTTTGCCTTTGATAGCTTTCGAAAACGAATACCTTCGTTCTTGTCTTATCCTCAGCCGCCCACCAGGTAATTTAAGTTTGTATTGTCCTTCTTCTCGTCTCTATCGCTCTCTCACTCTTTCGCTGCCCCTGCCCTTCTTCAGTTCTCATTTTTGTCCCATTCTCCTTGTCTCAACACGGATTATTACCTCCATTTTCAACACGTTCCCAGACGCTCTAAAAGAACGTCAAGGATGCTTTTTTCTTACATTCCTTTCTTGAGGTATGAATAACTTGACATGAAGAACATAAACCTTATGATGATATGAATAGCAGTGGCAGCAAGTACTGATAAAGAAGGCAAATTATTCCAAGAGCAAGAAATTACACCTGATGGAGCCCAACCCTCGAGTTTCACCTTCACCTTCCTCTTTGACAATCAGAGTCATTAGGTAATTAGGAAGGCAGGACTCCGGGACACAGGTACAGAGTTTTGCTTCGTCACAGGCAGCACTAGTTAGGCTGAAAGAGAGAGAGAGAGAGAGAGAGAGAGAGAGAGATTTGGTATTATAAGAAATTAAATAACTCCATCAGCCCGAGGACATCATTTCATATTCTTTATCACATGGCGATTTTACTCAGTTTAAAGTACTTTTTTCAGACTGGAGTGATTTGTTACAACTTTCACGTATCTCCTCAATAGTGGGTGCTTTTCGTTTGTGAATAATGTCGCTTTGGTGGTAGACTGATGAAGATTAATATAACGTCATGGTATTGAAAGCGTTAATAAGAACCTGACAGCTCTGTAACACCAAGAATAATTACCAGCACTGCTATTTCTCGCACCCTGCAGTCACTGGTTTGTATTCCAAGAGACTGGAGATTTGTTGCACTTCGTCCTTAGCTGATTATTCTCGGTATCCTTAGGCCAACCCTTATTCCATCTCCAACCCCTGTTTCTAACCCCATAACATTCTATCCACACTTCTGCCACTTCCTGCTGTACCTCTAACCCCATCCCAATCTCACCCTCACTCTACCTGCACTCCTTACCCCGCCTCACTCCATCCCCACGGCTGCTCCCACCTCATTACTGCTTCCACCTCATCAGTATTCCAACTTCCACGCCTATTCCTCTCTCCATCCTTTATCCACAACACATTCCTTTCTTGTTACCTACCTTCCCCACCAACTCATTCTCTTCATCTCACCCACTCTTACCCACAGTCTCTCTTTCTTCAGCTTGTCTCGTTCCTGTCCCTTCTCTACAGCATACTTCCCTCCTGTCCATCCACCCACACACTCATCCTATATTTATGCACTGAAACACATCCTATTCTTTCCCTACCTTTTCTCCATATTTCCACTTCTACCACTCTGTCTCTGTCTGTCTGTCTGTCTGTCTCTCTGTCTCTGTCTCTCTGTCTGTCTCTCTCTCTCTCTCTCTCTCTCTCTCTCTCTCTCTCTCTCTCTCTCTCTCTCTCTCCCAGCCCTTCCCTCCCCTCCGTCTCCAGCTTCTCATACTTTCTCTTCTCCTGTAACCATTTCCACCAAAACACTTATTTAACCAAGCCTCCCACCTTGTAAGGACACCGACACAACATCACTAAGAAACGCCAAGCTGCTTCAAAGTCCTGCTCATATAAAGAGAACAGAAAAAAAAAAAGACTTAATTACAAAGGGGTGCAAAGGGAATAAGAAACAAAAATGCGAGAGGCTATTGAGAATTTTTGAAAAAGTTCTTTGCGAGGCCTGAAAAAAGATTAGATTAGGGGGAGTAGAAATTGGCGTAGGATGTAAAAGGGCAGAGGCGAAAAAGAGCTCCCCAAAAAACATGAAAGGTTATTAGGGGAGGATGAGAGGGGTATTTGGAGTCGGGGAGTTGTGTTTGAAGTTTGTGCATATTTTAATGGCCATGGTTGTTATTATCTTTTGTTACGCCTATGAGTGATATTTTATAGTTTTGTAAGAACACCGGCAACATTATTATTTTTTTCTTAAACTAACAGAACAATTATTTTATTATTCCAAGAACCTGTAGATCATGTCATTTTTCTACGAGCAATATTTTTCCTAAGAACCACTGTAATATTGTTATATATTCTTACCAGCTCATAGAAGTGTCACAGTCTATTTTTCTATGAGCCGACTCAAGGTTGTTATATTTCCATGTGAACTAATATAACCTTATTACAGTATACATCTCAAGGAACTGAGGCAATGTTGCTGTCTTCCCGTAACAACTAATACAATATCATTCTTCTTCAAAATAATAGTGCGTATTTTTTCTGCAAACTATAAGAACATTATATGGTTACCATATGTTTTTTAACGAACAAACAGAACATTATTGTAGATTTCACGAGCAAATAGAGCTATTTTATTTTTCTCTGTGTTATCAGAACATCAGGCTATCGTTTTTTCCACGGCTGGGAAAAAGCGAAACAAACCATACCATGAAGGGCGATTGGGCATTTGTTTTAATCTCACTTAAGCTTACTCTCTTCAGCCGTATTTTGTTAATTTATTCTGGTTACGTTCTGACGATAATATTCCATTTAGGAGAACTCCCAGTCAGTGAAGGGTTAATGTAGAGTGTATCCTAAGCTGAATAAAATCACCGTGAAAGAGCAAGAATGAAATTAAAACAAGTGAGGGTACTAAGAGAGGACAGGAGCAGCGTGGCTGAATTTTGGCCTTGACACGTGACCCTGACCTTTGGCTGATCATCAAAATCAAATCACGTCTTTCTATCCCCCCGCACAGTATACCAGGTTTGGTCTAAACTTATCGGGCATTTTTAAAGTATATCGTTAAAATGCATACAAACATCCATACATACACAGAATCCGACCCAATCAAACAGATTTCCTTTTAGTGTCTCCAATTACGTCTTCGGACTGAAAAGAATAATGGATTGTTCTGTATGCCTAGTTGTTGTTGGATTTATTTTTCCACAAATTAATCATTACTTACCATGGCTGAAAATTTTACAGGTACACTAACGATGGGTTCTGGGGGGACATACCTGGTAGGGTCCTCTAAACTCACTGTATTTTAGCTCCTTCACAATAATAAAATATCCATTTTACTCATCTACCACTAGGCGATAATACACACAATCTCTAGCAATGAAGTGGTTAAAGATGGCTATATCAAACCACACCAGCTTGAAAAAAAAAGAGAAAAAAAGTCTCAAGCTTAATCATATCGTCAGGACTTGGGAAGAATTTCATTTGAATTTCGTCCTACAACTGGAAAGGTTAATGGTCAGTCAGTGAATCTATCCATAGGTGAACAAAATCATAGTATAGCAAGAATTAAACATAAAATATCCGTGGGCTGAAAAGATGAATGGGAAGTTCTTTGCTCCTAGTTTATTCTTATGATTTTTGTATGAAGTAATATTTTTTTGTGGCTGAAAATTTGTGAAGGAGGGCGTAACATGTAACAGTTTAAGACATATCCTTTCGACTCCTCCAAGGTTACTACGTGGTGGGTCGAAATTGCCCAGTGATAAAAGAGAGGCAGGTCTGAGATGGAGTGAGAGGAAGAGGTATTACGAGTACCGTGCGAGGACTGGAGAGCCATTAATCTTCCCTCTTGGGCAGGAATGGGTTTACTGTTAACAAGACCGTATTTTATATGCAGATGCAATTGCTTTCGTTCTGATTTTAATGTGAGTGGGGGCGCCTGTCATCCACTCCAATTATCTGCGGCCTTTAGGTGACTACACTACAGTATGTGATATGCCAAATGCTTTCCTGCAACAAACGAAACTATTTACTAAGTTGTGTGAAATTAATAAACTAATTTTCTCCCGGAGTTCTAGTTGGATAAGGCGCTTGAGACAGTTGTGATCTAAGATGTAATAGGTCAAATCTACAAAATGCCACTCAGGGAAGGGCTACTGGTCATTCCCACCTCCACGTCGGAACTGAGCACCCTAGCCCAGGCTCCCTACGCTTCTTACAGGGCATCAAGGGAATGAATGGTGGATGGAGGGTATGCTTACTACACTGATTGTTGTTGTTTATCGTTGTTTTTGATGATGATGGGAAGGAGGAGGAGGTGGAAGGAGAGGAGGAGGAAGACGAGAAGAAGGAGAAGGAAAAGGAGGATGGAAAGGAGGAGGAGAAGGAGGAGGATAATGACGATATTAATTACAATGGACAATATGCAACGTTCTCCTTTTTGCTTCTCTTACTCATTCGTTCCTTTCCCATCTGTGTTTAAACTCAGTAGCTTTCCCAGTTCAAAATTCTCCCTCCCCTTTCATCTTTATCTCTCGCTTCCCCTTCACCACTTATCAGATTTTCTATTCATCGTTATTTGACCATTCATACAGTTTTCCACCCTTCGTTCATTTCTGTTTTTCTCCAGTACAGTCTTTCGTTTCACATCCTCACACGCTATCTATTTTTATCTTCCTCCTCTATTCATTTTCGTCCCACCCTTTTCAACAGCAAGTGCAGTACCTTCATCAATTTCGGTGTATTTTTCCTTTTACTTTTCTCCTTCGCCGTCCGTAATCTTTGCTTTTCACTTCGTCCTCTCCCTTTCCCTGCATTCGATTTTCCCTCTCCTCCCTTCATCCTCTTTTTCTCATCTCCCATCTTTTTCAGTCGTCTTCTCTTTCCCAGTAATCTCTTTCCCTCTCCTCCTTTCTTCCTCTCTTCTTCATCTCTCTTTTGCTCTTCTCTCTGTTCTTCGCCTCCTTCCTTCCTCTTTTTCTCACCCTCGCTTCTGCTCTCTCCCAGCTTCCATTTGCTCTCACCTCCCATCTCGCTCTTTTTCTCACATCCCTTTTCTCTTTCCTCCTTGGCCTTTCATCAAGCACCATGTCCCTTTCTCTCGGTCTCTCTGCTTCATTCCATTCCACTTGTTTCATGTTCTTCATTCCATTCCACTTCTTTCATGTCCTTCCGCCCCTAGTCCACATCGCTATTTTTCCAACTCTTTCCACTCCACACTTCCCTCTGCTCTCGTCAACCCATCTTCTGCCTCTCTTCTCCTGTCCCGCTCCACACACCCCCTCTCCATCCCTGCCATTTTCCCCCCACCATCCCTGCCACTCTCTCTCCTCTCTACATTTAACCCCCACTCCTCCATCTCCTTCAGCCCCATCCCACTCCACTGTCCCTTATTTTGCCAACTTCAACGCACCCCATTTTTTCACCGTTTTCTTTTCCCCACTTCATTCTTACCTTTTTCCCCAAGCCACCTCCATATCTCTCCCTCTTTTCCCTATATTCCTCCACAGTGCTCACCTCCTCCTTCCTTTCCTTATTTTCCCCTTTCCATACCCCACCCTTTCCCCACCCCAAATGTACCCTTCCATGTATACCGTGCCCAGTAATCAGACAACCACCACGCCCACGAGTCACTCCACCCAGATCATCCCTTCCCAGTAACACACAACAGGAATTAGCCGGGGAGATGAAACGGCTGGGAGGAGATGCCATGAACTGGGAGATACATTTAGCTTGGAGGTTAGATTAAGATGGGAGGAGGTGGAAGAATACTCGAGGAGGAGAAATGATCTGGATTGAGAGGAAGGTGATGGTTGGAAATCCGATGAACTGGGAGAAGATGTGGTTAGCTGCTGGGAGATTAGGTAGGATTGGAGGAGATGAAGAAATACTGGAGAAGAAGAAATGGTCAGGATATGAGAGAATTGTGCTGGGAAGAGATATGGTTATCTGAGAGGAACTAGGGTATGTGGTAAAGCTGGGAGAAATTATATAAGACGAGAGAGGATAGAAAGTACTGGAGGAGAAGTTGTCTACGAAGAAGGGGAATGTGCTTGTAGGAGATATGGTTTGTTAGGAAATGTGATGTGAGGATATAGAGGTGTACTGGAGGAGAAGAAAAGATCTGGGAATGAGAGGTAGGTGCTGGGAGGGACTGAGAGAAGGTGAGTTGAACTAGAAGATGGGGTGAACTGAGAAGAGATAAAATAGGCTGGGGGTATGAGGAAGATGTGATATGCCGGGAGATGTGGTGAGCTGGAAGGAGATGAGATGAGCTGGGAGGAGATGAGCTGAGGTATAAAGTACCAGGAAGGGCTGGAATATTATGGAAGGAAATGAAATGAGGCAGACTGGGAGGAAAATAAATACTCGTAGATACAGTGGGAGGAAAGAAATGGGGAGACCAAGGAGAAACTGGAAGAAAGGAAACTTGGAGATGGAAATAGCTAGGAAAAGATAATAGGAAGAACTCTAGAAGATGTAATTAGGTGGGAGATGAGTCAGGAGGGGTAGAAACAAAGTTGGAGAAGATGGAATGGGCCGTGAGGTGTTGGGAGAAGATGAAACGAGCTGGGAGAAATTGGGAGCAGATGGAAGGGAGCCTTTGGGAGTTGAAGAAGAAGTCTGCCAAAAGAAAGATGATAGGAAGAGAGAAAGATAAAAAATTGAGAGAAGATGGGGTAAGCTGAAAGTTGTTGGGAGCATAATAGATCAGGCTGATAGATAAAGGTGAGATAGAAGTTGTTGAGAGAGAGAGAGAGAGAGAGAGCTAATTGAGGACAAGGTAAGCTGGACGTTGTTAGGAGAAGATGGAATGAGTTGGGAGTGACCTTGGATTTGTTTCGGGAAATAAGATGAGCTGAGAGAGAGAGAGAGAGAGAGAGAGAAGAATTTGTTTCCAGAAAATAAGATGAGCTGAGAGAGAGAGAGAGTAGTTAAGATGTGCCCGAGTAGATGTATTCAACGGTAAGGTGAAGGGATTAGCTGCTTAATACTGAAATATGATTGGAGAGGCTGAGAGAAAAAATTGTTGGGAAGAAAGGAGAGAGAGACAGACAAGCACGTTTAAGCACACAGAAAGAAACACACAGATAGATGCTTATATTGACAGATAGACAAGGAGACAGACAGACTGAGACAAGTTCAGACACCTAGATAGACAGAAACACAACAAAAAGATAGATGGACAAAGAAAATATAACAGAGGTGGGGGAGACTGAGAAATTGTTGGTAAGGGACTCGGAGAAGGCTGGGAGAGGAGAAAAACTGAGGCTGAAAGAAAATAGCCAAGATAAAAAAGATGTTAGGAAGAAGGGGGATAGGAGGGAAGCTGAAACGATGCTGAAAGAAAATGGATAGTGATAAGACGGAAAGTGCTAGGAGGAGATAAAAGAAAATGGAGGAAGATGGAAAAGGAGGAGAAGGCTTAGGTCGAGATGAGGGAGGTTTGGACGTGAGGAGAAACGCGAGGAAAAGGGCTAGGAAAAGGCTGGAAAAGGTCTCTGAAGTGGCTGGAAAGGGCTTGGAAAACGCAAGGAGAAGGTCGGAAGGGGCGTGATAATGTGATACAAAAAGGCTGGAAAACGAATGGAAAAGGCTAGAATGGACTTGGATAAAGGTTGGAAAGAGCTTGAAAAACGTTAGGAAAAGTCTGGAATGGACTTGCGAAGGAGCCAGGAAAATGCTTGGAAACGTCTGGAATGGGAAAGAAAAACTAGTGAAAGGATACAAATAGCTTACTTGAACTAAGAAAAAGCTCAGAAAGGCCAAGACAGTGGTTAGAAAGGGCTGAGAAAAGACCAGGAATTATTAGGTTTCTGGCTGGTGAAAGGCTAGAAAGGGCTTAGAGACGACCAGGAATTGCTAGTTAAAGGCACTGAGAAGTCTGAATAATATTTGAAATGACTAGGAAGGGCTAGACTTATGCTGAGAGAAGGGTTGGAATGGTTAGAATAGGCTGGAAAATTGTAAGAGGATAGGAAAAGTGGAATGAGCTACGAAAAGGCTACAAAGGGCTAGGACATACTAGAAAAGGTTTGGTAAATGCAGGAAGTGACCGGAAAGCTAGAAAGGGCCAAGTAATGGCAAGAAACATACTAGAGAAAAGGCATGTGGATATTAGAAAAGGATAAGGAAAATGCTGAGGCAGATTTGGTTAAGGAAGCACAAGGAAAGGCTCCAATGATACTAGAAATGGTGAGGAATATGATAAAAGAAACTAGATGGGGCTAGAAAAAGACAAACGTGTTTTAAAATGGCTGGGAAAAACTTTGCATAGAGCTTAGGAAATGGCATAGGTAAGAGTTAGGAAATGTTTAAGGAAAGACGAAAAAGAATATAGAAATGGAGTAGAAAAAACGTTTAGAGTGATTAATATATCCACGGAGAAAACAGAAACAGACATAGATTATCGCCCAGAAAATGTGTAGAGGTGTAAAAAGGGGTAAAAAAGTAAAGGAAAAAGCGACAGATCTATTTATTTCTCTTTTCGAGGGTGTTCGCTGAAGGATAGGGCATATTATAACGTAAATATTCTGACAGAGACAAGGATAGGACAGCAGAAAGGTGCTAGGAAAAGAGGGAAAGAAAGAGACTGTGGTAAGACTCAGGGAAATGTAAAAAAAAAAAAAAGTTGAAAGACAAGCGAACAAAAATTGAGAAAATTGTTAGGAAAATGGCTGGAGAATTACTACAAAATGGCCTAAGGAAGGGTTAGGAAAAGGTTTAGAGAAGGATCAGTAGAATAACAAGACTTAGAAAAGACTAAGAAAGGGTCATGACATGGGCTAGAGAAATGCCGGGACGGAGGAAGGAAAAGATTTTGAGGAGGGTTAGAATAGGAATAAAAATAAGAGAAGACTAAAAAAGGTTTGGAAAACGAATAGTTGTGGGTAAGAAAAACACTGAGAAAATACAGAAAAGAGGGTTAGAAAGGAGTTTGGTAAAGGGATAGAGGTTAAAACAACTGTTAAAAATTAGGGGGGGAAAACCTCGGAAAATAGGTAAAGAAAAGAAAAAACGACCGGGCCTGATAGGGAGGTTTAGACAAAACTAGGAAAAAACACAGAAAGGCGACAGGAAAAGACTTTGAAATGGCTAGGAAAGGATTTCAGAAGGCTCAGAAAATATGGACGTAGAAGATGATCAGGAAATAACTTTGAAAAGGGTTAGATGCAAGTTTAGGGGGAAAAGAAAAAAAAGGCTCAGGAAAGGACTAGGACAAGGCTTAGAAAGGGGTGAAGAAAAAGGCTGAAAGTAGACTAGAAAACACTTAGAAAATCGCTGACATTACTTCGGAAAAAGTTAGGAAAGACGTAGAAAAGGGCAAAAAAAGAATGATATGCAGGAGTAGAAAATAGCTAAGGGTTAAAAGTAAGTCTAAGAAAGATAAATAGAAAAGGACAGAAAAGCTAAGACACCAGAAAGGGGGCTAGGAAAAGGGCCAGGAGTGGGCTAGCCAACGCAGCAGAATCTGGGCCCCATCTCAGGCAAGGCAAACAAGAAAGTATTCCATTAAGCAGAGGTGTGTTTTGAGTGGCTGCCGAGAGAGAGAGAGAGAGAGAGAGAGAGAGAGAGAGAGAGAGAGAAAGGTGGATGGGGTATAAAGAGAAATTGAGAGAAGACACTAACCAGGGCTTGGGAAAGACACAAGTTTATAATGTAGCGGTGAAAGCAGGGAGAGGGGTGGAAGAAGGAAATGTAGAGACGGAGGAAGAACAGGAAAGGAAGGGAGAGAGAGAGAGAAACAAATGTAGGATGCATGAGGTGGTAGAATTAGAAAGACAGATAGGCGTTTCCAGTTGTCACAATTCATCCCATTCGAGACCCAATGTTCAGCATTTATATTATGACTACCACCATGTGATATTCATTTTTAAAATAGGGAAAGTCCTAGATCTGATTGGAATATATAGGGATAGATAGGCAGATAGACAGAGAGATGGATAGGTAAATAGATGGATGGATATATAGTTAGGCAGATTAATAGTACCTTAGGTAGGGAGATAGATAGATAAATAAATTGATTGGTTGATTGATAAGCAGAGAGAGAGAGAGAGGCGGGGGGGAGGTAAAGAACTGGCAAAAGGAAGATAGACGCCGAGAGAGAAAAGGAGCGTGAGAGAGCGAAAGAGAGAGAGAGCAGGCCAATTACTGTAAATTACTGTGAGGGAAGGTAAGTCATTCCCAGAGATGAACCAGCCATACCTTGGGGCTGTGTGTGTGTGTGTGTGTGTGTGTGTGTGTGTGTGTGTGTGTGTGTGTGTGTGTGTGTGTGTGTGCGCGCGCTTGCGAGAGTGCGATCGTATCAAAGAGAAAATTGTGTGTGCGTGTGTGCGCGCGCGCGAAATAATTGTGTGTGCGCGCGCGCACGTATGTGCGTATGCGTGCGTGCGTTCTTGCATACATGAAGAAGAAGATTTACATTCTTGAACAACTTCATCCCTACTCATCAGTTTATCTAATCCTTTGTTGCCTTATCATGAGCGTAAGAACTCGAAGCAATACTACTCCGTCCAGACACGTAAGACGGCAGGACTAGTCTTTCTTCTCAGAGCGGCGTTGTTTGAGCAACTAACTCCAACCCTCCCTAGAACTAAACCCCTACTAGACCACAGATATATGGAGCGTCTTAAGCCCATAGACCACCAGGTGCCCAGTTACTGATTACCTACTTCCCATCCAGTGTAGTAAACAATTTCTCCGGAGTACTGTATAAGAATCTGTAGAGCCACTTAAAGGCGGCATTACACCGTGTGAGGGAACAGCGAGCGCCCCTGCCTACAACAAGTGGATTCATACATACAGTTCATGCTGTCTTTATTTATCTTTATTTCTCATATAAATACTCCTAGTGTCTAATTACAGGAGTTTAAGAAAATATAACGAGAGAGAGAGAGAGAGAGAGAAAGAGAGAGAGAGAGTAGGTATAAGATTTCATGAGCTTCAGGCAAGACTTGGGCTCTTCTCACGATCTCATATTTGATTCGCTTGAGAGAGAGAGAGAGAGAGAGGAAATATTTAACTAGAACACGAATGTATAATGATAATAATATAAAAGAACACGGAAATGTAAAGTTATATGGTTGGGGATTACTATGCAACTCTGTAACAGTGAAAACGGTAGGAATGATGGGTGTACATGAAAAGAAAATGGACAGACGTGGATAATTAATATTACAATGACGATAAAAGAAGATGGTTAAAAATAAATGAAGGAAAAAGAATGAATAGAAAGGGTAAGATGGAATGAATATTTATACTGCCAAGAAGAAGGTTATAAATCAAAGGAATAAAAAAAAAAAAACTGTAGAATATATAAATGAAATGGGAAGAGGAATCAGAAAAATCATAGCGTATTAAAAGAAAATCTGAACCAAAATAGAAGGAAATAAAATAACGCGCTGGTGACAAAAGTAATATGGTCGGCGTGGAGTGAAATGAAGTGTGATTGGCGGTATTGTGGCTTTGTGTGAATGTGGTGATTATGGTGCGTGTAGGGATTATAGGGAGATGGTGTGCTGCTGGTGACTGGTTGATTGGCTGTATTGTTAGCGACGGTGGTAGTTACAGATGGTGGTGGTAGTAGAGCAGCAGGGATAGTGGTAGTGTTGGGGTCAATGATCGTAAAGGTGATGTGGCACGAATCGCGGTCGAGAGAGATGGTAGTAGCAGCCACAGGTAAATATAGTGGTTTGTTAAGAAGAGTTGAAATGGTAGGGGAGTGACAGATAATAGTCGTGGGTTGGTAGGAAGAATGGTAGTAAGGGAAAGTGATGGTGGAATCATGGGCAACAAAGAGTGTCCATGAATTACTAACCTGATTATGCCGTTGAAAGATATAGAAACTGTCATTAAACGGTCTATTGCAATTAATAAAGCAACTACAGATGTTTTTGCCTTTTATTTGTCGCACATAAGCTACAATTGAATAAACTTCTACATGAGGTCCTTTGATAACACGTAGAATATTAAGGCGGTAGTCAATTCATTCCCGGTGTTATGAAGCATGTCTAGCGTGATGGAAGCCAGTACCTCTTCAGCCTCCAGTGTCTTACCTCTGTGATGTTATTAAAGTGCATTCCATACGAGTCTCCTCTGTCTTACGTAGCACCATAAAAGAAATCCACAGGCATGATAATGGGGAAACGAGGAGGCCGCGGACTCGGGCAATGTCGCCCTGTCCAACAAGAAGGGAACTTTTCACTGAGGAACCTACGCCAGTCTAATGTAAAAAAAATTATAGTAAAAAAAAAAAAGTACTTGAATTGCTTTATTAGTAACATCAAAATTTTTATGATAACTTTCAGACTCAAAATTTTATTAAGTGTCATAATCAGGTGAACAATTTATGGACACCCTGTAATAATATTCTGGTAGGAATACTGTTAGTGAGAGACTGGTGGTTGAGAGACAGGTCATAATGGTGGTTTGGTAGGAATAGTGGTAGAACTAAATGGTGGAGAGTATAATGTGACAGTGGTGGTTGGCTGATACAAATAATGGTGATCATGTTGCTGGTAGTTGTGGTGTGCTGCAGAGTGTAGTAGATTAAGAGGGTGGGTATTGTGGTAGAAAGGAATGATGGTGAATGTGAGAGTACCAAGAGATTATACTGACTAGGAGTAAGAGGTAGTGGTGACTTTGGTAGATAAAAGATGGTGGAGATTGCGGTAGAAAGAGGTGGTAGTAGGAGATGGTGGTGATTGTGGTAAGGGGAGGTGGTGGTGGTCGTGTAGGTAAGGGATGGTTGTGATTATGGCAAGAAGTGATAAGAGTGGCTGTGGTTGCAAGTGATAGTGAGGGGCGTTGGTGAGTATGGTAATAAGTGATGGTAGATTATGGTAGGACGAAATGGTGGTGGTTCTGGTAGCAGATGTGGTGATTCTGGTATAATAAATGACGGTAAATGTGGTAGTAAATGATGGTGGTGATTATGGCAGTATGAAATGATACTGATTGTTGTAGTATGGTGATGACTGTGGTAGATTGTGGTGATTGCGGTGGGAAGAATAATAGCAAATACTTGGTTCCATAAAATCGTCTCCCCTTCAGCTTTATATAACAGAGTATGTCATAGTAGGCATAAAGGAAGCATGGCATCATTATACTGAAGAGGTGAGAGTGTTTATAGTGAGAAATGGTGATAGCAGATTCGGGTGATGGTGTGTGCGTGCTTGAAATTGTGGTAGTGGTGCTGGTGGTGGTGGTATATAGTATGATTAGGATAGTGGTGGTGTGAGGCACGGGTAGCGGAATACTGTAGTGGTGATTAGGATGGCTGTGGTGTGTGTGTGTGTGTGTGTGTGTGTGTGTGTGGAGGGAAGTTGTGTTGTATTGTTGTGGTGTGTTGTGATGGTGACCGTGTTTTATTGTTTCACTCTTGTAGTGGCAATGGCTGTGTTGTATTATTGTGGTGGGTGTTGTGGTGATGGTTTTGGTGTTATGATATAGCTTTGACTATAGCTGGGGAAGAGGGCAATGGTAAAGGTTGTTATGGTGGCTTTTGTGGCAGTAATGATAGCTGTGGTGGTAGCTACTGCGGCGGTGGCTGGAGTAGTGCTGTTGTGGCTGTGGTGGCTGTGGCTGTGGCGGCGGTAGTATAATGGGCAGTGTTCGATATGCATATTATAAAAGAAGTGATTGCCATCGTTGTGGGCTGATGACGCTGATAATGGCGGTGATTTTGGTGCTGGTAGTGTGTGTGGCGGTCGTGCTGGTGTTGTGGTGGTGGTGGTGAAGGCGTGATGCTGTTGTTATGGTGGTGGTGGTGAAGGCTTGATGCTGGTGTGGTGGCAGTGATGGTATTGTTGGTGGTGGCGGCGTGTGATGTTGATGGCGATAAGGTGGTGTAAACGTTTAGTGATGGTGTTATGTTGCTGATGGTGGTTTGCTTCTGGTTGTGGGATGGTCACGTGGCAATTATGATGGTGACGATGATGATGATGATGGTGTGTTTTTGCGTTGATGGTTGTGATGGCGGTGAAAGTGGTGCGTGTTCCTGGTTTCGGTGGTGGTGGTGTGGTCGTGACGGTGATGAGTGATGATGGTGACGTGGTTTTCGGCTTTGTTCTGGTGGTGGTGCTGGTGCTTGTGATAATTTGGTGGTTCGTATCATGGCGGTGTTTGTGTTATTACCAATTGTTGAGATGTAGTGGTGACATTGGTAGTTTCTTTGGTGGTGATGGTATTTTGAGGCAGCTGGTAGTAGTGAGGATAGTGTAGGTGATGCTGGAAATTTTTTTGATGATGATGATGGCGGTAATGGTAAAGGTTTAAGCAGTGGTAGCATTTATGTGATGATTGTGATTGTGGTGTTTGTCCAGATGTAGCGTAATTGGTGAATGTGATAATGAATAATTCTTGTGGTAGTGGTGACTGAGGTGTTTGTTGTATATGGTTGAATGTGGTGGATGATGGGTACGATAGAGGAATTTCCTGTGATGGTAGTGATGTAAGTGGTGGAGGCAATGATAGTGATAATGGGAGTTCCTTTGGTGGTAATGGCGAATGTAGCGGTGTAAAAAGTAAAGAATATGGTAGTAATCATATTAGCCCCATGATGATGATGGTGGTGGTGGTGGTGGTACTCGTAGAAGCAATATGATGTTAGCGATGGCAGTTATTTGTGCAGGCAGTAGTGAGACGGTTGAAAAGAGAAGGGGGAAGGAGGCCGAAAAGAAGATGGTGAGGAAATCTGGGAAAGCATTTAAGGGAAGGATGTGTGCCGTGGGGAGAGGTCGTTACTGAGTAGGGACACAAATGCCGGGAGTTCCTTCTGTCGACAAAGAGAGAGTACTGGAATAAATAATGAGGACTGTTTAGTGAAGTTGATGGCGTTAGTAATAATGACTGTGGAGAGAGGTAACTGAAATGGATTAAAAGTACTGGATGTTGGTGATTGTAACAGAAATCAGGACACTGGTAACAAGACTTGTGCCTGCAGTGATAGTGGTAGTGGAGATAGTTGTAGCACTGATTGTGGTGAGGACTAGTAGCATTATATAATTTGATGATGATGACGTGGTGGTGGTGATAGCAATTATGTTGATGATGGCGGTGGTAGTGGTGATGATGCCGACGGTGGTGGCGGTGATTGTGATGGTTGTGGTTTTGGTGATGATAAGAATTTGATAGCAACAATCTTAACGCTTTGACTGAGGTGATGATGACTGTAATTAGGCTTGGCACTGAAAGGACTGTATTAATGATGATGATGATGATGATGATGATGACTGAAACCATTGACAGTGATGGTTACAGTGCTCTAGAAGACAGTGATATCAGGGGTAATTGCAGTGGGGGTAATATGCGTAATAGTGGGGGATGTAGTAGTGGTGGTAACTGTAGTGATGGTGATAGTAGTAATGATGTGGGAGGAGTGGTGGTGGTGATCGCAGTGGTAGTGATGGTAGTGATGCAGTGGTGTTGGTTGCGGGGATGGTAGTTGTGATGCATGTGGACATTAAAGTATTGGTGGTGATGGTGGTGACTGTAGTGATGATGATGATGGTGATTTCAGTAATGGTAATTGTGATATTTTTAACGACAGTGGTGATGTTAATGGCAGTGATGGTACTGATGGTGATGATAGTGGTGATGGGAGTGGTAACAATTTTCATAGCAGAAGTGGTGACTGGACAGGTGTTGATAATGGTGGTGGTATGGATTGGAATGGTAATGCTGATGATGGTGATTGTATGGTGTTGGTGACAAGTTGTGGTGGTGATTGGAATGAAGGGAATGTTTGTGATTGGAATGGTGATGGTGTGGTGATGATTGAAGTAGTGGTGAGGATATTGGTTATTGCAATGAAGGTGGTGGTTATTGGAATAGTGGCGGTGGTGGTGGTGGTGGTAATGGTGGTAGCGGGGAGAGTGAAAGGGGTGCAGCCTGGCTTATGATGGGCATTTTCAATTAGTGCAGAGCAAGACACAAAGGCTGTTCGCTCTCTCTCTCTCACTCCCTCTCTTTCTCCCTCCCTCTCTCCTCCCCTCTCCTATTTTAATTTCTCTTCCCATTCGTCATCGCTCCTTCCTTCTCTCCCGCTTACCTCCGTCCTTCTCTCCCTCTTCCTTCCCTCCCCCTTTGCTTTCATTCCTTTTCTCCATCTCTCCTCTTCGTCCGTTTCTTTCCTCTTCTGTCCTTCCTACCTCCCACTTTCTTCCCACCCTTCCTCCCTCTTCCATCTCTTCCTTCTTTCCTTTTCTCTGTCCCTTTCTCCTTCTCTTGTCCATCTCTCCATCCTTCCTATTTTCATCCTACCATCCTCTGGTTTCCTACCTCCTCCCCTCCTTCGCTCTTACCGTCCCTCTCTCTCCCTATCGATATCCATCACTTCCTTCATCCGTATCATCTCCTCTGTCCTCCCTTACTTCCTTCTACACTCTCTTCACTCCACCATTTCTTTTTTTCCTCCCTTCTTCATGCCTGTCATTCTTATCACATACCTTCCTTTTCATCCGTCCTTATTTTTGTTTCTCTCTCGCTTTATCTCATTTCTCTCTCTCCCTTCTTTTCTCATGCTTTTTCTTCCATCTTCCAATAAATAATTTCCCGTCCTTTCCTCTCCTACTATCTCCTTTCTCTTGTCTCTCTCTCTCTCTCTCTCTCTCTCTCTCTCTCTCTCTCTCTCTCTCTCTCTCTCTCTCTCTTTTTCTCTGTTTTTTTTTTCTTTTATTTAATCCTTTCGTCTCTGTAATATTCGTCCATCATTTTCTGTCTGTTTTCCTTTCGCCCTCCCCATCTTTCACACCCTATCCTTTCTTGCATTTCTCTTTCTGCTTCTCTCCATTTTCTTCCTCTTCTTGTATTCCCTAATTTTCATATCATCTCACCATCTCCACTTTTCCTGTGATCGTCTGCTCCTTTTCCCATCATAATTTTCTTGCCCCCCCTTTTCATTGTTTCTCCCTTCATTTTTTCCTCCATCCTATTGGTATCTTTCTCCTACCCCATTTCCCTCCCCCTCCTGTTTTTTTTCCTTTCTTCTCTTATCTCACTTCCTCCATTCCTCACACTCTGGTCCTTGCAGCCCAGTTCATTTATCACCAGCCCTATCGTTCTTCTTCCTTCCTTCTTTCCTTTCTTCCTTCCTTCCTTCCTTTCCCTTCCATTCTTTCTTTTTGTTCCTAGCTATCCTTCCCTCCTTTCTATCTTCCTTGCCGTCCTTCTCTCTTTCCTTTCCCTCACATCCAGATTATCCTTTCCTCCTTCCAGTCTCTCCTCTTCCTTGTTATCTCTCCCTCCTTCCCTCCTCTCATCCTTCCGTCATTCCCCCTCCCCCCTTTCTTTCCCCATCCCACTCTGTTCCCTCTCTCTGCATCATTCTCCATCCCATTCAGTCTCACTTGGTTCCCTGATGTCCCTCCTGCCTCTCTCCCTTCCCTCCGTCTCTCTCTTCCGTCTTCCTATGCCTTCCTCATCTCTGTCTCTGTCTGTCTGTCTGTCTGTCTCTCTCTCTCTCTCTCTCTCTCTCTCTCTCTCTCTCTCTCTCTCTCTCTCTCTCTCTCTCTCTCTCTCTCTCTCTCTCTCTCTCTCTCTCTCTCTCTCTCTCTCTCTCTCTCCGCCAATCTATTCGCCCCGCCTCCATCATTCTCCATCCCCTTCATTCTGGTCTGCGTCGCGCTTTGACTGCCGTTCTCTTAATGATGGGTTGCCTGTGGTATTGGTGCTGATGGTGCTGGTGGGGGAGGCTGTGGTGGTGCTGGTGTGATGGTGGTGGGGGATATTGTGGTGGTGCTGGTGTGATGTTGGTGAGGGTGATGGTGATGGTTGTACTGGTGATAGACGTTGTTGTGGTGATAGAAGTGGTGATGGTGTGGTGGTGAGGGAAATTGTGGTGGTGATGGTGATTGTTCTTCTCCTCTTGGGTACTGTTGATGATGATGAGTGGTGGTCACAATGTGATGGTGAAGGAAATTTTGGTGATGGTGACAGTTGTCCTTGTATGGATATTGTTGTGATGATGGTGGGTGGTGTGGTGATGGTGGGGGAGACTGTGGTGGTGATGATGCCAGTTTGACTCCTGATGGGTATTATTGTGGTAAGGGTGTGTGGTGGTGTTAGAAACTGCAGTGGTAATGGAGGTTGGTGGTGGTGGTGTGGGGGAGGAAGGAAAATTAGTTGATGATAGTGTGTGTGTGTGTGTGTGTGTGTGTGTGTGTGTGTGTGTGTGTGTGTGTTAGTACAGAAAAAGAATTATATGAATGTGTGTGTGTGTGTGTGTGTGTGTGTGTGTGTGTGTGTGTGTGTGTGTGTGTGTGTGTGTGTGTGTGTGTGTGTTAGTACAGAAAAAGAATAATATGAACAAATAGGAAAGCCATATTCCAGATCAGTTCGTCGATAGTGGTGATGACTGAGGAGACTGGTGATGATGATCGTACTGGCCCTCATGACAAATAGTGATGATGGCAGGAGATGAGGGGTGGTGATGATGGGGATGATAGAGATTGAGATGAGGGTAATGGTGGTGATGGCGGGATAATTTTGTGGTGATGATGGTGATAAAAGATGAGGCGAGGATGATGGTGATGTCGGGATAATTTGTGATGATGTTGATGGTGATGATGGAAAATGAGATGAGGGTGATAGTGGCAACGAAAGAATTTGTGGTGGTAATGGTGGCCGTGGTAGAAATTTTGGTGATGATGGTGGTGAAAATTGAGATCGTTGGTGGTGGTGAGGGTGAACTGTGGTGATGAAGGTGGTGTTAGAAACTTTGGTGATAATGGTAGTGATAAAGATGCTGAAAATGGCTGTAGAGGAAATTGTGATGGTGGTAAGAGGAACTTGTGGTGGTGAAAATAATGATGATCGTGACTGAAATTGTGATGATGATGGTGGTGATAATTGCAAGAGAAATATATGAAAAAAAAATAATGATAGTACCATTAGCCCCATTTGTACACACAGTAATGGCGATGATGATGAAAATTGTGATGATGGTGATGATTATATTGATGGAGTAGACGGTGGTGATGACAGTGAAATGATGATGTTGGTCGTGATTGAAGTGAGGGGACTGGTACTGGTGGTGACGATGAAAATGCTGATGGTGATGATTATAGTGATGAGGTTGACGACGGTGATAACAGTGAAAGATGTTGATGTAGGTGATAACAGTGATGGAGCTGACGGTGGTGGTAACAATAAAAATAGTCATGTTGGTGGTGCATGTAGTGATGGAGTTAACGGCGGTGGTGACAGTGAGAATAAAGATGATGAATAAAGTGATGGAAATGACGAACGGCGAGGTGCTTTCAACATTAATAATTCTGGTGATCTGAAAGGCGAGTTGTAATGCGTCCTGACATCCGGTAAAATGATATTAACGACTAAAGTGCTCCTGATTACTAAAGTGGTACCGGCTAGTGAAGTACTGTACACTGGTGACTAAGTAGCGGTGGTGATTGAAGTGGTATTTATTGGCACTGATCGTGAGAACAGTGGTAGCGATGATTGCGATGGTGGCAGAGACTGATGAGATGATGGTGACAGTAAGAGTCGTGATTGTAATGATGGTGGTGATGACGATAGTGATTCTGGTGGCCATTGATGATAGTGATTCTAGTGGTGGTTGTGATTATGATGATGGTGGTGACTACTGAAAATGGTGGTGATTGTGGTGGTGGTGGTGACTTTAATAATGGTAGTGACTGATGAAGATGATGGTGGCTGTGGGGGTGGTTTTAGTGATGATTGCAGTGAGTGATGATGATGGTGATTGTGGTGCTGGATTGTGATTATGGTAGTAACAGTTGAAGATGGTGGTTATGGTAGTGACAGTTGAAGATGATCGTGATTATTGTAGTGACAGCTGAAGATGGTGGTGATTGTGGTGGTGATGATGGTGGTGGTGAGTGTGGTGATTGTGATGATGGTAGTGACTGGTGAAGACGATGGTGATTGTAGTGACAGAGGTGACTAGGATATGATGAAGGTTGATGAAGATGGTGATTATTTCAACATAGGTGACTGTAATCTGATGGTGTAGGATGATGATGATGATGGCGGTTGTAGTGGTAGAGGTGGTGATGATGATAATGATAATAGCGGTTATGAAGAGCCTGATGACGGTATTTTGTGATGCTGACTTGGTGATGCTGATGCTGATATGCTGATGCTGACGGTAATGATGACTGATGCTGACGGTAATGATGACTGATGCCTATAAAGGTGATGGTGCTGATGATGATAATTTCGATGAATACGGTGAAGATTGTGGTGCGATTGGTAAATTATTGTGCTCTAGTCGGATTGAGCCGGTGAAGGTTTATATTCAAGGGGTGATTGGGGTTTATTGCTCACTTAATACCACTCAGGGATGAGTGAGGTTGGTCACTCTCATCTTAAATGTCAGGACCAACTGCCTAGCCCCGGGCTCCTACGCTCCTCATGGGGCAACGTAGGATTGGATGATGGATGGATGGATGGATTATTATTATTATTAATATTATTATTATTATTATTATTATTGCTGATGAACAATGAAATATAATTACATCTGCCGCTCATAAACATAATAACCTTGGTGATTGACACGTTTGAAATAGTCATAATAATCCTCTAATAACCCCCTAATGTCGTTTTTAATAACCTGTGGTCGTAGTGGCTTTGGTGTTAATTGGGTGCAGGAGTGTGAGTGATGAAGGCGGTCGCTGGGGCGGAGGTGACCCCAGGCAAATGGGCATTGACGGTGGCAGGGTAATGGTGAGAGAGAGGGGGGGGGGGAGAATCAGGGAGGAGGCAGGGCGAGAATTATTGCCATGGGTATTGAATGAGGACAGTGTGGTGCTGAGTGAGGGGTAGTGAGGTGCATGTCGAGAAGTACTGTGAGATGTTTGACGAGTGATATTTATAAGGCTTTTTGTGGAGAGATAAGAATGTTAAATTAAAAAAAACACAGTGAGGAGTATTGCTAAATAAGTAAGCACAGGGAGGAATGTTGCTAGATATGTTAATCAACAGACAGCATTACAAGGGGTGTGATGAGTAAGGGGTAGGTAGTGGTCAGATGGTAAAGGAGAGCATTGGCTTATAGCGAGGTCTAACCCTGTTTGGACAAGGAATAGTTTGAGGAGAGGAACTTCGGTAAACAAGTCCTTACTAAACTTCTGCAAGTCCCGCCGAGATGTGATGATGATAACTCGGCTAATAACAACACTAGACTTTATAGAGGTAGTCCTATTTAGTTTCCAAATTTAGCGTGGACTGTTCGGTAATGGTGTCAGAGTGGTGAGTTGAATGTGTGTGTGTGTGTGTGTGTGTGTGTGTGTGTGTGTGTGTGTGTGTGTGTGTGTGTGTGTGTGTGTGTATGTGCCACGTACAGTGTGTAGGAGGACAGATGGGCGCCAGGGAACGAACTCTCAAATTATATCTCCCATCAGAAGCATAGGAAGATAATTTGTAAACAGCGAGGATTATAGATAGGGATATTATGAGAACGTATCATGGGAAAATAGGCAGAGTAGGTACGTAAGTGGGTAGTGTGAAAAATAAGGTGAGCAAATAAGTATGACGAGAGCATTTAATGAGGTAGTGTGGGTAATTGTGGTAGGTAAGTTTGGTGATTAAGTATCGCGAGTAATTAGGTTGTGTGTGTGTGTGTGTGTGTGTGTGTGTGTGTGTGTGTGAGAGAGAGAGAGAGAGAGAGAGTAATAGATAGGTAGATAGAGCAAGAGAGGTATTGTGATTGACCCCTCCCTGTGAACCCGTTGAGCTTTGAAGTAGGAGCAGGAGCGTGCCAATAACACACACACACACACACACACACACACACACACACACACACACACACACACACACACACAGACGGTGCATTCGTGTCACCCACTAATGGACATAGACCCAGCCGCTGTTTATTTGGAGGCCTCAAATTAGCTGTGTGTGTGTGTGTGTGTGTGTGTGTGTGTGTGTGTGTGTGTGTGTGTGTGTGTGTCAGAGATAACTGGCTGAAAAATACGATAACCTGCATAACAGTTTAATAAGGAAAGAAGAATACAAAAAAACACAGCTGGAAGTGCTGGCTTCGACCACACAACTTCCACCCATTATGACCCTACTCATTAACGATTTTTATTCCCTAGAGTCGGTTTTAATACTCTGTTTCACCTCAAGCCACGTGATTTTATTCAGGTGGGAGCGCAAGTGGGAGCGTAACAGCAATATATTTTAATGTGCTGCCACTCAAGCATAGGTGTGAGCTGGGGGAGTTTTTAAAGTTATTGTGTACAGTTTAGGAGAGTGGGATACCTTGTGGAATTTATAGAATGCTTATGTTTTTTAGTTGAAATGTTTTGGTGGATATTTCTGTAGGTTGTAGACTACAGCTGTTGTAAATTATATAAAATGTTAATATTGTGATTGAGAATTATAGACGTATTAACACCCAAGCTCCCGTACTTACTGTAATCTAAGCAAAATCGTCTGAAAGCTACCTGGCAAATGAAGAGAAACTGTGGTTACTGAAATCAGGAGTTTGGTCAACAGTGGCTAATGTCTCTAATCCATAATTACCAGGTATTTTGAGCTTCAGCGCGTAATCCATGGTAATATTCCAGGATTATATATATTATTATCATATTGTATATATTATATATATTTTTGGAAACGCTTGGCGACGGCTACAATAATTGTACATAATTTCTTGGCTGTGTAGTGACAGGGCTTGAGATAAAGGAAGGTTAGTGATGACTACCAGTACCTGTATATCATACTACATTGATTTTCTAAAGTTTTTCATGATATAGGTTAAGTATTCTGTTTGCCACTAACGAACGATTTCATTCACTTTGTGAGTGACTTTCCTGCCTTATAATTTTATAAATCCAATAATCCATCCAGAACGTGCGAGACCTTTTAGCCATTACGCCTTTTCAACCATCAGACGACATGATTTAACTTAACCTCTTCACCTCGAGGGTCTTTCTTCCCAGGCTGAATGATTTCTCTTGTATTGGCATAATATAACTACCTCCTGGGCTATATAGATTACAAATGGCTTCTCATTTCCAGTGCTTAAGACAACGATTGTGCGGAACAGAATGATGTTGATTGTTCACCTGATGAATTGTGCCACCTGCTGACGCTGCAGTGTTGTCGAATTAGTGTTGCGGGGGACGAGTGAATTAGTGTTGCGGGGGACGAGTCTTGAGCCCTAATTGGTGTTCTGTTGTTCTTGATTAATGTGTGTGTGTGTGTGTGTGTGTGTGTGTGTGTGTGTGTTAGCTGAATTTTAGTGTGTTGGATGTTAATTATTCAGTTTTCTGTTTTCTGATGTTTCATGAATGCTCTATTTGTATTAACTGACGTTTTAGTGCGCTACATTCTTTCTAATTTAGTGTATGCGTGTCCGTATGTGTTTTTCCAGACTTCTACTATACTGGATGTTATTTTTTTTTTATTTCCAGTGTTTTATGTTGGGTGGTTTTTATCTATGTTCATATCTAATGTTTTGTGTGTCTTAGTTTATCGGATTTATTATGATTTGTTTGTGTGTTTGCATATATCTAATTTGTTTTGTACCGAGTGACTTCTGGTGTTGTGTCTGCTGTGTTTTCTCCCCTTATGTTTATTGTGTTAGATATTTCGTGTCTATGGTTTCAAGCTTCTTTTGTGTTTTTATTCTGACTGTGGCGTGTTGTGTGTGTGTGTTTGTGTGTGTTTTTTTTTAATGATTTCTGCTATGCTGTTTGGTAGTTGTGTTTTCAAATATGGTTTTTGGCTTTGTGTGTTTGTCAGGTGGGTAATATTTTCCATTGTGTGTGTGCTTGTGCCGAGAGCGATGGTTGGGTGTATTGTGTATGTCATGTTATTGTGTGGTGTAAGTGGTGTTAGAGTGCGTCTGAATGGCGTTATGTTCTGTGTAATTGGTATTGTGTTTGGAGGTCATGCACTGGGTTACAGTTGTGCATGGTTGGTATTGTGTTGTGCTGTGTTGTGTTGTGTTGTGTCGTGTCGTGTCGTGTTGTGCTGTGTTGTGTTGGGTTGTATCGTTTAATGTTGTTCTGTGTTGCGCTGGGAGCATTGAGTTACCACTGTGCATGACTAGTGGTATTATATTGTGTTAAGGGCATGAGTTACCCTCGTGCTTAACTGGTGTTCTGTTGTGCTTTGTTGTGTTTTGTTTTTTGTTGTGTTGTATTGTTGTGTGTACACTGAATTCCTGTTGTGCCTGGCAGGTGTTGTGTTGTGGTGTGTTGTGTTGGGACATTAACTTACTGTTGTGCGTGACGAGCTGTGTTGTGTCGCGGTGGGGGCATTGAATTTCTGTTGTGTTTCATTGGTGTTCTACTGAGTTGTGTTAGAGGGACACTAAGTTACCGTTTTGAATGAGTGATGCTGTGCTGCCGCCGGTAATTTGTGTTGTGATGTGTTGACACCAGTTCGTCCACCTTTACTTAGCTGATATTTTGGTCATTTTGCGGAATTTATCCCATAGTTCAGTGGTAAATTATGACAGCACTACATCCTTACTCTATTTCCATAATACTTCGTAGTGACTGACATCATATTGCTACAGTTTAACATTCTGGATAAAGACATGGCAACCTTAAGCCAAACTGAAGTGGACAGAGGATAGTGTTGCGTTAGTTATAGTGTGCCATTGTGTTATGTGTCAGTAGATTTGTACAGTGTTGTGTCCCAGTGTAGGCGGTTGTGCTATGTTATCCAATGCTCCTGTTGGGGCTTTAGCCACGCATGCTGTGTCACGCCTAGTTAGTATTCTGTCTTGTGTTGCAGACCTCTCTAAACTTCTTGTAATCATGTGTTTTCTGTATGAAGCGTTACTACCATTTTTGTATTGATTTGAGAATTATTATTACTAGTGTTGCTGTATGACTTGAGTTTTTATAGTCCGTCTTTGATACGTGTGATGATTTGTGTGGTTTCTCTGTATTCATTGCAAATCAAGACATCTGTTGCCTATACCATGAAGACACTGAAGATAATACAGTGTGTGTTTTCTCTGTTGATGTTTTATACTGCTATTTCAACACTATGCTCCCTAACTGCATTGTGAATTTGCCCTGTATTGCATGTACTGCTAAGTTTATGAATTTCACATTTCCACCCTTCTTGTCTTCTGTGCCCTACCACTCGCCTCATCTAATCTGACCTCTCATCTCCTCCCATACTCTCTCTCTCTCTCTCTCTCTCTCTCTCTCTCTCTCTCACACACACACACACACACACACACACACACACACTAGCACGAGTATACTACCACACAGTCATATAAGCACGTCGGAAACATTCACTCGTAAAAAAAAAGGATAAATACACACACACACACACACACACACACACACACACACACACACACACACACACACACACACACACACACACACACACACACACACACACACACACACTTTCTACATACCAGCGTTCTATAAGTAATGTGCCTTATAATACTGTACCTGTCTTTGTGTTGCTTGGATAAAGAGATTTGTACACACGCAGAGTTTAGCTTCGCATTATGGTTTTTGTATTCAATGTGTTTCGTGTGTTCGTGGGGGAGAAGGCAATCTGTGGAGTGCGGTGACGGGGACGGGTTGCGACACTAGGTGAGGCCAGGTATATGTCGCAAGCGTGTGTGTGTGTGTGTGTGTGTGTGTGTGTGTGTGTGTGTGTGTGTGTGTGTGTGTGTGTGTGTGTGTGTGTGTGTGTGTGTGTGTGTGTGTGTGTGTGTGTGTGTGTTGCAACAGGTGAATTAAAGGTGAGACGGTAGTAGATTAAGCTTATCAGTATGGAAAGTATCTCCTAAATTACTTCTGCACTAACAAGAAAAAAAGGCAAAAGACAACTTCGCTTTGAAGGATTATTGGAGAGACTGGGAGTTGCTAATTTCGCTGCTGTCAGTGTTTATTGGTGTCTATTAAGCTGCGGGAAATAATGAAAAACCTTATGACAATGTCCGCGAGACGGGGAACAACCTCCCGCTTCGTGCATATTTCTTTTCATATTAATTGCCCCGATCTTTGACCCCTGTCCTTCTTAGTGGAATTTGACCTCTTAATGGTAAATACCTATCAGCTTAAAAAAAAGGGGGGGGTGTATTCCGTGTCAAGACTTTTAAACGTTAGAGCCAGAAATTACACAAACAGACAGGAAAACAGACAAACAGAGAGACTCTTAGAAAAAATATTACCCCTTTATTTCGCAGCTGGTAAAAAGACCTCATAGTACTGAAGGGGTTAAAGAAAGGGCAGAAGTGTATTAGAAACATGAAAAAGAAAAAATTCATTTGCGTAGCAAAGCAGGTTTAACGTTTATTGTAATAGAGGTTAAGGATAGTGGAAGGCGAGTGCTTGAAAGTAAAACACGAAGGAACTGGAAGGGAGAGGAGGAAAGAATAGGAATATCGACAAGTGTATATTAGGAGACAAAATACAGGCAGATATGTAGCGGAAAGGGGGAACGTGTGTTGTAGAAAAGGGGAGACAGTTGTGTAATAGAGCAGAGATAGAAATAGATGTGTATAAGAGGGGAAAGAGACAGGTGTGTAGCAAGAGGGGATACAGACAGGTGTGTAGTAAGAAGGGATATACTTTAGATATGTTTTGTGGTAGAAGAGGGGAAGCAAGACTGTTGTGTTGTAAAAATTCTATATGTATATCAGCCAAGAGGCGTTTTATTCAGCAGATGCAAATGTGAAAATACAGAGAAAGCGTCCATAAAGTGAGAGACATTTTGTAGATTAAAGCTAATGAAAGTAAAGAAGGTTGAATAATATTGCACTAGATGATTAAACGCTAGAACTGCAAATAAGAACGGACAGAACGTGCATTGTTGTTGTAGCCATTTTTAAAGTAGATCAGAAAGAATTACACACACACACACACACACACACACACACACACACACACACACACACACACACACACACACACACACACACACACACACACACACACACACACACACACACACACACACACACACACACACACACACACACACACACTTTCAACATTCATCCTCCTCACCAGTTTTTCCCCACCTTCATCCAGCACCCATAACCACCCAAAAAACCCACACTCCCTTGCCTCTCTCACCCATCAACAACACCTGCACCTACTATATTTTTGCCCTCACTACCACTACCACCTTCACCAACACACCTCCCACAGCTTTTTTCTTTTCGTGTATATAACGCTGTGCATAAACTAGTCAGTCTGTTCCTTGAAGTCCAGGAGTGTATGTTTCCAGTGCACACGTTAATAGTTGCTTCACACCACCCCACACCATTACTAAGGTATTACAACCCACTACATATCTGGTAACTGGGGAATATTTTTAAGTATGATTTATGTGTAGCTCAGGTTATGTGTTATTGTGACATGTCGATGGCTGAATATTGAGTGTGTTTGCAGCAAAATAATGAATCCAAATGAAAACTCCGGGGTTATACTGGGATTCAAACCTGCAACCAGTGATATCATTACTTCCAGCTCAGTTACATAATCACTAGGTCACTCCTCCTCCCACCCCCTCATGCCTGATCTTTCTCTTACACACCCTGACCATCCCTCTTAATCCTCATCTTTCCTACACTTTCCCTCCTTCTCTCCACCCCCTTTTCTTTCTTCTTTCATCCTACCCCCACCTTTTCCAAAACACCCCCTTCCTCCCACTTTTCTTCAGTGACTCATCTTTCCCAAAATACACCCTCTTTCCCCCACATACTCTTCTTTATCCAACCCCAGACATTCCATATCCCTACACTTTCTTTTAACGGCCACGCTATATCTTGCGTTCTTACCCTTCACCGTTCTTTCATGCCTCTCTGTCTTTCACTTTCCCTCCATTCCCCACTTCTTTTGCACTGTCTTCTTCCCCCTGCGCATTGTTTACTTAGCACTGTTTGTTACCACGAAACTCTTTCTTTGGCTCACATTCCATCTCCCCCCTCCCCACACTCTTACCCCTTCCTTTCCCCTCAGAACTCCCCACGCCTCTGCACTCTCTCACAGTTTTTGCTTTCCAACCCACTTCATCTCTCCTCAACACTCTTACTTTTCGCCTCTTGCCACCGCTCCTCCTCTTCCCTATCTTTCCGCTTCATCGTCTCCTTTACTTTATCAAGCCTCGACACCATTTTTTTTCCTACGTCCCCTTTTTTCAGCGCCAGTCTTACTCCCACTGTTACCTCACACCTTCCCACACCTTAGTACTTTACATATCCTCCTACATAAATTATAATCCTTAACCCACACATCCAGTTACCCCTCCCTTCTCGCTTCTCTTTTTCACCTTTACCATACATCTCTCCACCTTTCACACTCTCTCCGTCATCCACAGCCCTCTCTTCCCATCAGTCTTTTCCTCTCCCTTCGCCATATACACACCATGTTTATCCTACACTCTTTTCTTGTCCCACACATCTTGTTTCTCCCAGGCTTCCCTTTAACCTCATTATTACCAACACTCCGTCAGTTTTTCCAGTACACACCATTACCCTTCACACTCTTCTTGTTCCATTTTTCTTGTGTTTCCCAGACTCCATGTTTCCCCCTTTAATTCTCACCCTTTCCTCTCAACCCTTTCTCCACATCTCCCTCCATACCCCACACCGCCAGCCTCCTCCCCTCTCCCAGACTTCCGTTTTCTTTCATTATCTTTACCCTCCAACTTTCTTCCTCCTCCACACATCTCCCTCCATACTTCACCCAACCTCCTTCTCCCCTTCCTCTCTCCCTCCCTTCCTTCCCCCTTCCCTTTCTCCCTCCCTCCCTTCCCCCTCCCTGCTCCCCCGCTTCCACACAGGCAAGATGGTGTGCTCAGAGCCGGCAATTTCACTAATGACACATTGTTCCAGGACGAATGCCTTCATCACCCGGCTGCTCAGACAGAGGCATCGCGAACCAATTCCTAAAATGCCCTTAATTGGGGGGCGGCGCCGTGTCATTAACTAAGGGCCGCCTCTGGGAGTCACCCGCCCATTTGCCTTCGTCAGTAGCTGTGTTATTGGGGGCAGTTGTGTTCCCTGAGATTGGATGTCGTTGTGAGGTCTGGGTTGGGACTTGTAATTGTGTAGTGTTTTGTGTGTGTGTGTGTGTGTGTGTGTGTGTGTGTGTGTGTGTGTGTGTGTGTGTGTGTGTGGTGGTGGTGGTGCCGCCCGTGGTGTGACTGCTGGTAGGTGCAGTAGGTGTGTTGCTGGAGCGATTGTGTTCTGCGAGATTAAATTCTAGTATGTAAATGTGGTTGGTGTGTCAGAGAATTGTTGCTGTGTGTGTGTGTGTGTGTGTGTGTGTGAGAGAGAGAGAGAGAGAGAGAGAGAGAGAGAGAGAGAGAGAGAAACAGACAGACAGATAGACAGAGACAGGTGGGGATAGAGAAGAGAGAGACCTGTGTTAGTATGTGTTGCAGTGTAGTATGTAATGTGTGATCATTGATGTGTGTTGCTGTGTTCATGTCGTATTGTACTGTACGTGATAGATTTTCTTGTTGGCCTGATGTCGTATCGGGTGTGACTCATGCTTCTCTGTTGTGTACTGTGTATGAGTGGGTTTGTGTTTCTCTGTGTTGTGCAGCTGAAAGATTTGTTGTACAAGGGATGGGGTTGTACGTCACTGTTGCTGTTTGTGTTTGGCATGTGCTCCAATTTGTTTTATGTGTATGCTGGTACTGTTCTACTGCTCCTTCTGTTGTTTTGGCTGTGGTGTTCTACATAGAGACTAAGGTACATAAGTTGTGTTGCTTATGGTTTAAGATTTTTACCATATATTATAGAGATATACTTTTCTCTATGCAATTAAGCCTTTGTCACGGGTAGAACTAACAAGATCTGAAGAAAATCGTATGTTTCAGCTCTTGTCACGCTAGAATTAATATTATTTAAGAATATCTCATGCTGTAGCTCTATTACATTTATCTGTCTATTTTACAGTATATGCCAGAGCTGAAAACCTCTTGGATTTTGCCCGAATTAAATGCGTAAGCTACTACATGATACTGTGCTTTAGACAGTAGTTCTAGATATGTTGCACAGGAATATTTTTATTTTACTTTGTTATTTTGGTTGATTGTGTGTGTTTGTGTGTGTGTGTGTTGTGTGTGACCATTCTAAGAGGGAAAGTGAAAGGGGAGATTAGGACTTAACGTCTTCGGTCTGATGACACTATTTCATTCTTACTGCCTCCAGACGATTCATCTCACGAGATTTCAAGCTACTGGGGCTAAATATTGTTTCCACCGGTCCCTTTACTCCAAAAAATGTTAAAAGAAGAATCATAAAGCCTTATAGTAACAAGAATAAACCTACGACAATTCATGAGCAGGGTTAAGGAAGCAGAAAATAGGAGGAAGTGGGAAATATAATAAGCTGTGAGAAAATTAACAGAGAAATATTAGACAGACAGAGGGGCGAAGACAGGAATAACAGTAATTGTATGCTACGTAATACAGGGGCGTTTTTTTACGAATAATTTCGGCATGTAATTTGACTAAAGTTGCTTTTATATTAGTGTTATCGTTCAGTCCAGAAAATTTGGGGGCCTCAGAATTTTTGCATGTTAAAGAATATGAGTCTGCCCATAAAAGCTATATATAAAAATACTTTAGCATGCTAATGAGCTGAGATTGCTTGTATATACAGTAAGTAGAGCTCATTTCTTCTTTAATGCCGATATTACTACATTCAGCTGTATGTGAATATGCTACAACGATGCTGCTTTCATTCTCTTCATTCACTGCACTCACTTTTTTGTGTACAGTATATGAAGAGTGCAAGCAGTCGGAGGTAGGAGAAAATATGCTTTTAGATTTCAGGGGGAGGAGAAGTGTTTTTTTAACTTGAATTTGCCTGCATTCACGTTGTGAAATATTTGCGATTAATGTGAACGAGGGAGTGCGTTGTAAGAGTTATGAACAATTTATGAATATTGGGTTAATTAATGACCTAAGGGTAAGGCATAGGCTCCCTTGAGTGTGATTGCCAGATGATGAATTAGCTAGCTGGCATCTACATAAATTTGCTTCCCTGCCCCAACACTCTTGCCCTCATAGCTACTCCCCCACACACACACTTCCGTAGTTTTCCTCCAACATTTTTACCCTCACAACTCCCCCTCCCCTCACATTTCCTTATCTTTCCTCTCCACACTTCGATCCTCCTTCCTATTCCCTATCCCTTACCTCACACTCCATCGTTCCCCTCACATTTCTTTCAGACTTCCCGTATTTCCTTCTCAGTTCCTGTTTCCTCGTAATTGTTACTCTCACATCCCCCACCTTTACCCTCACTCTTCACTCACACTTTCCTGTCTTTCCTACACAGTGACATTTTTCTCAGTCATTCTTACTCTTCATTTTTCCTCCCCTCACGCCTTCCCACCATCACACTTCCTCCTTCCTCCACACTCCTCTTTCGTCCATCACTCGTCCACCTCCGTTCTTATCCTCGCCTTGTCACCACACCCTCCCTTCTTACCCCCACACACTCACTCCGTGCCCCATACTTCCTGTTTCCCTCACATCTTCCAAATGATGGATTAGTCAACTTGTGTCCGTATCAACTTCCCTGAGTACCCAAGTGCTTGCAAGTGGGCATAGTATTACAGTGTACTTTTACGCTTAAATACACGCATAAATACACGTAAAGATGTAAACACACACACGCGCACGAACCAGTTAACAAATAAGGACGAAGAACACAAACGAGGAGGCAAAATCGCAGTCCAACAAGTACACACATCCGAGCAGTTACACAAACACGTAAGTTCATAGTAGCAGGAATTCATAAGGATGCCGCGTGTAACTGTGTATCTAGGAAAGGCAATGACACACTCGTATATTAACACAAGGACTGTTATAAATACAAAAACGCGCCTTGCCATATAGTCTCGCACAAAGCTGACAAAAACTACATCATAGGAGCAAAGCATGTAATACGCCTAGCATCACCATAAAGGACAAACTCATTCACCTTCCTAAGTCAGGACACACACACACACACACACACACACACACACACACACACACACACACACACACACACACACACACACACACACACACACACACACACACACACACACTAGCACGAGTATACTGCCACACAGTCATATAAGCACGTCGGAAACATTCACTCGTAAAAGAAAGGATAAATACACACACACACACACACACACACACACACACACACACACACACACACACACACACACACACACACACACACACACACACACACACACACACACACACACACACAAGGCAATCAATATCCTCATTAACCCGCGTTGCGTTTATTTTTTCCACTCCCCCTCTGAACATATTACCCGGATCACGAACTAATATGCGCCACACCCCGGTACAAACATTTCCCGCTGGGGTAATATCGGGGATAATATCGGCAGGGATTGTAGGGAAGGGGGGTAATATAAAGAGTGGGGTGTGGGGAGATGTTTTCGCTGTTAGGTAATATCACTGAACAGTATGCAATACACCCCGACACAAACACTGGCTGTGGGGTAATATCGGGGGAAATATCTGTGGGAAAGGGATAATACTAAGGTGTATCATAGGTGGGAGGTATTGTCAGTGGAGGGAAATATCGCTAAGTAATTTGTGCCACACTCCGACACATCAATTAGCGTTAGGGTAATTTTGTGGGTAATATCGGGAGCAGTAATAGCAATGACGAATAATATCGGAGTGCGAGTATTGTAAGAAGTATATATCAGTATTTTGTCTGCTTAATATTTTCACACCAAAGTAGAATTCTTGTTTACAATCGGAGGAAGAGGTAATATCCCGAGTTGAGTAATATCGAAGAGAAATTTATTAGCTGGATCCCGGACTTAAATGTGCCACACCCTGATACAAACAAGCACCAGGGTAATATTTGTGGGAGTAATATTGGGAGGGAGAAAGAGGTAATATTGGAGAATTAGATAATCATGGTGAATAATATTGAGAGAGAGAGAGAGAGAGAAATACCGCTGGGATGAGTAATACTGGGGAGGTACTTATTACACAAGTTGCTTAGTAGACACACCCCAATACAAATCTTTGCGCCAGTTAACATCGGGGAGAGTAATATCGGGGATAATATTAGAGAGAGAGGGAGGGAGGATAATACTGATATGAATAATATTGGAGGAGAACTTGTTAGCCGGATCGCGGACTAATATATTCCACACCTCAATACAGACACTTGCGCCGGGTTAATACTGCGGGTAATATTGTACAGGAGAAGTATCAGGGGAAAGGAAATTATGGTTGTATGCAGTGGAAGTCAGTAATACCGGGGTGTAATATTTTCCTTCACTAGATGTAAAATTTGCTTTGGTATTATCGAAAAGTATTATCTGGGGAGTGAATATTACTAGAGGAGTAATATCAAAGGGTAATATCAGGGGAGTATTTGGCAGGGGAGGGTTGTGAGGGGGTAGGAATTAGAAGGCTTTTAGATTAAGAAGTATTTTGCATATTGTCTGTATTGTAATATTGGGGTTGAGTAATATCATTGGCTGGGTAATATCGGGGTGAGTAATACTGGTGGGTAATGAGGACAGGAAGATGGATGCAAACAGTGACCTTTGTAATATCTGAGCGAGTAAGAGTGGAGGTGAGTTATATCGAGGGTGATACTGTAAGGGTAATATCGGAGACAAGCATACGCCACAGCCCGGTACAAACACTGGCGTTCGGATAATAACAGGGATAATTTGGGAGGAAGAGACGGTATTGGAATTTAGTATTACTGAGGGTGAGAGAAATATCGGGTGAGTAATATCGGAGGGGAAGTTTTAAGGATAGAAAGTCGGATGCAAACAGTGGCTGGGGTAATATCGTAAGGTAATATAGGGTGGAATAATATCTGAAGGGAAATGACAGAGGTTAGGAATTAGGAACAGGTAATATCAAGGACTAGGATGCGTCACAGCCCTACACAAGCACTCTAGCTTTGGTAATATCGGGGATGAGTAATGTCAGGGTGAGGAAGGTAAAGACATTGGGGAGTAATATCGGTGAGAGGTAATATTCGGGAGAGGCAATACGGGGGAGTAATACTGGTAGTACATGAAAGGAATTGATGAGTTCGGCCAGGGATTCATATGCGTCACGTCCAGATAATATTTCAAGTAATACTGGAGGGGGGAATAATATCAGGGCGATGTCGGGGAATTTAAAGGAATTGTAAGCCAGTAGTACCCAGGTGTAATATTTTGAAGTCCAGATATACATTAAAATTTGCCAGGGTAATATCGAGAGTTAATATCAAAGACGACTAATATTGGAGGGAAAGTATTATAAAGAGTTCCAATGACCAATATGCACCACCCTCGGATACAATTGCGCTTGGGTAATATTGGGGTGAGTAATATCCTGGGCGAGCAATATCGGGAAAAGGAGGAAGGATAGGAAGTTAATATTATTTATGCCTTATATTTTCCACCATTGGCTAGTTGGTATTGGTGCATATATTGGTGGTAATATCGGGGATCATTGGGGATGAGTAATATTGGTATATCACCGGAGTGAGTAATACTGGGTGAGTAACATCTATCTATCTATCTGTCTATTGCCAGACTCCTCAATCCCGTAGGGGGTGGCCACAGACATAATCAGTGAGTAATATTACTGACTAATATTAATCAGCCCAGGATACTGATGTTCACTAGGGTAATATCACGGTGGATAATATTGGAGGGATAATAATGGAGCGGTTTGTAATGTGGAGCTGAGTAATATTACAGCGGAGATGAGTAATATTGAAGGGACAGTGATTGGTTAGTAATATTGGATGTCGGTAGTAGTTAATTTATTTATCAGTAATACCAGTCTGACATACGAACCCTCGTTGGGATTATATCAATGGTTAGTAGTAGTATTTGGACCAAGTAATACTGGAGGAGGAAAAACAAGGACAGATTGTTTTCTTCGTCAGTAATATCAAGGTGAGTCTTAGCAGTGATGGGTAATAACACTGGAGGGGAGATAACAGGTATCAGTAATATCAGCAGAAAAATATCCAGTGGAGCCAATGCCTGTATGCGATAATATCAGGGCTGGAATACCGTCATGGTCAGTAATATCGGGAATGGGTTCAGGTGGAGGTAATATTAGGTTTCTGCCCTTGTCCAAATCCTGGGTTTGGGAAATATTCTGCTTGTGATTTTTTGTGATTTTTATTTTTTCTGTGATGAGGGCTTGTATTTTCTGTTGCTAATGTAGTTTTGGTAATTGCATTAGTGTGATTCTGTGTTTCAATTTTGACGCTAATTAGTTCATTGATTGGCTTCAGTTATAATGTTCATCATAATATATTGCTGTAATTACGGCATTTCACGAGTTGGTAAAATAAAGGCAATTAATGATGCTCTTTATATTAACTGATGTCAGCGCCATATGTACACATAATGCAATCAGTGTCATTGTTAATGATAGTTATGTAGATTTTCCGACCTTCCACATATGTCGCTATCGCTGACTTCCATAACGTAATCCATTATTATTTTCGTTATTATTATTACTGTATTATTATTATTATTATTATTATTATTACTACTACTACAACTGCTGCTGCTACTACTACTACTACTACTACTACTACTACTACTAATACTAATAATAATAATAATAATATTATTATTATTATTATTATTATTATTATTGTGGTTTATGTGGCTGCTGTTTGTTTTTTCAATTTTTTCGTTTCTACGGATATTTACTGCTATACATTCAACTTAACATGGACCTCAATCCTGGGGCATCTTCTATTCTTGCATTCTCGATAATTCCAAGTGTTATATTTAGCTTAGGGGAGAATAGTAAAACTTTTAGGGTTCAATGTAGCCATATTTAACTCCTTCACTTCTAGCCATCCTCCCTGAATGAAATAAAATACCGTATCGTGGTAAGTCAGCAGACATCAGAATAAATGAAGTCCTCTGGCTGAAGATTTAAATGAAATAATGATATCAGTATTGTTTTTTTTTTTAATCATTACTGTAGAATATTAATTTCAATGCTGTTTCGTAATTTTTTTTTTTGTATCATATTAAACAAAATCTAATTAACTCGACATTACCAGCACTACCAACATTTTCATTGCTAGTTTTTGCTGTTTCTATATTATTTTTAGGTAATATTAAACAAAGTGTGGTATCCTTTTCCTATTTTCACATTTCCATCCTTCTTTTTCAGACGTGGTGACTGGTGTGTGGTGTGAGTGAAGGTGTGAGGGAGGTCCAGCCCCCACGCTCATCCACTGGGCATTGCTAGGTAATTCAGATCACTATAGTGCTTTAACTCTAGCCTCAGATCACTATAGTGCTTTAACTATAGCCTCAGATCACTATACTGCTTTAACTCTAACCTCAGATCACTATACTGCTTCTACCCTAACCTCAGATCACTACTCTGCTTTAACTCTAACCGCAGATCACAATACTGCTTCTAGCTCTAACCTCAGATCACTATACTACTTTTACTCATACCTCAGATCACTATACTGCTTTATCTCTAACCAGGCCCAATGTTGCCATTTTCCCATTTTCAGTGCTCCGTTGTATAGTCAGTTAACAATGAAAGATGGTGCTGATCATGAAGAAGTGCTATGGAAAGGATATAAAGCTGGGTTGTTGTCTTTTTCCTCCACTGACCTACGTGATATTAGCTGGAAAAGGACGAAAATCTGGACCAAGTTAAGGTGAAAAGAGTATCGTATACATCTCGCTCTAGTTCGTCTCGTATTTTTTGGTCATCTCACGTATTAAATCACTTCGTTTCTTGTTTACCCGTCTCTGTTGTTCACCTTCATTCTTCTTCATTTTACCTCCATGTTCGTCTTGTTTCTTGTTCATCTCACTCCCTTGTTCATCTCACACCCTTGTTCATCACACACCTTTGTTCTTCCCACACACCTGTTCATCTCACTCTCCTTTTATGCCTGTTTCTTGTTCATCTCACCCATATCTTGGCCTTATATTTTGTTCACCTCATGTTCTGTTCACTTTTCGCGCTGTTGTTCATCCGGCAACTTATATGTCACATTCCCTGTTTCACGTCGTTTCATGTTCATCACACTCCTTATTTTCCCTCTTGCATTGTTCACCTCATGGTCTATTAATTTCACTCCCCAGTTCATGTCACACGTGGTTCACCTCGTATTTCGTTCATCTTCCTTCAGATTCCACTCGTATCTCCATCACCTCACTCCCTAGGTCATCTCATCTTTGTTTATCCCACTTCATCTTCATTTCATTGCCCAGTTCTTTTCATATTCTGGTCACTTCAGATTTTGCTCACTCATACCCTGTTCATTTCGTTCCATAGTTCAGCCCAAATTTTGTTCACCGCTCATTTCACGTCCTGTTCACTCCAAAATTTGCTCACTCATATTCTGTGCATCTCGTTCCATGATTCATCGTATATTTCGTTCCCTACTTCACTTTATAATCTGTTTATCTCCTTTAACGTTCACTTCACACCATAGTTCCCGATATGATTGGCTTGTCCCAGTTCTTGTTCATCTCTCATTTCACTTAACCTATAGTACTATGTTGTTCATCTCACATTCAAGTTCATCTGCCATTTTGTACATTTCGCACTTTAGTTTGCCTGCTGTCATCTTCATCTCACACTATTGTTCACCTACTGTCTTGTTCATCTCAATTGTTCAGCCACTGTTTTGATCATCACACACACTGCTTCACATACTATCTTCTTTATCTCACACTTTAGGTCACCTAGCTACTGTCTTGGTGATCTCACACTCTACTTATTTCACTACTGTCTTGTCATTGCCAGTAGCTCACCCTCTGTCTTGTCCTCTCACACTCTACTTTGCACACTGTCTTGTTCATCTCACACTGTACTTCACATACTGTCTTCCACTTCCTCCATGCTACTGTAGTTCATCTCCTGTGATATCCGAAACTTTTGCTACCCACCAGGAAACTAGATACAGAGGCTGCCTAAGGATTAAATATCTAAGGGTGTGTTAGTGCCCACATTAACATATTATCTTGGGTAATGGACGCTACTGTGCCATGAGTATGAAAAATTTAGGGGGAACAGTGGAAATGGGAATAGTGTGGAATAGACAGTATGTGTGGTGTGTATACATGGTGTTATGATAAATACTGAGGCGTGTATACAAGATGACATGGTAAATACTGCTGTGTGTATAATAAATGACATGATAAATACTGAGGTGTGTATACAAGGTGAAATGATATATACTGAGGTGTGTATACTAGATGCTGAGACCCGTGAAGAAAATACTAATGATAATATAATATCAAGGAGAAGACGCGTGTGTGGATGATGAGGCCACGCAAAGGGAACGGATGTTATTTAGTTCCTGAAAAGGGTGTATATCTGTGTGCTTTATAGGAGGAGACGTGAAGTGCCAAGAAGATGGCTATAAATAGTAAATGAAATGTGAGAGGCGAGGTGCAGATGATGAAAAGGCTAAGGAAATGGGAAACACACACACACACACACACACACACACAAGTGGTGGGATGAAATACGAATGGAAATGCACCTGACTACGGCTGTACCTCTTTTTTCTTTTCCTTTTTTTTTTTATTAATTTGACGGACGACGGCATGGCTCTACTCCACAGGTGTTACGATTTTTGGCAGGCCGAATTAATCAAGTGAAGCACGATGGTGTGGAAGGTTTGGCCTGTAGGATCCAGCCTGAAATTTCAAAGACATGATTAATTAGCACCTGAACGGATCTTGAATTTGACTCTCTTATCTTGTTTTAGTGTATTCTTGGAGGGTACAATCTTACGTGCTTCTGGCCTTTGGTTCCTTCTTCCTTGCATAAAAATGGACATGGAATTGTGGCTTATTTTTTCTTGTCACTTATGTGAGAATTTTCATGCTTTTTTGTTTTCCTTTTCCCTGTTAGGTATCCTGCCCACCTCATATATAACAGTATAGAGTTGGACGACGACGATGATGATGTTGACGATATTGGCTGATACATTGCTATTTATTATTTATTATTGCAAATACTCTGGTCGAGGAAATCAGAATTACATTACGGCAGAAATACAGATCACTCTAATGAAACCCACATAATTATCTCTGTGTCTAATTAAACCTATTGAATTATGAGATGAAATGACCCGAAATAAACCAAGGAAGGAAGCCAGGTCCAATTTTCAAAGTGGGATAATCGAGGTGGAATTCTGCAGCAAAATACGATATCCTGGAAGACGTACCCTTCGACAAAATTATTAACTCGACTCAATTTCCCTCGAATCAGATATTGAAGGCAGGGAATCGGGGGTTTGGGGTGAGGGGGAGGAGGAGAAGAAGAGGGAGGAGGGTGGAGAGAGAGAGAGAGAGAGGGGACTTAGGGGTGAGGGAGAGACAGAGACAGACAGACAGACAGAGAGAGGGATGGAGAGAGGGGAACGTAGGAGAGGCAAAAGTGAGGGAGAAGAAAGATAGAAAGAGAGGGAGGTTAGGAAGGGTAGAGTGGAGGTAGAGGTAGAAAACAGATGGAATGGGGAAGCGGAGGACTATGTAGAGGAGAGGGGAAGTAAAGGAGGTGAGAGGGGGATGGAGGGATAGAGGGGACTTTAGGGGAGGAGACGAGGGAAGGGGGAAACAAGAGGCAGGGTAGGAGGTAGGAGAGGGGACGGGGGAAGAGAGGAGGACAGTAACAGGAGGGGAGGGATCAAGGAACAGGGGGAAGCGAAAGGAACAAGAGGAAGAGAAGGAGAGGGGGAGGGAAGAAGAGAGTGAAGTGAGGGGAGTTAAGATAGGGGGGGAAGGGGGAACGGGGAGAGGGGACGGGGGGCGGGGTGGGCGGGGAGTGGGGGACACAAACAAGGGGGGGGGGGCAGGAGGCATGACCTTGGCTGAAGCGAACCCTGAGATATTGCCTTCCAAGTGGTGATGGGAGGGGGGAGAGGGAAGGAAGTGAGGAAGAGGAGAGAAAGGGAGAATAGGGAGACGGTGGGAAAGAAAGGGGGAATAAGGAGATGGTGGAGAAGAAAGGGAGAATAGGGAGATGGTGGGGAAGGAAGGGGGAATAGGGAGATTGTGGAGAAAGGGAGAATAGGGAGATGGTGGGGAAGGAAGGGGGAATAGGGAGATGGTGGGGAAGGAAGGGGGAATAGGGAGATGGTGAAGAAAGGGAGAATAGGGAGATGGTGGGAGGGAAGGGAGAATAGGGAGATGGGGAAGGAAGGGGGAATAGGGAGATGGCGGGGAAGAAAGGAAGGAAAAAGAGAGACGAGAGAGGAGGAAATAAGAAAGTGACGATGAAGAGAAGGGAGGGAAAAGAAGAAAGAGGAAAAGGGAGGGGGGAAGAAAAGGGATGATGAGGAAAGAGGAAGGGGGAGGAGAGAGGAAGGAAACATAAGGTGAGGAAGAAGCGAATGGGGAGAAAGAAGGAAAGGGAACTGGAAAAGGAGGAGGAGGAAAGGGAGGGGGAGGTAATGGGGAAGGGGAAAAAGAAACAGTAAGAATAAATAGGAAGGGAATAGGAGGCAAGATGAGTGATGAAGAGGGAGAAGGAAAGATACCGCGATGAAAAAGAGATGGGGAGGGAAGTAGTGGAGAGGAGGGAGAGAGTGAGGAGAAGGTTGGAGAGGGGTGAAATAGGGAGGAAAGGGAAGGGGAGGGGGGATACGAGAGTAAAGAAGGTGAAAGAGACAGGTAGAAGAGAAAGCGAGAAGGAAGAAGAGAGGAAAGGACGACGACAGGGAAAATGCGAATGAAACAGGAGTGAAGTGACAGTGAATGAAAGAGGGAGAGAAAAACAAGAAAGAAGAGGGAGGGGACGCGGAGGAGCTGAAGAAAATTGAGAAGACGGATAATGACAAGAGGAAAAGATAGGACTTGAAAGAACAGACAGAATTGGAGGAGGAGGAGGAGAAGGAGGGTAGAATGAGAGAGGCTTGGTAGGAGAGAAGAAAGATGATAGGGAGATGGGGAGAGAGACATGGTGGGGGAAGGAGGGATAGAAGGAAGACAATAGGTAGGGGTGGAAAGGAAGGCGAGAGGGGGGGTGGAAGGGGAGGAGCGAATAGTGAGAGGTTGGTGGGGAGAAGGGGAGGAGCGAATAGTGAGAGGTTGGTGGGGAGGGAGGGAAGATGGGATGGAGGGGGATGATGATGAAGAGGGGAGGGAGGAAAAGTGAGGGTGAGGATAATAGGGAGGGAAGGAGAGGGAGAGGAGGGGAAAGAAAAGGGGGAGGGAAAGGGAGGGAGAGAAAAGGTCTGGAGAGGAGGCGAAAGCAGATAGGGAAGGAGAGAGAGAGAGAGAGAGAGAGAGAGAGAGAGAATTTGAATGAAGAGGGCGAATGGGTCATGGAAAGTGTGGGGAATAGGTGAGAGAGAAAGAGAGAGAGAAAGAGAGAGAGAGAGAGAGAAGAGGAAGAAGGGATTCGGCATAGGGAAGGGGGAGTGGGGGGATTCGGGAGGGGGAGAGGGAGTGGGGGGATTTGGGAGGGGGCGAGGGGGCAATTTCAACAATGTATTTTCATAATCTCTCGTGGCAGGATTTACGAAGGGGCTGAGACGGCGGAGCATAAGTCACCCTCCTTTGCTCATATATCTCGCCAGCTCGCCTGAGAGAGAGAGAGAGAGAGAGAGAGAGAGAGAGAGAGAGAGAGCTGAGGGGAGGGGGGAGTCTAGATTCTGTCGCTTTGATATTAGGGTCATTTCTAAGGGACTAGCGTTAAGATTAGCAGAAAAGCTTACTGCTCTTAATTACACAAGCTTGAAAATGAGAGAGAGAGAGAGAGAGAGAGAGAGAGAGAGAGATGGGAGCGGGGTGGGTACTGTCGTGAGTCGCCGCCGAAAATTTCAAAGCTGTGCATATATTCTTAACAACAGATTTATTGCGCATATTTTGTGATACTTTCTTGTCCTTGCTGGAAATACACTCTGCTTTAATATTGCACGTCAAGTTATCGTATTCAGTTATTTAAATATCCTTTGTATTCATATGTACTCTGGGGCTGAATTTTTTGCTTCTATTTGATGTTTGTGTTTTGCTGTCTACTTGCATATTTTGTTTTTCACATCTGCCACAACGAACCGAAAATCTCCTGCCAGCGCTGTCTTCTGCCTTCTATAATTCTCATTCTATCTTAAGTGAGGCCGCGCATTACAAGTTCTTAGTGTTACGTTCAGCTCCAAACTGACATCTTAAAGCCATGTCCATCCTATGGTTTCGACGGCTGCCCAGAAGTTTGGTATACTCAGAAAAGCCTATCGGATGTTTGTTCATTCTTTCATCTCGGTTAGTTGTTTCCGATGCTTCATTCTGCCATTTCTTGAGTGTTGCTCGCCTGTGTGATCACCTGCATTTCTTTGTCATCTTCGGCGGATTGACGGAACGTTCAGAATGGCATCTTTTCTGTGTGCAGGGGCTGTACTCTGTAATCTTGAACATCGTCGCACTTTTAGTTCTCTGCATATCCTGCAAAAAGTCAGGTTGAACTCGATTCATCCACTTCTGCACGATCAGCTTGTGGATGCATGTATACCGTTAAGGTCTACTAGGTTGTCTTGAGCCCAGCATTTCCAAACATTACAGCCGATGGAGATGCTGTCTATGCAGTTCCAGAGGTGTTTCCTTCCTAGAATGGATTGACATGTGGAATTCTATGTCTGGTGACGGATGCAGAACCCCTTATGTCATCATCTTCAAAGCTACGCTGTATACATGTTTGACTCAGCGTTCATCGTTTCACCTTCAACTTTCCTTCTTTTTTCCAAGACTTTTGTTTGCTTGTCTTCTTTTTGTTACTATTTTTTTCAACTTTTTCATTCGGTGCTCTAGGTGCTTCGGGGAAACGTGACAGCCAGTAATGTGGCTGTCAAGATAACTTATACTACAAGCACTCATTCGAATTAACCTGTTGAACTCAGTTTAATAATAATAATAATTCCAAACGTCAGAGAACTGTCATTCCTCCTTATTTGTGGAGTACTTCATATTACTCTCACATGAAAATATTAAATGTGACAGCTGCCATCACCACCACCCCAAGAGAGTGTCGGGGAACTCGATCGTGACGGTACATAATTTTTATCTATTTTCAGGATTCCATTTTTGGCATAATTCTCTTTTGTTTTATTTTGTGTTTGGCTTATTATGAAGGAAATGCAAAAATATCGTCATACCTTCACTACCACTGTATTCATCATTTTACTGTGTTTCTAATCACAGCAAATTTGTCACCTAGTACGATGTCTCCGTTAACCCATTCATAACAGCGGCGCGTCTGACATGTTATTATCTCTGCCGCAGACATATTAGGAGATATTACTAGATGTTATTTTTGTTGTTGTTGTTGTTGTTGCCCAAGTTTCCTCTGACTGTGAACCTGGTGGACTGCTGGCTGAAGTTGCCGTTATCCAGCAGCCCATCATTCTTTTTATTTTTCCTGGGAGTGGGAGAATACTGAGGGACGTTTGCATCACCAGGGAAGCACCATTGCCCGGCGGTACCACTGCCACCACGTGAAGGCGTCCCTCTCCATCACCACCCTTAGATATGGAAGAATTAACTCCATCCATACAATGACGTTTTTAATGATGTTTCTTGTTTGCAAATGGAAAATGCTTATCCAGGTGCCAATAAAAACAATCTGAAAATAGCACAAAAAAAATAAAAATAAAATACAAGTCAGTGGATGAAAAAAATTCGTCTACTTCCGAGAACTTTGTATTCAGGGGTCTTATTTTTGACTCTTGGGCTTTCAAAATTATGCCTATTCACAGAGTGATGCTTGTAGGCGGCGGTAATAGGGAGGTGATCTGGGTACGAGAGAGAGAGAGAGAGTGAGTTTCAATTTTGAGTGTCATATAAACACGGGGTTATACAGACAGAATAAGAGAATAAGAATTTTGTGTGTGTGTGTGTGTGTGTGTGTGTGTGTGTGTGTGTGTGTGTGTGTGAGAGAGAGAGAGAGAGAGAGAGAGAGAGATTTAAGTTAGAACAGACGTATAAACAAACGGGATAAAGAAAAGGTAACAGTAATAGTCTTTTGGAGAGACAGGCAGACAGATAGACACAGACAGACAGAGACAGATTTCAACAGACCAACAGGCATATAAACAGATACGTACATGGACAGACAGACAGGGTGACAGTAACAACAGTCTTGAGAGAGAGAGAGAGAGAGAGAATCACCAGGCATAAAAGAAAACAGAAAGAAAAATTATTGGACTGGAAAAGAGTTTAAAGAAAGAAGAAAAAGAAGGACAGAAAGGGAGAAAACAAGACACAACACCCGGCGATTAAGCCCGAATGAGAGTGTTTGTGACTGGAGGGAATGAGAGGACGGGAAGAAAGAGAATTCGGTCGTAAGGGAAGAAAAACACCGGAAAACCTGGAAGAAACGAGGAAAATGGGAGAGACGGAAGGAGAACCGGGAAAATAAAGGGAGAGACTAAAAGAGAATGGGAGGATGAGAATGGAAGAGGAGGAGAATGAGGAGGAGGGAAGGAGAGCCAAGAAAATAAAGAGGAGACTGAAAGAGAACGAAGGAGGAGGAGGAGGAGGAGAAATATTCAGAGGGAAACGGAGGGGAAGAAGATGGGGGAATACGGAAGAGAGAAAGGGGAAATGGTGTTTTGGAATAAGGGTAAATGGAGAGGAAAGAAATGGGATGGAGACAAATTGAGAACAGATGTGCATGAGAGAGAGAGAGAGAGAGAGAGAGTCAGGAAAGTAGCCTTACATAGTTACACAACACTCCTTCAAGTTTGGACCCTCTCTCTCTCTCTCTCTCTCTCTCTCTCTCTCTCTCTCTCTCTCTCTCTCTCGCGTCCACTTTAAGCCCTTCTTTAATCACCCCTTCCCTTCTTCCTCATTCCAATTTATATTTTATTGCTTCTTTTATTGTCGTTACCCATATTTTCTTTTTCTTTTTTATTATTCTTGCTTTCTTTCTTTTTCCCTTATTTCTCCTCTCCTTCATATCTTTCCTCTATTCAGTCCTTCCTTCCTCTCTGCCTTCTTTCCTTCCGCAGTTATTTCCTTCCTGCTGTTTCTTTCCTTTGATTTTTCCTTCAGTCCATTCTGTGATTCCTTCCTCACTCACTCCCTCCTTCCCTCCATCTTTCCTTCCTTCCTTCCCTCCTTCCTTCCTTCCTTCCTTCCTTCCTTCCACTCACTTTCGCTTGTGTCGTTGCTCTATAAATTTGTCTTCCCTCTCACGGTATTACCCCTCCTCTTCCTCATTGAACTAATGCATTTCCCTTCCATTAACGTCCTCCCCCATGGTCCTTCCTTCCATTTCCTTTACTCTTTGCATTTTAAACATATATTTCCTTTTTCATCTCATTTCCCTTGTTTTTCCTTTCCACTTTTATCGCCCCTTCTCTCCTTCCACAACCAAGTTTCTGTTTCACTTTCCTGTCTTCGTATTTCCCTTCTTCCTTCCGTTCTTTCTTCCTTTATGCATATATTTCCCATTTATTTCTTCTGATGCTTTTATCATTCTTACCCTGCCTTCTCAGTTCAGTTTATTTTCCATCTACTCTAACTCTTCCCGTCAGAAGATATAGTTTTATATTCTTTCTATGACCGGGCATTTTTTTTTTTTTTTTAGTTTATGGGGACTTCATGCATAAACTTCATGATTCCGGTGACATTTCTTATATTATTCCTCTCCCCCCAGACGATTTTATTCAACCTTAGAAATATTTAAAGCGGAGAGGGGGTTATCGATCGCTATATCTTACACTTCCAGCTCGATAAACTATCTTAAGATAGCAAGAGGAAATTAGAAATGTTCGCCATCGGAGTTAAAGTAGTAGTAGTAGTGGTAGTGGTGGTGGTGGTGGTGGTAGCTATAGTGACTGCAACCCCATGCTCATCTAAACTTGAACCCGGTGAACTGCAGGCTGAAGCTACCCTTTTTGTGCAGCCCATCATTCATTAGAAAGATACGTACGGACTTGAGAGATGTTTGTATAACCAGACAGTTGAGGTGCTACATATAAGTAATACACATGGAGGCATCCCTCTCCAGCACCAGCAAAATGAATGGGTTAAAGAGGTTATAAAACGCCCTCCAATAAGTAATAATTGCAACTCCAGGCTCAGCCGACCGTGAACCCCGTGGACTGAAGGCTGAGGCTGCCATTCTTCTGCAGTCCTTTGTCTTCCTTTTGGGAGATAGGAAGAGAATGAAGGGACGTTTACATAACCAGGCAGTGGAGTCACCCAGTTATATCGATGCCACCAAACGAAGGCGTTCCACTCCAGTATCCCTTAAGCTGAGTAAACTTATCAGATGGCAGAAAGAAAATAACAAAAAATAACGCCATCGTATAGAAAGGATCATATGTTCGTTTTGCCTTCTTTATACTTTCCAGACACCTTGCTTTATGTAATTTTTTTAATGTTTATCTCTTTTTTTTTTTTTTTTCCTTTTTTACTTCCGTGTCTTTCCTTTTTTTCCAATCTTCCTTCTATCTTATATTACCCTCCTCCTTTTATCACCTCTCCCCTTCTTCCTCATGCCAACTAACGGTTGATCGCTCCCTTCCTTTCCTAGTTTTTATCTGTCCTTTCTTTAGATATCTCTTTCTCACTTTTATCTCACCCCTTCTCCCCTCTCTCAATTTTTCGAGGGTTATTTTTCTCCTTTGTATCATTCTTTTTCTCCGTCATCTCTGTTTTATCATCATTGTTCTTCTTCCTGATTCCAATTTTGTCTGTACACCTCGTCTGCTTTTTTTTTTTTCTACCCCCTTCACATTGTGCTATTTATATCATTTCTCACTTGTATTTCCATCATTCGTGTCTCTTGTTTTTCCCCTTCCTATTTTCTCACACCACTTTCTCTGTTTCTTCTTCTCAGTTGTGTATTTTGCTCCCCTTTTATCAGATTTTCTCCTTTTCTTCCCTCTCTCATTTCCAGTTTTGTTCTTCGTTGAAGGCTGGGTTTAATTTTTCTTCTCTGTTATTTTTTTGTTTTCTTCTTTGCATGTTTGATTCATTTCTTCCTCCCTCTCTTCCTTAACTTAAAATTCTTTCCAACCGCCCTTCGTTCCTACATTCACTTCTTTCTTTCCCTTCTTTATGCGCCTCCTTTTCCTCCTCCCTTCCATCCTTCCTTCTTTCTACTCTTCCTCCCTTCTTTTCATTTCTTTCATCATTCTTCCTTCCTACGTTCCCTTCTCTTCCCCTGCATCTCACACTTTTTTTCCCTTTTCAGATGTTTCTTCCACTGATCTTTTCCACTCTTCTCTACTTCATTCCAGCATGTGCCTTGTCCTTTCTTTTTATCGTCCATTCTCTCCTTCCACCATTGTTATCACCTTTCCTCTCTTCCTCAATTGGTCCTTGTGTTATTCCTCACATTTTATCATCCATTCTTTCTCATTCCTCCTTCGTTTTTCGTCCCTCCTCTGTTTCCTCATTCCAGTTTGTGTTTTTACCATCCCTTTTATCGTCTCTTCTCTCCCTCTCCGCGTCTATCACCCTCGCATTGTTTTTATTGCATTTCTTCTTCCCATTCTCTTCCTTCTTTCTCCTTCCAACTCAGGCTTCTATGATTCTCTCAGCTGAATAAAACGTCTGCTGATGTTTGGATTATAAAGCTAGAACTGCCCCGACGATGAGAGGGTTAACGTTGCCTTTAGTTACAGCAGGGCTCCTTGTGACTCACTCTCTAGCTGAATAAAATTGTCTGACTTAGCTGGAATAGAAAACTGGAATTACCCTGACCATATATTGTTGCTGTTGTTGTTGTTATTGATGTGGTTGATATTGTTGTTGCTGCCTTCTTCCTGTTTCTAGTTTGTGTTTTTTCACCATTTTATATTTCATTTCCTCTGTCTTTCTTCATGATTCCCATTTTTCTTATTTTTTTTTCTTTCACCGCGAATTTTATATTGTTGTCTTGTTTCTTCCTCCATTTATTTTTCACCTGTTGGTTCCAGCCGCCCCTCATTCTGTCGTCCTCATACCTTCTTTTAATCTTCTTTCCATCATCTTTCTTCTCTCACTCTGACACATTCTTTTGCTGTCGCTTTCTTTCTTCTACCTTCCCTTTTTATCTCTCTTTCTCTCTCTGTCTGTGTTTCTCCCTCCTCCAGTCTTTTTCTTCATTTTCTTATTTTCCTTTGTATCGTCCTTGTTTTGTTTTCATTATCTTTCTCTTTCCTCTCTTTGTATTTTGTCTTTTTCATCCCCTTAATGATTTGGTGTTAAGTTTTCCCAGTATTTTTCAACCGCTCATTCTCTTATCAGGTTCCTAGTAGAGATGGATAGATATAGATAGATAGATAGATAAGGAGATAGACAGACTAAATGATAGAAGAGAAACAGAGAGAGATCGATAGATTGACTGGTAGAGAGATGAACGGAGTGATTTATTTATTGAATGATTGAATAAACCTGGAATAGAATATTAAAAACGTCGCCGCCCAGAAATGGTTAAGAATTCATCTCTCCTCTTCCGTCTCACACCTCCACACGACCTTTTAGAAGCCTTCCAGTGCTTCAGACGTCAGACTTATTCATGAAGTCTCACCTCGAGTTTCCATTAAGTTTATTATAGTTATCGCTGGACTTGATTAAAGCTACCTTGCTCCTTTGACTTGTGCTTCTGACTTTTATCATTCTTAAGTAAGAAGTTATGCCGCGGTAACTTTATGTAAGTAACTCATAAGCCTGCCAGGGAAGTTTGTGGTGGTAATTTTTAAAAAGATTCTGTGTTACTTTTTAATATACAAACTGTCGACCCGTTCACATCGCACCACAGCACCAACTTCAAAGCAACTAAATTTCACCATCTGAAATGCATTCTCTAAGCATCATAGAGGTATACTCAGAAAGTACAATATACGCGCCCTACATTTGGTCTGAGGGACTTTGCCATGTGACCTTGACCTTCTATCGATTGTTGTCAAAACCGAAGTACTTCATCTCTTCCTGACCCTCTCAACCCTTCAGCCAAGTTTATTCCAGACTCGATCAAAACTGTTTGAGTTTACCTTTGTGACCTTGACATTTGATCTGTTGTTGTCAAAATTCATCCTTTTTCGACCTTCAACCCCCCTCCCAAGTTTATACCACAAGAAATAAAAACTTTGCCCTGTGATCTTGGCCTTTGTTATCAAAGACGATTCACTCCATCCTTGCCTTACCGTCAAACCTTCCACCATGTTTGATTTAAATTGGATTAAGATTGTTCACCCAGCCCGCAGGTCATGGCGAAAGGGGTGTTTGTGATTGTCGGCGTTTATTTATTTGTGAGTTTGTGCATCGATTAACTCTTGAACCAATGAACGGATCATCGTCAAACTTTGCACAGGTGTTGGTTATTTGGAACTGAGGAAGTGCTTCGATTTTGGTGAAAATCCACCAGCTGTAAGAGTGGGAGTGGGAGGGGGGGGGGACAAAATTTGTAGCACGAGCAGGGTGCTATGATCTTAGATCACCTGTTGACCTCATGTTACTTTGACTTTTGACCTGTTATTCTCAGAAACAATGGATCATCGCCTAGGAAGACCTCAGCGCTTCCACTGAGTTGGTCAACACACACACACACACACACACACACACACACACACACACACACACACACACACACACACACACACACACACACACACACACACACACACACACACACACACACACACACACACACACACACACACACACACACACACACACACACACACACACACACACACACACACACACACACACACAGTTTCATAGTCGTATCTTCCTTAGTAGTTTATTCCTCGTAACACCAGAATAATTGACTCAGCTGAGAGTGAAATGTATGCGCCTGGGGGTGTTCCTACTGCTACTTGTAACCCTCTCATGGCTTGAATGCCTTGGTGCTCTGCTTCATTTAACGCCAGACAATTTTAATCAACTGATCGTGAGCAAACGGGCTTTAGGAGTCACTGTATCACCTCTCGACACACCTCACCATCAACCTCAAGGTCATTCACGCCAAAAAGCAGCCATCATCGATATTACCAACATATGGACTATGATTATTGAGGAGACATAACGATTTCGACCCGACTTGGAACCTCTGAATGTATCTTATCAACAGACGGCAACTCCACAAGCGAGTAATTCTTTCACCTGAACAATTGCCAGTATTGTGCAATCATAAATAGCCCTTCTGTCTTCCTCATCAGTTTCCATCTTTATCTTATTCCCTCCTCCCGTGCATACCCACAACATCTCCCTCAAAGCCATCCTTACCAGAACCAAGGAGTTGCTTTTTAATTCGTGCTACGTCCATACGTTTCTGTTCAAAATAGAGGGAACTTTCTGTAGCCTCGGTGTCCATAATTATTCAGGCTACAGTTTACTCCTCCAGCTCAAAATACTCGCTGTAAATCTGGATATAATTACCTGGTAGTATCAAATATACATTAAAAATGGGTCCTCTGAGTGAAGTGGCTAAATTGTTGTGTCTTTCCAATAAACAGCATTTTCATTTGTAATTATTGATCTTGTTCCTTTTTTTTCTCTCTCTTCCATTTTCTTTGCATTTTCATATCTCAACTGACTTTCAGCGCTTGCATGACCTCACAGTCCTTCCTCTCTTTATATTTTCCTCTTGTAATATTCTCCCGTATATTCCTGTCGCCTGTTCTTTCATTTATCATCATCATCTACAGTATCTCCTGTTCATTCCCAGTTGACTTTTCCCACTCCCCTTGCATGGCCTCCCAGCCTGTCCACTTCTTTTTATGCTATATTCACTCTTTGTTTTTCATTTGTCACTTCCCTTTTTTGCGTATTTTTCAGTTTTTGTTCATTTCCCAAATGAATTTTTCCCTTTTTCTTGATCTCCCAACCCTTTCTTTATATTTTCCTATACCCACCCATCTTCCCCCTGTCATTTTCCTTTTTAAGCTCCCTCTTCCTTTGCTTCCGTCTCCCATCTGACCTTCTCTCTCCTCTTGCATGACCTCCCGAGCTTCAGCCTGACCTTTCCCCCTCCCGATACCCCAATTTCATATGTACAATTTTCCCGAACATACAATGAACCCGGAGATTGGAATTTATCGGTCCGGTTTGAGTAAAAAGTGACGCAATCATCAAGACGAATGCTTTATAGATTTTTCAATAGCGTCACAATAGGATGCGGAGGAGTAAGAAGCGGCGGACCCAGAACGAGGGCGGGGGGGGGGGGACAACCTGGATGGGGAGAGGGGGAAGGATATTAAATTAATCACTTCAATCCGATGACCCATTTTTCATTGCATTCTTTTCTTACCATCAGACGATTTTATTCAGTTTTGGAAAGATCTGTCATATTAAAGTGTTTAGTAAATGCTGTATGTAACGTCTATAGTGAAAAAGTCTCTCCTGAGCTCGTAAAATGAAGTAACCAAAAACTTTAAATATAAAATGACATCCACGGGCTGATGGGGTTTAGAGAGTGATGGATTGTTGTGGGAAGAGTGATGCTATTGGCTGAAAAATCCTGAGGTGTGTGTGTTTGCAACTAGAAGAATGAGACGAGGCAGACAAGCAGAACAAGGTGGGGGAAGGGGAGGCGTGTGGAGTATATGAGGAAGACTAGTGTGTCGTGAGGGGCAACAATAGGAAGAACTGTACGAGAACAAGAAGGTGAGGGGGGGCAAGGTGAGTGTATTGCGTGAGAAAGGTTGGTGTGTTGGGGAAAGAATGATATGCTGAGGATTGTGTAAATGGAAGAATAATAAGAGGTGGACAAAAAGATGGTTAAAAGATAACATTAGGGATGGTTCACAAGGAAGGCTGGTGTGGTGTGGGATGAATGAGAATATCTTGAGGACTTTTTGTGTAACTAGAAGAATAAGAAGACATCATGAAGGACAAGGGAGAAGAACAAGGCTGGGAAAGTACAGGAGGATGGCCGGCATGTCCTTGAAGAGTGGTCATGACTGAGTACGGAACGAAATGCCTCGACGTCATTTTACTGAGGCGACCCATTACAGGATGCGACATTATACAGACACACGAACAGACGGATATCAAAGGAGGGAGAATATTCAGAGGATAAATGGAGGGAGTTGGGGCTTTGTCTGGTCTGGTCTCAGCTAACAAGCATTATATCTTGTTAATTTCTCAAGGGATAATCATGTTCTGTGTTTCTCTGGCTCTGCCCTTTCCCTTTTCCTCTTTTCTCCTCTCTTTTCGTCGTCTCTTCACTTATCTTTTCGTATCATGTCTCTTCATCCCTTCTCATCTTTTTCACTTTCTCTTCTTATCTTTATTTCTCAGTTTTCCCATGTTTTCGCTTATTTCTCTTCTGCTCTCTCTCTCTCTCTCTCTCTCTCTCTCTCTCTCTCTCTCTCTCTCTCTCTCTCTCTCTCTCTCTCTCTCTCTCTCTCTCTCTCTCTCTCTCTCTCTCTCTCTCTCTCTCAGAACCGTATAACCTTTGAGATAGAACCATTACTTTTTAACTGTACCATATTCTTTCGTTGTTTCCATAAGTGTTTGATTAAGATGGGTAGCAGAGCACTATGTCCTAATTAATGTGATGACTATACTTTGTTTACTCTAACTTGGCCTGAAATTGTCTTCTGTAAGTTTTAAAGGCTGAGGTTAAACAGCAGTTAAACACTAGAATGTGGTGATAGTTACAAAAAAAAAAAAATGCTTTGGAAAGGAAGTGGAGTCGTAGCGTTATCTTTTGCCAGTGAACCATGTCGAAGAACTAAAAAAAATAATGAAGATCCGGGCCAGGTTCAGATGAAAGAACTACAGTTGTCTGATTTTGCAACATTGAACTGCATTGCCTTTACCTATACGAATAATACTAATCATGCATGTGGTGTCAGTGTATTGCTAGAATAAGCCTACACTCTGCAACACAAATACACCAGCCCACACAACACTGAACCTTGGAAACATATACACTGGACCAAAGTTATGTCTCGTAGTTTGACAGTATACCACATTGAACCCTGAAAGAAAATATACTAAGTGAAAGTTATACCTTATACTCATGTCATCTTCCCTGTGCGTCAGGAGTATCAGTGAATTTCGCCATGTGTGTGTGTGTGTGTGTGTGTGTGTGTGTGTGTGTGTGTGTGTGTGTGTGTGTGTGTGTGTGTGCAATACTTAGACGAGGGGCTGGGAATGATAGGTAAGACGTGATTGCTGCAAGATGATAGGCGGGTGATAGACTGGAGACGGTGAAGAGATAATGGGTTTAGGAAGGATGTAATTATAGATATTGACCGAATATAGACAGATTGGAGAGACTGGATAGATTACAGAGAAATATAGAAAGGAAGTGACAGATAAAGACAGACTGGAGGTGATGGATAGATGATAGATAAAGAGAAGAAATGACGTATATGCTGCTTATATATGATGGATAGATGACAAAGATATAGAAAGGAAATGATGACAGATTTACAGGAAGGGTATTGACAGATAGAGAGACTGGAGATGACAGGCAGATACAGACAGGAGATAATGAGACTCTGGAAAGACGTAGGGAAGTTGGAGATATATAAGACAAACAGAAATCGAGAGGAAATACTGAGAGATACAGACAGAAGTTTCACAAAATGACTGGAAATGATGAAATTTGGTAGATATAAATGGAATATAAGAACAAATCAAGACAAACAGGTAAATTAAAAAAAAAGAACAGATGATAGATATATAAGAAAGAAGGGATGATAGATAAAGATAAGACACAGACAAGTAGGCAGGATTCCCATGAAAGTCAGTGTTGTTCCTATTCTCATAATTATTGTCATTAAGATAAACGCAATTGCTGCTTCATTTTTGTTCCCATTAACCCTTTCAGCTCTATGACATCTTTCTACCATAACCCTGCTGTTGTTAGACCCATTCGTTCTGCAAAGGAGAGGATTTTCGAACTAGAAGGGTTAGCTGCTTCCATACTTGACTTCTTATCTTCGAGGGGGACATCTTAAGCTGAATATAATTGCATGACGTTAGCCTGAATAAAATATCACTGGACTGAAAAGGTATCATATCACAATATTTAAGTCACCCATTTTCATTTCCCTTTACACCATAATGTTTACTCTTTCAGTTTCACAGCCTTTAACATCAGTCATAACACCTTTCTTATTCTGATTTACGTATTTATATACCGATATTTCTTATTGTTCTTTCTCATAAGCAACATCATTCTTATTCTTTTGTAGGATTCAGTCCCATGGCATCATAATCCAAGGTCATCTGTATATTACGCTTTCCAATCTTGTGTGTTGCGGGGATGATTTAATTTGTTTGTGAGGAGCGAAGACAATTTCCCTGCATCATGAAATTACTCAACACTCTGCAGTCATTAGAAGTAAAAAAACAGACACTATAAATCACGGAAAGGGATATAGAAGGTCGAAAATAAAATAAAATAGACATCGTTAGCACTGACTGGGCCGTTCCTGCAACACGTGAGAATTGGGCCACCCCATAGAAGTTCAGTACTACTCCTCCTTGCTTTTTTTTTTTATTACAGAACAGAGGAAGGAAAAACAAATGAATATAAAAAAAATAATCCATACACCAGATTACTGGTGTCTTCTGTTCATAAAATATCTGTAACAGTTAGACTTGAACAGCTGTAGGTTGAAGTTTGGAGGGAAACAACTCTGGGGAAGCGAGTTCCAAAGAGATGCAAGTACGGGGAATGAAAGAATTCTGATAGGCAGAAGTTCTGCAATATGGCTGAGTGACATTCCAGTCATGAGCGCTACCAGATGCCCGTGTAGCACGAGGGAAGGCATGGAGAGGTGGCATCATGGACGCAACTTCGTCTGAGCATTTGCCATTAATATTCTTCCTTCTTAGTATTACCATTCCCATTTTTATCTGTATCATTGCTTCCATTTTCAGTCCTGTTACTATCATTCATTATTATTATTATTATTACTATTATTATTATTATTTTCATTTTTATTCTCATTAGCATCAATATATTTACCATAAATCTTCCTGTCTTTGTGTATGTCCTGTGTATGTCTGTCATTATTTCATTTCCTTTTTTCTTTGTCATCTATCCATCATCTCCAGCTTTCCTATTATCTGTCTTTTATATATTTCTCATATTTACCGTATATTATTATCAATCCTGTTTTCATTCCCATTCACATTTTCGCCTCAGTTTGTGTGGGGAAGATTAAAATGATGTTGCTGTTAAGATTTCCTTCCCTCATACCTCAATATTGTTACTGTACCCAAGTGTAACGCTCATCTGAATTCCACTGACATATTCAATTAAATTTCTAGGTATATATTTCTGGTATAATCGTGGGTGTATGTCCAGTTACAGTATACTCAACTTTATGTCCTAACGATATTCCCAGTCAAACTCTCCATTATATCCAGTTTAATCCCAGTTATATTCCAAATTACATTCCTAGATATATTCCCATTTATACTCCCATTTACATTCTAAGTTGCAGTCCTAGAAATATTCCCAATTTTAGTCTCAGTCATATTCCTAAATTCATCTCCAGTTATATTTTGAGTTATATTCCTACTCACACTCCTAGAAATATAACCAGTTGTACTCACTGTCACATTCCTAATTTCATCTCCAGTTATTTTTCAAGGTATATTTTCAGTTAGTATTTACAGTTATATTCCTAATCACAGTCCCATTTCTGTTTGTATCATATTTTAAGTTCCAGTCCCAGTTATATTTGTAGTTATATCCCGCTGTTCGTGGTTATATCCCCATTTTTCTAGGTTTCCGCCCCAGTTACGCACCTCCTCAATTTCCTGAGGTTAAGAGTTGTCTGCGTCTGGTTAAACTTCCAGACACAAATATTTCTACCTTAATCTTTTACATTTTCTCTTGCTCTTCATTTATTCCTGGTTACACGTTGTTATAAGCTCGGTTATATTCAGCTTTTCCTTGCTATATTCTAGTGTGCATGCAGTCACAGCTTCATTTATTTCACAGTTAAATCCTCAGTTACACTCCCAACTCGGTTTTCGTGTGTTTGTTGAGAGAGAGGTTGGTAGGTCGTGCTAAAATTTTAAAGATTTACATGTTCCCAGTATTTCTAGTGGGGTTTTAGTTATATCCCAGTGATATGTCCGCGACATATTTGACATGTATGGCCATGTGGAAAGGATGAAGAGTGAGAGACTAACGAGAAGAGTATGTGAATAAGGTGGAGGGGGACAGGGGGAGTGAGAGTCCGAGGATGAGATGGAGGGATGGAGAGGTGTATGAGAGAGGAGGATGTGAGTTGCCGGGAGGGCAGCGTAATGCCAGGGGAGAGAGCCACATGGAGGCGATTTGTTTGTGGCCACCTCTTACGGGGTTAAGGCGTCTGGCTGTAGCTAGAGATATATAGACAGACTTATCCAGGTACAATTCCAGTCATGCACAGTTATGTCCCCAGTTAAACTCCCACCATGGTTGTGTGTGGCGGAGTTGCAAAGTTGAATATATCAAATTCCATTCTATCATTATCATCACCAGTTATAATCGATTATATATTAAATTATATACAAGTTACAATTCCATTCATGCTCAGTTAATCCACTGTCATTCTCAGTTACATCCCCAAATACACTGCCACCTCAGTTTTTGTGAAGCTGAGCGTGGGTTTGACAGGCCAGCTTACCTGCGTAAACACATTTGTATTCCTACCCAGTTCTGCAATATATTTGTTATATATATATATATATATATATATATATATATATATGTGTGTGTGTGTGTGTGTGTGTGTGTGTGTGTGTGTGTGTGTGTGTCCAGAGAGAGATATTTTAAGTTGTATTCTCAGTTACATCCCCAGTTACACTGACCTCAGTTTTATATGAAGTTGAACATTGTGTATTTCTAGCTACATATCTATAAATATTTTTAGCAGCTGTTACATTCTCAGTTGCATGTGCTTTATTTCTGGCCACCCTAACTATTGTCTCTCCAGTTACAGTTTCAAGGTATTCCCAGTTACAGTTATTCCCACTTACATCCCCAGTTGCACTCCCACCTCAGTTTTGTGTGGTGAAGTTGAGAGAGTTTGGTGTGGTTGCAGGGACGGTGGCGGTGTTGGGGGCGGCAAGACAGATGGACCCGGCCTGCCCTGTCTTAGACTGATGACCCCACACACTTCCCACAACAGCTGAGAGAGAGAGAGACCTGGTGAGATGAGCTGGCCAGGGTGACGCCTCTGAGACTGGGAGATAGATAGAGAGTGGAGCGGAAGAGAGAAGAGTGAGAGGAGAGAAGAAAAATTAGTGAAAGAAAAGTTAGAGAAGAGGAAAAAGTGAAGAAGGAAAGGTACTGAGGTGAAGGAGAGGTTTGGAGGCAGAAATAAGACAGGAGAGGAGAGGAAACGAGGAGGAAGAGACAGAACTTAAGGAACAGAGAAATAGTGGAGTAAAAGTAAATTAATTCAAAGAATGAGGGAGGGAGATGCCTTTTGAGACCGAGAGATAGGTGAAGAGTGAAGAGGAGAGGAGGAGAGAAAAAATTGATAGAAAAGAGACCTGGTTATGTGAAAAAGGGGAGAAAATTGTTCAGGTGAAAAAGGGGAAAGAGTGAGAGAAGGGAAAGGAAAAGGAGAGGGGGAGAGGCATCGTTGAGACTAAGAAATAGTGGAGATAAAGGGTGAGGGGAGGAAAGAAAGAAATAATTGAGAAACAGTAAAGGGAGAAAAATATGAGACTAATTTAGTTTGGGGGAAAGATAGAGGAAATAAGAAAATTAAGACCCATAAAGAGTGAGAAGAAAAATTTAAATGATAAGGTGTGAGAGGAAGAATAAGCAAAGTGAAGAAAATGATGAGAAAGTAAGAAAAAGAGTGAGAGCTAAGGCAGAATTAGAGTGAAGCAAGGGAAAACGTAAACCAGCAAACGAGGGGAGAAGGTGAAACAGAAATAAAGACAGGCGGGCATAAAGTAAGAGATAGCAAAAGAGAGTGAGGGAAAGGAGAGGAAAAATAGTGATCAGAGAGTGGCTGAAAATAGATAAGTTAAACGAAGGTGACAGTGTTGCTAAAGAGAACGAGAGCAGTAAAGGAGAAAGGTGAGAATTGCTGAGACCATAAAAATGAAAAGGTAAGCGAGAGCGACCGTGATCTTCAGAAAAGTAATAGGAAACGAAAATTACTGGAGGAGGAGAGACTTACCGATAAAAAATGAATTCAGCTGAGCAAGAAAGTTGATGTTGGTAGAGAGGAAAGAAGAATACAAAAGAAGAAAAGAGAGACGCAGAGCAAATAGAGAGAGAATGAGCAGATAGCCAAGAATGCGTTGATACAGTGCACGAAAAGCGAGAAATGAAAAGACAACTAAAACTGGGAAAGGTAACCTACACAAACTGGAAAGAAAAAAAATGATGAATAGCGAGAAACTGAGAATTGATATAGATAACATAAAAAAAAAATGATACAGGGGACTCAGTGAAAAATGAGATCAGGGAAGGCGGAGAAGGACAGAAAACCGAGAAAGAGGGAACGACGGCATGAAAGAGACTGAGACAAAACTTGAACCTAGCAGATCTCTCCCGGGAACAGAGGACTTCAGAGAGACCTTGAGGGGAAAGAGAGAAAAATAGAGAAAGTTGAATCTGTCTGACCTCTCTCACTCCCTCTCCCTCCCCCGGTAAACAAAGAACACACTGCTTTTACGGGCTGACTATCGGGATTCTGTGCATTAACAGGACACAAAGTATTGGAAATCCTCTTAACTTTCAATGCAGGTGACTAGTGCGGGCAAAAATTCGACATGAGATATACTTAACACTTTGGCTAAACTTGACTTAGGTACAGTGATGATGATGATGATGATGATGATGCATAGCGTACTTAAAACCTGGCTGAAGTAAATAAGAATTCGACTTTAAGATATATTCCACGCTATTTATAAATTACTTCCCTTAATATGCCGTTCACATCAATACAACCATCACCACCATCTTCAGTAACCCTTAACCAAACATCCTTGACCATTTAAGCATCATCTCCTGCTCACCTACAACCACCCCCAAACCACCTACCTCTCTTCCTACCTCAGTCCATCTGTAGCCAACACCAACCACCATCACCTGGAAGAATCTGTTCACCCACCTACCCATCTACAGCAACCTTAAGATCATCTACCCTGATCTCCCACTTACAGCGAATCCCATCCAGCCAACCCCACTTACCCACCTACAGCCATCTCAAAACCACATACCATACCTATATCCTCATCGCCACCCACTTCCAGCCAGCCAGCCTTTCCACCTACTCTCTGTCATTCCCCGCCTACCCAACTTCTACCCACATCCAGCCACCTACCCCATCTACCAACCCACCTACCGTCCATCTTCCCCCACCTGCCTCTACCCCCGTGTCCGCTACTTATAGGTCAGATGCCAATTATATCGACAGGGGAGGATGGATGTTACGAGGTGTTGGTGTAGGTGGCCTGAGGGAAAGACAAGAGTTTCTGTGATATAGAGGGACGAAAAGGCTTTGGTGACGGAAGGAGAGTAATGTGAAAAAAATAAAAAAGCCGAGAAAGTATTGAGGAAAGCTACGATTATATCAGTGGTGAGTTAAGGATATACTAAAGGAAGTGAAGATAATACAAGAAAAAGCTAAGAAAAGTCACAGATATATAAAGTGTGAAGTTACTGAAAAGACGTAAGAAAAACAGTGAAAGGAATAAAAAATGAGGAAATACTGAAAATTTTTTGTCCTAATTTATTCTAGTTACCATAACAGACGAAATACAAAGAAATTAATGAAAATAAAGAAGTAAATCGTGGGATGACTGAACAGTGGAGAAAATGAAAAAATATATATACAGTAAAGTGATGCAGTAAAACGTAAAACCCCAAAAGAATAAATGTCGAAAAAACACGTTAGAAAAGGAGATAGAGTTTGTGTTTGTGTCGAGTGAATTGTAAGAAAATATTATTGTGTCGGTGAAGTAAAGAAAAAGAGTGCAGTAAAAGTGGCGATATTATATACTTAGAATTGCTTCGAATATTACTTGAAAATATTTTGGTAAACCTCTCAGTATTTTACGTAATCTAAATAGATAAGTCAACATTATATTAGTGCATAGAAAAAGTACAATAATTACATTTCTTTTTTAATAATTTCCATTGCTTGTTGTTCGGTGTCCGTGAATATATAATTAAGTAATAAATGTAATCAACCGGGCTCTGAATGAGAAGATACGTGCATCACTCTGTCGTCATTAGCACAAATTAATTAGCTTTGGCTGATTAAAGTCAAATGAGCTCCCCGCTATACGAGACACTGATTCATCTGGATATATTCGGATCCGCCTCTGTGGGAGGAGGTAAATTATCCACTGTCTGACGCTGCATCCAGAAAAGGCAGCCAGTACCCAAAAAAAAAAAAAAAAAAAAAAATACCCAGACCATAAAGCTGATAATTCTTATGGATAAAATTTGATGAAATTCTGTGGGAGGAGGTGAATGATATATTGTCTGACGCTGCATCCTGAGAAGGGAAGCCAGGACAGTGAGTACCTCGAAGCATATCTGTCCTAACTAACGACCCCTCCTGCATCGATACACCGTCCTCCCCTTATAAACCTCCCGACCTTGTCCTTTGAACTCGATCTTGGCTCACCTCCTCTTCTCGCAAACTTCCCACTCTAACAAAAAGACCGAAAGACATCCCAGTGCACATCAAAGACACTGGAGCCAGGAAAACAAAACTGTCTCTTTGTCTGGAAACAGTTGAAGTTAGCTTTACAGAAACTTGGTGCATGAAAGTACAGAGTAAACAGTTGATATTATCGTAGAGGAAGACATTAAAACAATCCCGTTCATCTCTTGCTTCATCCGTTTCTTACCCATCTGGAACACAGGGATTCGAGGGCAAGTTCCTCAGTCCGGGTATTCAAGGCGAGAGTAGCGAGTTGTCGTTTATCCCGAGTGGCAGTATTTGAGCAATAAACCTTGACCGAGTCCGGATTTAAACTCTAATGGGCGAGAAAAGATGATAATTAGTTTTCATGTGCTGAGGGTACCATAGCATCCCGAACAAGGGTGAAAATTTTTAATCAGTGCTACCGGTACTAAAAAAAAAAAAAAAAAAAAACAGGCAAGCACAGAATTCTAAACAACTTTGGATACCAAGATCTAATCCATGAATTGTCGAGTGAACAGTAGAAACTAACCGAAGAACTGTGGAAATGTTCTTTTAAACTCTTCACCAGTCTTTACGATAAACCAGTTTCCATAAAGGTGAATTATTGTCAGATGTCATTATGACCTCACTGATTAAATTTATCGTTGACTCATTTGGTTGTCAGTGTAAGGTTAGTGTATGAGCGAAAAAGGCAAAACAGGCAATCCTCTACTCAAATTAAGCTCGAGAAAGTTTGTCAATACGGCCACAGGCACTTGAGAATGAAAATAATAAATAAACAGTTTCCTACACAACTAAAGTTTAAGAAAATTTGTCAGTATGACCTGCGAGTGAATACAAAAGTATAGACAAGCAGTGTTAAGGATAACCTTATTTCAGTTAAGTGAGTTGAAGATAAACTTCTAAACCAGCTGCTTTACGTATAAAAAAAAAAAAAAAAGTGAATTGAAGTTAACAGTAGAAGCAAGTGATTTTAAATATGTTAAACTAAGAAAAGAAAAATGTGAATACAGTCGCTAGCAGTGAAGTGCGAAGTCCAGTGTCTCCTTATCATTGTGGTTGGTGTTATCCGACATCCAGTATCATGACGTCATCGGAGAACTTATCGCTAAATCGGCTGTGGCGCATGCGGCTTCCACTCTTGGCGCTGCTTCTCATCTCTTCTGTTTCTGGTGAGTGATATATTTCTTCTGTTCTCCAGTTGTTACTTTGAAGTTGGATCTCAGTAATGCTTCTATGTGTCTCAATATAGGATCATAATTATGGTACTGTAATTCATGTTCTGATGTTGAACCACACTGATGTGTCTGTTATTTGTTTTCATAATGAAACATCAGAGATATTTCTAGAATTTCCTTTCTGACATTCGGCCTCAATAATATTTGTATGACTTATGTTTTGAAAGTGGATCTGAAATGTTTCTGTAATTTTTTGCGAAACCGGACCCCACTGATGTTTTTAACACTGGTGATTGTTAAGAGTGCCGTGATATTTCTTTGAATTCTTTGGTATGTCTGGTATCGTAGTTGACTTGCCGTATGTATTCAGTGTTTTATCTTAAAAAGAGTTGTTCGATACTATCCCTCTGTTGTGGAATACAGATGAAACTTACACATCCTGAAAACTACATGGGGGTCCAAAGACTGTATTAGTATGTTTTGTAAGTCATTGATCTCAGTCTTGTTAGCTATCGTTATGAAGTGAATTAGTGTTTATGCCCACAGCTTTACATTCAACAGCATTGCTATATTACTGGTTCAGAGAAAACTGATCTCAGTTAATTTCTCCACATGTTTTGTGGCCAGATAATGTGATCATCGTCAGCTGTTGGAGATTCAGCAGAGTGACTTCCAGAGAGGGGGTTGGGGGCAGGGGAGGCGATAAGACCTTTGTTGCTGATAGTACAATTAAAAAAAAAAAAAAAAAAAATTTATCTACAAAGGAAATTTCACTTTTTTCATATCTAGAGTGACTTCCTCTTAATATTTTTTGGTTTGTGTTTCATTATGGTTATTCAGCAATGAATAAGTCGTGAGAGAAAGTTCCTTTATATTGAATTTGGGTTGTTTCTCCTTATGTTTAGGTATGCTTGGTAATTTCTAAATAGGTGAAAATCCTGACTTTCACTGTGTTATTTTCCTTCAGTGACTGATGGAAAATTATACGACATACAAGGAGATTCAGTAAGCGTTTTGAATACTCTAAAGAACATATTCGACAGACAGTTAAAACCATGTTGGCTTATGACCTTTGGAGTAAATACTCATGCTTTCAGAATGATTATATATTAAATGATTTCGATCGAAGCAGACTAATGGAGTGTTGACTGGTTATCCAAGCCAGGTAGTTAGGTATGATTTTCAGACACATGAATTAAGTTTTTTTTTTTTAACTGATCAAAGCAACTTAGGAGGGAATAGGTTGTGAATCAGTACAGTATTTGCTGTTCCTGTTGTGTTACCCCAGTCTGTTTGGCCAAGCAGTCCTGATGACCACAGATAAGCAACTGCATCTTTGGGGCCGTCCTACAGATAAACTAAAGTACGGACATCATGCAGGGATCCAGTACTCCTTTGTCGTAGACAGCGCCTCACCAAGGTTGGACCAGGGTCCTTTCCACTAAGTGTGAGTCCACACATGGACTCGAACAAGTGCTGGCAACATGTATGCAACACAATAAGGAACACGCTGCAAACATGTTGGGAACAGGAGCGTCCAGATCATTTGGCAACATCTTGATGAAGTCTTAGCTGCCTCGTGTGGACACTCATATCCCATCGTCTCTGCTACTAATGTTCGAAGCTGCACTGAAATATGTTTGCATACATCTCTCCAAATACTGCTGCACACATGTACGCAAACATGTTGCCAACTTTTTGTCAACATATGTTCGAGGGCACGTCTGGACGCACCCTAAGAGGTGCAGGGAAGTATGGGGAGGTTTGGCTCCCGGGTGGACACAACAGCTACTCCTCCCAGGTTGCACAGCGCCACCACGTGAAGGGTCCCTTTCTGTGCTAATAGATATTTAACTCCTGTTCATATACAAAGATAACATGAGTGTATGCGATGCTTCAGGAGGCATACAGCACAGTATTTCAGAACACATCGTCCTGAACTATACCGATCTTTCTTGTTAACTACTCCGTACTGTCTCTCCTTTTCGTATAATATCCCTTACTCAGGATTTTGTTTCTCAAAATGTATTTGCCATTCTATATTTGATATCTTTTTCTCAGTATTTTTATCATAATTCCTTATCGTGTTTCATAAATGCGACAATTCTAATTATTACTGGTATGTTCCATTTCACTTTCGGTACCGTCCTGAATCATTGTGTCTGCTCACTGTATCCCTCGAACCGTAGCTTTAAAATAGTCGTAGGCAGGATTCCACACTGAACTATGGCCAAGTCCACTTCAAAATGCTTGTTGGGGTGGGCGCAAGTGGCCCCACTGGACGGGTGTGGTGAACATGTAATGGTCAAAGCGATGCAGAATGCCCACCCGAGCCAGCAAGCATTTGGTGTGGACGTGACTTAAGACCATTATTTGTTAGTTTCGATTAATGTAGAGTGCACGAAGGAGTGTTATCGTGAACTGTTCCTCGTGCAGTCCAGCAAAACCTCAAACCACCGCCATAAAATCAACTAGAGTTGCCAATGCGATTAGAAAGCGAGAAGAAATTTTAGCCTGTACAGACACAGAATGAACAGGGATAAAAATGTTCCCGTTCTATCGCATGCTGCCCTGATCTTTTGACCTTCACTCCAAAACACAGGAAATGTTTTTGTGTTAACAGTAGGATCACCCAATTGTGGCAATTACGCTGCCATTTTACATTTTTATTTAACTCTAGTTTTTACCTCCGAGTAATTCACATTCTCTGTTAAAAAAGGGTGCTTAATAAGGGGTTCATTTTTGGGACAAATGGTTTCATTTTTACCTCTCCCATTTTACGGAAAGGCGATGGCCGATTAAATGTGTCTCCCATTGTTAACTGAAGCGCGATGAAGAAAAATACACTCAAAGCCAAATCATAATGTGTGTGTGTGTGTGGGTGGGTGGGTGAGTGTGGGTGTTTGCTTCTTTTTATATCACTGTAGTAATCGAATCGTGAACATGGGTTTGGCGCTGAAAGAGGCTGCAGTGAAATGTTGTGTTACAATTCTCGCACACAGGGGTTATTTATTTTCATTGTTACCCCCCCAAGGGTAATCCGCTGTAGAACATGGAGGGGGTTCAACAGATGGGACGGGGGTTATGGAGAGAGAGAGAGAGAGAGCTATTTTGTAATTTTGTTTTTTGCCAAGTAGATCGTAAAAGTATGTATACTCTAATTCACATTTTTTTAAAACTTAATTTCGACTTCGTGTCCTACATCTGTCTTTATCTGACACGCTGTTTGCTTGTAATTTTTCGGCTTACAAGAGGCGTCTGCTTCAATAAGGGGTTAGATCTCCATTAATTCCTTTACGTCTTTAAGCTTCCTCTAGTTGAAGAAATTCGTCTGGTGGAAGCAAGAAGAGATAAAAGCAAATATTCTCACCCACGTGCATAGTGCTGCTAACTTTCATGTAATTCAGTGATTGTTAACGCTATTCTTGTAACTCAGACAAGCAGACAAGAAATGGGAGACAGAGATTTAGATTTTATGCCCATCGATGCCTTGAGAGAGAATTAAGACAAACCATTCCCGCAAAGTACCTCCCCTTTCATAGATCTACAGTAGTCGCTTTGCATCAAGGTTCACACTTGTACCGCTGGGTGAATAGGGGGCAAGAAGGGAACAATATGAGTCCACCCGTCTGATCAGTCCGAGAATTGAACTCAGGTTTTTCCAGCTGCGAAGTGGATGTGCAAACCAGTGCACCACAGGCTTCCCCGAACTGCCACTAAAGCCGAGCCAGTGAAAATGAGACCCAGCCAGGATCAGAGTGCGGCCGGGTTCACGCTGGCCTGAGTGTGTTGGTTCGGGGAGGGAGATTAGATTAGGCCATGGGCAGGGGGTGAATTAGGTCTGATGGTGGAGGAAGGGGTGGTGGGGTAGGCCTGTTAATGTAGTGAATTAGGTCTGGTGATGGGGTGGATTAGGTCTGGTGATGGGAAGGGTTAGGTCTGGTGATGGGGTGGATTAGGTCTGGTGATGAGAGTGGGGTTGGATTAGGTCTGGTGATGAGGGTGGAGATGAATGAGGTTTGGTGATGAGGGTGGAGATGGATTAGGTCTGGTGATGAGGGAGGGAGTGAATGAGGTCTGGTGATGAGGGTTGGTTTGGATTAGGTCTGGTGATGGAGATGGAGGCGGATTAGGTCTGATGATGGATGGAGTGTGGTGGGGTAACCCGTTGAAGATTCTGGTGTCTGCTACACCCTTCCTCACCTGGAACTCTGTTACACACACACACACACACACACACACACACACACACACACACACACACACACACACACACACACACACACACACACACACACACACACACACACACACACACACACACACACACACACACACACACACACACACACACACACACACACACACACACACACACACACACACACACACACACACACACACACACACACACACACACACACACACACACACACACACACACACACACACACACACACACACACACACACACACACACACACACACACACACACACACACACACACACACACACACACACACACACACACACACACACACACACACACACACACACACACACACACACACACACACACACACACACACACACACACACACACACACACACACACACACACACACACACACACACACACACACACACACACACACACACACACACACACACACACACACACACACACACACACACACACACACACACACACACACACACACACACACACACACACACACACACACACACACACACACACACACACACACACACACACACACACACACACACACACACACACACACACACACACACACACACACACACACACACACACACACACACACACACACACACACACACACACACACACACACACACACCAACGCAAAGTCCTTAAATTCGCACAGTTTAGCTAAGCATCTTATTGATACACGCTCATCACACAGTACTCGTCTCACTTATTCAGCAAACCATATTATCTAGTAGATGTATCAGTCTTCACATTCATCATCATCATCATCATCATCATTCTGTTTCCCACCTAAACGACAATCAAGTGTCAATTAACCGGAAATGTTGCATCCGATCGTTTCAGCCACACATACTAGCTCTGTTGTCAATATTACTACGTATCGGTGACCTAAATAGCCTCGATGGAATTAATTACTAGCGATTAAGTCCTCTAATTATCATAAGGGAGCAGCACTGCTCTTGTGTGCTCATCAGAAATATAAACAGGCTAGATTGTCGTTTGGCAGTAGATATTAGCATGAATCCCGGAAACACTGTTTAAATGCGATGATGGAAGCATTGACGGATTCGTACAGAAAAGAATCTATCGCTGCCAGTTACCCATCAGTCATTAAGTTCTCTGGTGGTTTGTGGGTAATCTCAGTAATGAGACTCCATAACAATGTACACTGTGTGATTAGGACTGTAAAACTTCACAAATCATCCTTACTGAAGGTGAGACTTTACATATTACGGACATGATAATGGTTAGTTGCACGGTGACCAAAGATCAGATCAGGTTTGGTTCAACTAAGTTTTATTAGATAATTTATAGCTTCATTTCAATCCAGTATTCTTACCACCTCTTTCCATTTTTTTTTTTTTACTTATTTATTTTTAACAGTCGGCTTTATTATTGCTGGCATAGCACTAACTTTTAACGGTTGGCGTATTTCATAGCCATAACTATTGGATTATCTAGTTTAAACCAAACTATGCCAGACCACATCACCTGCATTATATTTGTTTGGAAACCTCAGCGCATAAATAGTAACATATTTCTGTGCCGTAAATTCGTGTCAGTGGCCCTTTTACGCTGTTTATCCTACTTAATATTCTTCTCACTAACTCCGAAAGATTTTCTTAAGCAAAGGTAAGCCAGACGAAATTAAAAAGGTAAAAACAATGCCTGTAACCTCATCACTGCGATGATTGAACGTTAATGTTAATCCTTATTAACTTATAACGAGTTGCTGGAGAGGGATGCATATATGCTGTGACACTATTATAACCTACCTGCACGAATGCCCAGTTATAAAAACGTCCCTTAGCTCCCTCCCCATCTCCTGAAAGATGAATGGTGGACTGCGAGAGAAGAGGAACTTCAGCCTGTAGTACAAAGGCTTTACCTTAGGGGTTTACGTTCAGATGAGCCCGGGACGACAACAACAGCTCATGACGATTTTATTCAGTCGAGAGAAACCCTACGTAATCAAAGGGTAAATCAGATTAGTTCTTTACTGCCATCAAGACAAAATGACTCCTCAGGATACCCTCACCCCTACCTGCCCATTCCCCCCTGCCTTGCCTACACCAGCGCATATTCACCAGGATAAACTGGACCAGTCTCGATCTACCTTTGATATGACTCAGATGTAGGCTTGGAATGAGTAAATATAGGTGTAAGCACAGCAAGACGCTGTAGTACACTGGCTACAATATACTGTAAAGCACAAGCATAAAGTACCGGGGCGTGAGGAAGTTCAGTGTCTGTGTGAAGTTGATGATGATGTGCTGGAGAGTGTTTGGTGGAATAACCTGAAATGGTTTGGACATTTAGAAAGAATGGAAAGGAGTTACTGACCAGGAGAGAGTATGTGAGTAAGGCGGATGTAAGGCGGAGTGAGACTGAGGATGAGATGGAGGGGTGGGGTGGAGGTATGTGAATGAGAATGCTGTGGGATGGAGGGCGGACCGCCTGATGGCGGAGGATACGGCGACGTGGATGCGATTTGCGCGTGGACAGTCCTGGTATTATGGCATCTGGCTATAAACAGACAAGTAACAGAGCAGGAGACGCAAAGCAGCACACACATGAAACACGAGAATGCTATAGAGGCAGTCAGGATCAGGCAGAATAATCTGAGTTACGGGTATTACGAAAAGAGCAGCATAATACTAGTGAAAGCAGTAATGGTATGTAGTCATGCACCAATATAGGCAACACGGCTGTCCACCTACATTTCTATCTGTCCGTCTGAGGTTATATCTTTGCCCTTATGTCTCAACATCAGTTTTTCTATCTTCAACTTGTCCATCTTTCCTTCCATTCATCCATCCGTCTGTCGGCTAGCTGTTAATATATCTCTTGATTCATGGTCTTGTCATTAATCAGTTATTCATCCATGTTGTGTGGCACAAAACTCCCAAGTCTTTCACCACACGTCACCACTCCCTCAAGCCATTCCAAGAGCACACTCTCTCATGTACTTCTTTATCTGTTACTTCCTCCTCGTCTCCAGTCTCTCTCTCATTATTTTCCCATCACAGTTACTTCGTATTCCCTTTATGTCATTTATGCACTCTTATGTCTTCTTCTTCTTATCCCTCATCATGTTCACCTTTAGACACTGTTCGCGTTCCCATTTACCCCGTTATGGGTCTTCCTCTCCTTATTCTTCGCTTATAAATGATCTCTTTCGTCTGTTTGTTCCTCATTTCATTAGATTGCCTCCCGTTCTCTCAAACAGCATAATTTTTCGATGCTTATAACACTATTACAATAACTTTCATTGATGCTGACCATTACTGTCATCCACACACGCACACTTCCACAGCACACGCAAACACACACTTTTGGAATACTCGTCATACGCGCACAGATTCACGTTTCACGCTAGGCACAGTAGAAAGTGAATAAATAAATAATAAATACATAAAAAAAAACCGAAAAGGTAAATGAAATGAAAGAGAGCAATAAGACAAAGGATACCTTACATGGTCGCGTCCATCCTAACTCGATCCACAACCCCAACACATCCCAGAAGGTGTCTTGCGTCTTTGGACCCACACCTCAGACGCAACTCAGACACATACCAGATGCAGACCACACGTACACTTGGGGACAGGTTTTCCTGGTACACCTCGCTATGAGTGAACGAATCCTGGCGTACCCTTACTGCACGGCGTGTACCTGTGTCTAGCCCCGCCCTCAAACCCCCTACCTCCCTCGCCATCCCCACCAAATGCCCACCTCGACACACCGTCGATCTCGATACCGAATTAGTTTGTTTCGATGCATAACCGATGATGTGAGTACGAAGGATGTTTTTATAGGTATGGGAATGTCATACAGGTGTTGTATACATAATTGTGCTAAATGATTACTGCGTCCATTCATGCAGTAACATCAATGAAGAAGAATCCACGAGCGCAGTTACTGAGCTCCTTGAAGCAGTGAGTCAGTCATCACATTACCAATATAGTGACAGTAACAGGACCAGTAATGATGTTAGTATCACAATATATACTTTCATACAGTATATAATTAACCTATATTATTGTATCCTAGAATGGAGGAAATAATTATACATGAAGCTAAGTTACTGTTCTATTTAGCTCCAGAGTCCAAACAGAAAAATACACACAAGACACTTGGGGCGTGGGTTATAATAACGCTAATACAGGTATTAGCATATGAGATTATCTTGGAAAACTGTTGGTAAGAAGAACCTGTCGATTTACATATGAAAGGAATCGTGGGTATAACAACACTTTTTGTAATTTATATTTATTCCAAACAAAATATAGTCAGTGACGACTAGAGGTGATAAAAACAAGTAAATGTTTAGGTAAAGAACATATTCCCATAAAAATATTTACAATTCCACTAATACTTTCACCACCCTGATAACACGCTTTGTAAATTAAGTTTAGTACAGAAAGAAAAATAGAAATCACTAGAGATAAGAAAGTATATTTATGGCAACGTAATTACTTACCTAAAACATATATTGCCATATACAGTATTTTATTAATACCTAGACCACCCTCCTTGTCTTTCAATAACATTCTGCAGTCTTTCAGGTAAAGAATTTACTAGGACGCGGATCTGTTCAGGATTACGTCTGCTTAATTCCCACTGGGCATTGATGTGCTGCATGAGTTGCTGGGGTGTTCTCTCCTGCCCCATTTTCCAGGTGTTCACCATTTGGGCCCACACATGCTCAATCACATTCATGTCCGCCCCTTTGCTCGGCCATTCAAGAAGGTGAACGTTATTCTGTCCTTCAAACCATTCTTGAACAACACGAGCCATATGAATGGGACATCGGTCATGCATGAACAGGATAGGCCCCGCTGGGAAAGGGAAATTCCTCTGTCTAAGAGAAGGCAAGAAGGAGGTCTGCAACAGCTCAACATACTTTGCTGCTGTAAACCTCCCCTCAATGCGGAACACATCACCCATGCCATGCAACGACACCCAGCCCCACACATTGCAGGTGACGTGACCGGATCGAGCCACCTCAACGATGTTGCGGGGGTCGTATCTGAATGAGAAAACATATTTGTTTCTTTATTGATAAGGCAGTATATTTTATGATGCACATATTAACGTCAAAGGCATATTTATTGTTAACTACTGTAAGAACAGTATTTATGCCTTGGTCTTTAACAATATGTGCATCACTTCCATAAGATAATAATAACGAATGAACAGGGAATTAAACTATAATGAAATGCAGACTTACGTTAACAATAACTATGAATATCATACCGTGTACTGTTTCTCCGCCAACAATGCATCCTGCCATGTGTAGTGGAAGAGAAACATTTCTCATCAGTAAAGATGACACGGCCCCAATACTCCATGCCCTTTTCAGAGTGACGTTGAGCAAACGCAAGCCTTCCCGCCTTGTGCTGCTCGGTCAACAGCTCCTTTTTCGCTGGAGTTCTGTGGTGAATCCCCACACCGTGAAGTCTGCGTCGTACCGTTCTCGCCGAAACCTCCAGCCTAAGGCCATCACGAATGGCCACCGCGTTAGTCAAGGGCTGAGCTTCAGCCGCCGCGACAATGAGATCGTCCTCTGCCGGGGTTGTTTTCCGTGGACCCCCTGGCCTAGCTAGAAAGCATAAAACTGAAATCCTTAGACATTTAGTTTGCCAGTGAACACTTTCATCTCTATAGTCCTACAAATATTAATGTAGTAATTAGCCACTGACACAGCAAAATTATCATGTGCTTCATTTTAGTTAATAAATATAAAGAAAACTACATATTATGTTTTCATTTCACAGTCGCATTAATTCACAGCTTACCCATGTCGGCTAAGTTGCCACTCTCCTCCCACCTCTTAATCCACTTGGCAACTGTGGTGGGGGACACACCAACTTCCCTAGCGATGGCTCGTACTGAGAGACCATTGTCACGTAGAGTGACAATGCGACCTCGCAGCACCAGATTGTTCTCTCTGCGATTCATCACGAGTGGCGTAGACGTGTAAGCCTTCTCAGTTACGACAGTGACCACAACACCTCCGAAACCCAGGTGTTTGTGTGTCGAGCAGAATATGATAATACCCAGCTTCATGTGATTATGTTGTGATACTTCACTACAGGGTACTTACTGTGTAGAATATAGATAGGCATTTTTGGTATGCTAACATCATTACTGGTCCTGTTACTGTCACTATATTGGTAATGTGATGACTGACTCACTGCTTCAAGGAGCTCGGTAACTGCGCTCGTGGATTCTTCTTCATTAGTGTTACTGCATGAATGGACGCAGTAATCATTTAGCACAATTATGTATACAACACCTGTATGACATTCCCATACCTATAAAAACATCCTTCGTACTCACATCATCGGTTATGCATCGAAACAAACTAATTCGGTATCGAGATCGACGGTGTGTCGTGGTGGGCATTGAGTGGGGGTGGCGAGGGAGGTAGGAGGTTTGAGGGCGGGGCTAGACACAGGTACACGCCGTGCAGTAAGGGTACGCCAGGATTCGTTCACTCATAGCAAGGTGTACCAGGAAAACCTGTCCCCAAGTGTACCTCAGACATCCCAAACTGGCCCAAGACGCACTCCAGACAAGATCATACCCTCACCCCTCAACACCCTTCGTCTGTACGTGTGATGCTAGATTTCATCCTTCAGAAAAAGCGCAGTGACTTTCTGAATGAGTGAATGAGTGACACAATTGGGGATACACTCTGAGTTTGACCACCCCTGTCGATACGATAAAAAGCCAGCTTGACAACATAAAATACATACGGTAATAATAAATATCAATAATGGACAGACAACAACACCCACGTCAACTGAGTACACACACACACACACACACCACACACACACACACACACACACACACTACTATACGCAATATCTTACGCAACCTAAACTCGTGTCACACAGAGAAACCATACACACACCAACACACTGTCTCACACAGTTAAGCATAAACTAATAGGCACAAACATTGCACACTTATGACACAGCTCATAACTTGCTTCATTTAGCAGCAGTTGTGTCATTTTTAAGTGCGTTTCCATTCTTGAAGAAGGTGCCCCAGATATAGCAATGCATTATATATTTTTTAATTAGTTCCCTAATGAATACCAACTCAAATTCCTAAGTATTAGTGGCTTTGCAACAGTATTTTAAAATTAAATGAAGGATAAATCTTCAGATATAAACTTCTTTACATATTGTTTTCTCGATTATTTCTCAAAGTTTTCCATAAAGAAAGGTCCACCAAATGTGACAAAGATACAGCTTTTTTTTTTAAGTGACAGCTGGGAAATGACAGCATAAGAGTTTCACGAATAACAGTATTTTTAACAGATTACAGTATCGATTATTAATGCCTTTGTTACATTATATAAGGTCACAGGTTGGGTGTGGATGTAGCAGAATGCCTAGTAAATTGAAGCGTAAATTAATGTGCTAGTAAATCTAACTCTGAGTTTTGTTAGATTATTTTAAATGCAGTGGAACTTTCGGAAAAAACTGCATCTTGGCAACGCAACCTCAGTACTTTTAATCGCCAAACTGATATCGCCATCCTCATTCTCTTCACTCACGCGTCACACTACAAACACATGAGGAATATTCAACAGGCGGAGGCAATTCACCACACTCAACATGATGCTTTGGGGGTGTTTTTACTGTCTTTGATTTGCATGCACTCATATTCTGAAACGTGGGTCTGTTTTAGTCCCTCACGCAATCTTCTGGCAGGAAAAAAAAAGCTGGAATATGCATACTCCTCTTCCCACACAGTAATGCACATCCACTGTATTAATTCAGTGTTGATTTACATATTGCGTACTCACTCACCCTACCCTACATACTCTATACACACACACACACACACATACACACACACCAGTCTCCTCATAGCCCCTAACACACCCTCCTTATACTTATCGTCCTTACTAATATTAAGTCACCAGTAATCTCTTCACACTTTCCTCACCACACACTCACCACAACTGTAATCCGATTCTCATGACACCTAGCCTAAATTCTACTCCTCCCCACACTCTGGTCACTTCTTCACCACACCCTTCTCACCACAGTCAAAATCGTCACCACTGCTGTTATATACATACCTTATAACTTGTATGCCCTCACCAAGCACTTGTCACCACCCTTACGATACCATCACTTCTGTTATTATCAGATCCTCCTCATGCTTCTCCTCATCACGTTTTCACCACTTCCGTCACCATACCCTCACCACACGCTCCTCACAAGTCATCACACTCTCATCACTGTTCGTATCAGATCTTTCTCATACGTACTGTACCTCACATCCTTATACCCATAATCAACTCCTCTCACCACACCCTCCTGACCATACTCACCACAACCATTTATCAGCACCTCCTCATATTTGTCTCCATCTTCCTCCCCAAACTCTCACCACTTCTCTAATTAGTCCTTATCACACTCGCCACCTTCATCTCATTGACTCTGTTCCTCCCCTTGCTCGCCATTCTCTCACAACCACTGTTACGTAATCAGCTTGACAGGAACGAAACGTATCATCCTAATAAATTGTGTGTTCTTTTCTTTGTCATAACAGTAAACTGACAGCATACTCATTTGTTCCAGTACCATCACACTCATTACTGTTCATCCTTACTATACTCATCTCCCCTTTCTCACTACACCCTCTCTTCATTCACCGTACCCTCACCACTAAACTTAGCCTATTGTGCCTATACTTTCACCACATTATCACCACTTCCTCACCTTATCCTCCTACCCACACCTTTACCAAACACTTCTCCACTAACTCACCACACACTTTCCACACACACTCACACCACTAAGCTTACCCTACATAAGTTATATTTTCACCTCACTCGGTAGATTCACCACACACACCCTCGTCTTAGCCCACTTCCCAGCCTTTCTTCGCCACACACTTCTGTCCCTGCTTAGCCCAATCTCCCCATATTCCCCCCATCCATATCCCCTCTCACCACCTCAGCATGTCTTCATCACACCTGCACACCGTAAGCTTGCCTTTCCCCTTTACATTCATTATACGCTTACCACACCCTCAGCACACCCCAACCCCTCTCATCACACCTTCACCGCACCTACCACGCACTACTTTCTCACTTAACCTTACCCCGCACACTCACCACACCCATTACCATACACTGTAGCCCCCCAACCTTCCCCTCACTCACCACACCCTTCCTTCCCTCAACACACCTCTCCTCCCCACTCCCCTTACCCTTCCAGGCCCAGTCCAAGGGTGAACCACTCATACATGGAGCGAATCAGACTGGCCCTCTCCCCCTTGATGCGACGGGGCTCAGCATGCATTATACAGGCGTGTCGTGCTTGCATTATTCCGACGCCTCCCCTCCCCACTGTACCCCTACCCCCATTGCCTCCCCCCCTTCTCCCCACTGCACCCTTGTCCCCATTGCCTCCCCCCCTTCTCCCCACTGCACCCCAGTTCCTTCCTGTCCCCCTGTCCCTTTCTGCCCCTCCCGTCCCCAGTCTCTCCTGTTTCTTGCGTGCGTTTTGTGAGGCTAGAGGAGATTGTGGGGCTGGGATTCTTGAAGGGAAACAGGAGGAATTTAGAGAGAGAGAAAAAAAAAAAATGTGTGATAAAACAGAGACGAAAGTGGGGAAACATTTAGTGGAAGAGAAATGGGAAGGAAACCGGGAAAGAGAGAGAATGTAAGATATAAAAGATAAACTGGGAGAGTGTAGGGAGAGGGACATGAGAGAGGGGAAGGCGAAAGGGAAGGGAAGGGAAGGGAATAAAGTGGTAGACGGACGTTAAAGGGAAATGACCGTAGCGGAGGGGAGTAGTAGTACCGGTAGTAATAAGTAGTAGTAGTAGTAGTAGTAGTGTTAGCAGTAGTAGTTGAAAAAAAGTAGTAGTGTTAGTAGTAGCAGTAGTAGTAGCAGTAATAGATGTAGTAGTTGTCGTACTAGTTGTAATAAGAGAGAGAGAGAGAGAGAGAGAGAGAGAGACTAATGGAGATGAACATAATTGAGAGAGTGTGTGTGAGAGGGGAGGTGAGAGCTTGAGAGGGCAGAGAGGAGGTAGGGAGGATGGAAGGGAAGAGTGTTAACATGCAGGAGGGAGTCTTGATTAAAATTGCCCAGAAAGCACAGCGTCGCTACGCCGACATTTAACATTGACCCAGGACTTGACCTTTTATCAGTTTGCACCAAAAATCGCATCACTCATTCCCATCCACACACACACTGTATGTGGTAAGTCTGATGTAAAACTGGTCAATAATTTAAGCAATAATGACGCACATGAACTTTCACCTTATTGGTTACCTTGGCCGGTGATAGGTTTGGACCAAAATCGGATAACTTCTTACCAAAGCATCACACACAGTAAGTCAGGAATTTAAGCGAGAACGACGCGCATGAACTTTTACCTTGATCGTTACCTTGACCTTTGAATAATCCTGACTCAAATAAAATCATTTCTTAACAAAGCTACACACACAATAAATGTGCTAGTTTTGATCCATATCGGATCAGGCATTCGTGAGATATATTGCTAACATGCGTACATAAGTACATACGTACATGGATACATGCATAAATTTATACTTAGGCTTACTCGATCACATGAGCGTAGCATTCAGAATCGCTAAAAAATAAACGAAAAGAGGAAGAAATTATTTATGTATGTGTGTGGGGGGGGGGGAGAGAGATGCACACGGACAAACAGATGAATAAACAAGAATATCATAAAGGAGTGAGAGGTCGGACATTTTTCGTGGTCTCACAGCTAAGCGAGTAAGAACAGGACCCAAGCTCATGGAAAACAGAAGGAGCCGAGAAAGAATTGTGCCCGTCAGGTTAATACGCATAATCTTACCCCGTCTCTGCAATGCTGATTATATGGTAGGGAAAATCTACTGGATGGAGGTTGTCCGTCAGGCACTAAGGATGTTCGGAAACGACATATTCCACTTCGGTAGACACTTAGGAAGCTCCATAATAGAGCCTAGTAATCACGCATCTTTTTTTATATGCCTTTGCACTAGTTTATATCGTGTAAATGACCCACAACATTTAAGTAATTTTCCTTATCACCAGAAGGGGATTTTCTGTATTACCAGAGGATTCTTCAGTACAGTGTATGATGGAGGTTGCCGTACACACACACACACACACACACACACACACACACACACACACACACACACACACACACACACACACACACACACACACACACACACACACACACACACACACACACACACCAAACGATGCTGGATGGAGGACTTTTTTCTTTTTTCCTTTTTGTTTTTCTTTTCATTTCCTTTTCTGACGAGCTGTCGCGTAGTGTAAAATGAGGTGGACTGGAATGAGTTGCGGTGGGAGAGAGGGAGAGTGTGGAGAATGGGAAAGGGGAGTGGGGAGGAGAGGAGGGGGAGAAGAAGAGTAGAGGTAAGGATGGTGGGGAGAAGAGAAGGGAAGGGAGGAAGAATGGAGATAATTGAAGGAGGACGAGGAAAAAGGATTGGGAAGGAAGGGGAGGGGTGTGGAGGGAAACTGAAGAAGAAAGAGGAATAGAGGAACAAGGAAGTAGAAGGTCTGTGGAGGGTGGAGGTAGAGAGGAGCACGAAGAGAATGGGAGGGAGGAGGTAGAGAGGAGCACGAACAGAGAATGGGAGGGAGGAAAAGAATTGTGGGAGTTAGTATAGGGTGGAGAAGGAGAGGGGAGACCAGTGGGGAGGAAGGAGGATGGAAAGGAGAAGAGAGGGATGTGGATAGCGAAGGAGAAGGAAAATATGAGTAGGAAGATGGTGGGACCGCAGTAGGAAAAAAAAAAAAGGAAAAGTAAGACAGTGAAAGGTAGAACAGGAAAATAATAAGGGAAATTAAGGGAAGGAAAGGTATGGAACTGAAGGGGAGGTTAGGGATGGGGAGACTGGGTAGGAGAGGGGAGGGGAGGAGAGGGAGACGTTCATTGTTCCCAGTTGCATATGGGGTGAAATGAGGTGAGCTAAAATGAACTAGAGAGGGAGATGGGGAGAGGGATAAGAGAAGGGAAGGGAGGAGAAAGGGAAAGGGGAGAAAGAAGAGATGGAGCAGACAGGGGAGAACAGAAATGGGAAGGGGGGGAATTGAAAGGGGATGGGGGAGAAAAATGAAGGTAATGAGGGATTAATGAAGACGGGAATAGAAAGAAGTAGTGGGGAAATGAAGACGCGGATAGGACTGGGAGAAAAGGAGGGGGAAGGAGGAATCAGAAGAAAGGGAAGGTAAGGGAAAAGAAGAGGGGAAAGAGAAGAAATGGAGGAGAGAGAGAAGTGGAGAAACGACGGAGGGAGAAAAGGAAAGGTGACAAGAGAAAAGGAGAGGAAAGGAGAGAGAGAGAAAAATTGGAAGAGAGAAGAACAGTGAGGCAGGAAGGAGAAAAAGAAGAGGAAAGAGGGAGGAACGAAATGGGGAAAGTAAGGATGGGGAGAGAGAAAAATGAGAGGAGTACAAGAGAGAGAGAGAGAGAGAGAGAGAGAACAAGCAGAAGTGCCGGAACGACAAGGAATGGGGGAAAAGCGATCGTTGGAAGAAAAAACACGGTGAAAAAAAAGAGGGAAAAAAAAAACGTTTAATGAAAGATAGAGGATAGAAACATAGGGGATAAGCTTCAGGGCGGCAGAAAATTAGAGAAGACCGTAAAATGTCCAGGGAAATAGAAAAAGAAATTAAAAGAGAGTCAAAAGAGGGGAAGTAAAAGGGGGAGAAAGTAAAATGGAGAGAGAAAAAGAGGGGGAAGAGGAAGAGAAGGGCGATAGGAGAGCAGGACAGAGGGAGAAATGAGAGGGAGAAGGTTCATGGTGAGGGGGGGGGTACAGAAGAGAGAAAAGGAAAAAAAAAAGCGAATAAAGGAACAGAGGAGTAAAATGTGGTCGGTGAGAGGGGGCACAGGAATACGAAAAGAGGAATATTTAAGAAGGGAGGGAGATGATGGACAAGAAGGAAGAGGAAAACTAAAAAGAGTGGGGGGAAAATGAAAAAGATGAATGGCAAAAGTGTGGGGAGATGAGAGGGAAAGGGAGAAGGAAAAGAGGAAAGCTTAAGGGAGGAGGGGGAGAAGGGAAGAGAAAGCTAAAAATCGTGAAAATATAAAGATGGAAAGTAAAAATGGGGCGGTGGGAAAGGGAAAGGAAAAAAAAAAGTTGAAAGGAGGATAAAGAATGAAGAGAATAAAAATATAAAAGAGGAGAGGGCAGAGGAGACGAAAGGTGAAGAGGAGACGAAAGGATGGTGAGGAGGGCCAAGGACAATAAAAAAAAGGAAGGTTGAAAAGAGGGATAGAGGTAGAAAGCAGAGTAAAAAGAGGTTCAGGAGAGATGAGGTGAGAGGTAAAAGTGAGTGGATGATGAGGGGGAAACGAAAAATTTAAAAAAAATGCTGAAAGGGAAGAGAGGGAAAATAGAGAAAAAAGAGAGAGGAGGAGAGGTAAAGGTAAATGTGAGGAGCAATTAGGGAAGGGGAGATGGGAATTACAGTAAAATAAAGAAAGGTTGAAAGTTAGGATAGGGAAAGGAGAGAAAGAAAGATGTGGGGGAGGAGATGAAAGGTAAAAGTGTGGAGGGTGAGAGAGGGGAAGGAGAAGGGGGTGAGGGAGACAGGGCGAAGGAGGGAGTGGAGGAGGGGGGAAGGGGGCCAATAGGGAGCGTCCAGTGCCCCCAGTTGCTTGTGGTCCATTTGTCAAGGCGGGTTTCATTTGCAGTTGCCAGCCATTTGTCAGGGGGGGAGTAAGTTGTAGTGGCCGGGGAACAGTGCGGAAAGAGAGAGAGAGAGAGAGAGAGAGAGAGAGAGAGAGAGAGAGGTGGAGTTACCAAGTGAGGAGAAAGAGGAAGAAAAGCGAGTGACAGTGAATGCAAATTAGGAAGAAGAGAGAGAAGAGTAAAGACGAAGGGATGATTAACAAAACAGAAGGAAAGACAGATAGACAGGCCGGCAAACAGGAAGAAAGTAAAAGACAATAAGAGAGAAATAATATGCAAAGAGAAACAATTATGGAAATTAGTATTAAAACAAAAAATAATACACTATAATAGGTAGGGAAAGAGAAGGAATGAAGATCAGGAAAAAGAAAAATGTAAGAGAGAGAAAGGGAATGTAGTGTGCATATTAAGGTGACTGGAATGTGAGAGAAGTAATATGAAAGGGGGAAACTAAGTGAGAAAACGAATGAGAGAGAGAGAGAGAGAAAGAGAAAGAGAGAGAGAGAGAGAGAGAGAGAGAGAGAGAGAGAGATTGTATGTTTGAGACGCGAGAGAGAATTGGTCTAGGAATCAGAAAATACACTGAATGAGTAAAAGATAAAGAAAAGAGAATATGTCAGAGAGAAAAGAATAGGGAGAGAGAGGAATCAAGAAAGAGAGGTTTGGTGAGAAAAAAGGAAAAGGTGGAGAGAAGATGTGTGAGAAAGAGAGGAAAGTGAGAAAAAAATCAAGATTAAAGTGAGACTGAAGGGGAAACAGAGAGGGAAGGAGGACTGGAAAAGAATTATTGAATGAGAGAGAGAGAGAGAGAGAGAGAGAGAGAGAGAGAGAGAGAGAGAGAGTATTGGATCAAATAATGAAAAAACAAGGACAGAAAGGGAGAGAGTACAGGAAATAGAGATAAAAAAAAAATACTTGAGCAGAATATGAACAGAAATGAAAAAAAAAAAAAAGTGAATCATTGAAGGTAAGAAATAGACAACGCATTTAAAAGTTAGTGGTAATAAAAACAAAAAGCCTTGCGACGGAGGAAAAAAAAAGAAGAAAAAAAAAAAGGCGATTATTGAAGGAAAGCAAAATAAAGTCGTCAAAAGCTGAATGGTGAAAAGGATGGGGAACGGGAAGGAAAAACTACTATGGTCCAACAGTACTACACACACACACACACACACACACACACACACACACACACACACACACACACACACACACACACACACACACACACACACACACACACACACACACACACACACACACACACACACACCATGCATAAATTCCCGCGTACAAAAATACTTATTCTGACATAAAGCAAATGCATGGATATATATATACGGTATACACATTCTCTACCACGACAGCCATGAACACGTTCACATGTATGCGTATGACTATATATAAAAATGGATACATACATACATATGTACATGGATTCATTCATAAATACTTAGGTACGTATATAATTGCCCACATTTGTACACACATGCTGACATACTTAAATAAACACATGTGTACAGATACACGTACACGTACACACAGACACAATCTAACACAGGACAGTTACACAGAAAAGTACACACTAGACACACAGAACTCACGTAGCATTATATCTCCACAAAGATAACAGGTGATACTCTGCCTGCATACAGATGGCGCATCACACACACACACACACACACACACACACACACACACACACACACACACACACACACACACATTCGATAAACAGAACCGCCCTATCCTTTGTGTGTGTGTGTGTGTGTGTGTGTGTGTGTGTGTGTGTGTGTGTGTGTGTGTGAGAAAGAGAGAGAGAGAGAGAGAGCGAAGATAAGGAAGAAATTGATGAGAGTGGGACTGAGGAAAAAACAAGATTATAATGAGAGTAGAGTCAGGCAGATGCATGGAAGAATTATTTAAGAGAGAGAGAGGGGGGGCGGGGGGGCGGGAGGACGTTCTACATAGCTTATTATTGGAAGCCACGAACAGCTGTTTTCAGAAATTGGGTGGAATAATAATGGAAAGCAAGATTAGGCACTGATTTTGCTGTTGCTGTTACTGATGCGGTAAAAAGCCCTCTACCACCTTAGACCTGTTTTACGTATATATTTTATGAGTCAGTTTTTGGTCCCATAGTGTGACTGAAATCCTGAGTATAGTGAAAAATAATAAGGGTTGTATTGAACCACCGTATCACTAGTTTTTATATTAATGTAAAACCAAAGTATTACAGGCTGCAGGCGGATTTACACTGCGGAACTTGGAATAGGGGTAAAAATATCGCGTGGTCATTTGTTGTGGTAGACGTGTTAGTGTAAAAATTCCTGTTCTTTCATCTTTATCATCATTATCGTTCATTATGTTTTTAGTTTCTGTATATTATGTTTAATGCGGTTGGTGGTTATTATTATTATTATTATTATTATTATATCCGAGAGATATTTGAGAAGGTTACGCGTAGCCGAAATGGGGAAAGGGAAAAAAGAGGGAGAGAATTTTTTTTTACACTGCCTCAACACTGATACGAAGAAACCTCCACTCATCATGAAATCTTTCCCCATCATCTGGTAAAATATAACATTTTTAAGACATGCTGCAGACAAGTGACGAGAAATTCATCGAACTTTTGGTGACAGAGGCATTTGAAGAAAAAATAAATAAAGAGGCTGCTAGAAGGGGAAAAAGAAGAGACGTCATAAATAAAACAACCTGAGAGATAGATAGATAGATAGATAGATAGATAGAGAGAGAGAGAGAGAGAGAGAGAGAGAGAGAGAGAGAGAGAGAGAGAGAGAATAATACGAACTAAGTATATCGAGAAAGGTGGAAGAAGAAAAGAGAGAAACAGACTAAGAAGACTGCGTAGCAAAAATATTCGAAAATGGAAAGAAAGGCAGATAACAGAGAAACGAAAAATATTGCATAATAAAAACGAAAGAAACAGGATAAGCACACACAGACTAAAGAGAAGATGAGAATGGGAAGAAAGAATAATTAATAGCCGGGAAAGGTAAGAGCAACAGTAAACATAATGGGAGGAGGGAAAAAAGTAAGTGAAGAAAGAGAATTGATTAAAAAGAAAAGCTTTAAAAATCATTAGAGCCAAAAAGGGAATGAGTCGGAGCGAAACTGATGTGAAATGCTGATAAGGCCTGACTGGGAGGGAGAATATAGGCCACACGGGAAAGAAAGTGGACAAACGTAAAGGAACAGGGAATACTGAAAAAGGTGCGGAGTAGAGGGGAATAAACAGAGAGAGAGAGAGAGAGAGAGAGAGAGAGAGAGTGAGACCTTAGTTATAAAGAAAAACTGTACAGGTGGAAGGTCTTTGCTTGGTGGTACGATGTTGTTAGTAACTACGTTCCTTACTCTACGTACGGAGATTTCACACACACACACACACACACACACACACACACACACACACACACACACACACACACACACACACACACACACACACACACACACACACACACACACACACACACACACACACACACACACACACACATACACACACACACACACACACACACACAGTAAAGCAGAAGGCCCAACCCACCCTCCAGACCCTCAAGGAATCTCTTCGCTGATTCTAAAGTACTTTTTATGTCTTTACGTAGCATCGGCATCCAAATTTTCCTTCCACATATATTACAGATTTAGCGTACCGTGGCTCTTGTATATTGTGGTGATTATGGTCCTTTTTAATGATATACTTTCTTGATAACTTCTAACATTCTTTCATCCTGTTTCGTAGCCTCATTATACTACTGTGAAAACATGATTATTTTTTCCTACACTGCCCTCAAAAATTCTTGCTTTTTGTAATTTTCTTGACTCACCATCGTTTCTGATTTATTTTGCTTAATACTAGATTTGACTTTTAATACAGGTATCTGATATACGACATTATGGTATGTTAATCATGAGTGAAGGCTGTGTGTGTGTGTGTGTGTGTGTGTGTGTGTGTGTGTGTGTGTGTGTGTGTGTGTGAGGGGAGAGAAACAGGTAGGGACATGAGCGACAAAAACAGTGAAATACTATTAGATGAAAGAATAGAATTGGGAGGCAGGAAAAACACCCACGTTGAGAGAGAGAGAGAGAGAGAGAGAGAGAGAGAGAGAGAGAGAGAGAGAGAGAATGAGCGAACTGGGACCTGAGGTGGGAGGAAAGAGAAAGTGCGGATGAGGGAGATAAAACAGTAATATAAGAGAGTTTTACAGGAGAGAGGAGAGAGAGGGGGGGAGAGAGTAGACAGAGTGGAGAAAAGAGTAGGAATAGAAGATACATAGAAGAGAGAGGCAATGGGACACAGGGATGAAACTGAAAGACTGAAGGGACAGGAAAACAGAGGAAGATAGACACTGGTGAAAGAAATGAGAGAGAGAGAGAGACTAAGAGTGAAAGCAAGACGAGGCGAAGAAGAAAAGAGCGACAGAGTAGGGAGAAAGTGAGGGAGGAGTGGAACATAAAGGGGGAAAAAGAATATGGAAGAGAGAGAGAGAGAGAGAGAGAGAGAGGGGGGGGTGCTGAGAGATAAAAGATACGGTGAAAAAGAGGGAGCAAACGAGGAAGTTGAACGGCCAGGATATTGAGATAGGGGGGAAATTATGTCCGAGAGAGAGAGAGAGAGAGAGAGAGAGAGAGAGAGAGAGAGAGGTGTACTGAGAGTATAAAAGTTAAAGTGAAAAAGAGAGAACAAACGAGGAAGTTGAGTGGCCGGGATATTGAGATAGAGGGGAAATTATGTGAGAGAGAGAGAGAGAGAGAGAGAGAGAGAGAGAGAGAGAGAGAGGCGTGATAATGGAGGCAAGAAAGTACCATGCTTGATAGGGGAGGCTGAGGGGAGGACAGGACAACATCGCCCTTATATCGCCCTACCCTAGAGCCGAGAATTCAGGGGGTGAGCTAGTCTAGTGGGATTTTTCTGTGTTCCTCATATCTAACAGGAATTTTTTTTCAATATCAACTTCAATGTCTAGTTTTTGGCATTTTTTTTTCTAAGGTTGTTTGTGTATATAGTTTGGTGTGTTAATCCTCCTATTAATGTGGTGGATTTTTTTCTTCTGTTTTTTTCGTTCCGGTTTAAGGTAAGATCACGTTTCAAGATTGTTATATTTACCTAGGATTGGGATTCAATACGTCGATATCATTTTTTTTCTATTGGTGTGTGTGTGTGTGTGTGTGTGTGTGTGTGTGTGTGTGTGTGTGAGAGAGAGAGAGAGAGAGAGAGAGAGAGAGAGAGAAGCTTTTCTACCAGCATTTAAGACCGTACCGACGAGGAAAAATTTGATTGGTCCTTGAGTCTCTGCATGTAACATAATCTCTCTCTCTCTCTCTCTCTCTCTCTCTCTCTCTCGCTTCCACTTTTTTCCATCAGCTCCGCATCATTTTCAGTATTCCTCGTTCCTTTACGTTTCTCCACTTCTTTCCTGTGTATTTTCTCCCTCCCATTCTGGCCTTATCTGCATTTCGTGTCTGTTTCGCTCCCACTCATTCCCTTTTGCCATCATCGACCTTTTTCACGTTTCTCTGTTATTTTTTGTCTCCTGTTACTTTTTTCGTATTTCCTCTGTCTATTTTCTCATTCTATTTGCCTTTTCTTCTCTTATTTGTTTAGTTATTCTTCCTCTTTTCCCTCTCTCTCTGGCCTATTTTTCCTCACCTCTCAATCTGTTTGTTCACTCTCTCCTCTTAAAACTTTCGTCGTACTTTACTGTTTTCTTTAAATACCATCTTCAGTTTGTCTTAGTGATTGCTCTGTTTTGTTATAATTACCTCTTTGTGTGTGTGTTTGCGCAGTCTCATCAGTTGCTCTTGCTCGATTTCCCTTCTCTGGTTATTCTTTATTTGCTGGGCCCATAATGATAGTTAAGTCCTGTATGTGCCTCTAACTGTGTTACTGACTCACTCACTCGCTCACTAATTCACAACGCACACATTCACTCGCTGACTCACTCACTCAGCTCACTCACCCACTCGCTCACTCACTCACTCACTCACTCATTGTGCCCGTTTGACGGATTGGGCCCTCAGGCTGTTAGAGGTACACATATTCATTACATATATACTTGCATACGTCCTACAAAGACATACACAATGCAAGAGTTCTAACCGACCGCGTAGGCTACGTACTGTACTGTACGTCGTGCCATAACAGCCGTAAATGACAATCAGGAGCAGGGCCAAGCATTACACACACACACACACACACACACACACACACACACACACACACACACACACACACACACACACACACACACACACACACACACACACACACACACACACACACACACACACACACACACACACACACACACACACACACACACACACACACACACACACACACACACACACACACACACACACACACACACACAGGCAGAGACAGGACTACGAGTACGGCAGAACACTGAGTAATTAGCAATACTCGACCTGCGTGAGAACCATTTAAGTGCATAACCACTGGATAATTGCTTCTTTCGCTCTAGACTATTACCGGGGTGAGTGCGGCTATGAAAGATGTCCTTTGTTCTGTTATTATTATTATTATTATTATTATTATTATTATTATTATTATTATTAACCTAGCCACTCAAGGTTGAAGATGACCATGAGCGTTGACCATTTTGTGCTTGTCTGCTGTATATTCCAAAAACTTCCCAGTGAACTTTGACGACTATTGGAGAGTACCATGCTTATGAGGGAAGTTTTCTTGGTGCATTTTCGATAATCCAGCACCATCTCCTCATACCACCACAACCCCCCCCCCCCTTCTTCTCGTGGCTCATATCACCGTCATTATCGCCTTCAGACCATTTTTTTTTTTTATTCTTTGCTATTACTGAGCATTTACACGCGGGTTTGAAAGTTGGTGTTTGAGAGATGAATAAAGCTATATTTCAACTCCAAACTTTAAAAAGTCTCCCTTGAGCTAAAAATGAGAAAAGATAAATAAAAAAGACAGGTGCCACCTTACTGAAAATATTGAGAATCCCTGAAAAAAATTCTAGTAAGAAGTATTAATGGTCGGTTCACCAAAACTTGACTGCGTATTTTCATCCATGAAATACAGCCCTTGTGATAATATTAACACTCCCTGGCTCCTGCTACACACCTCCAGCTGAATAAAGTCGTCTGGTGTTAGGTGGAATACGGTACTAAAGTTGATCTGACAGTACGACGGTTCATGGTAATAGTGGCACCAGTGATGACATTCAGGCTCCCGTGACTCACTCGTAGCTGTATAAAATCGTCTGGTGTTAGCTGGAATGGAACACCGGTACGAGAGTTGCCCCGACCATCTGAGATCTTAGGCGGTACAGATTCTGCGCGTGATAGGACGATGATAATTTTTTACACTTATTTAACTGTTTATTTCTTTATTTACCTAACTTGTACGTCTGCCAATCTTTGTGTCTAAATGAACAGCACGTATGAATTTAGTGTAATTTTTTAATAACTGATAAATTTTTCAGCTTATGCGCCGGTCGTAGGATGCTTCAATTTTTTTTTTTTTTAGTGGGAATTATTTTTTTATATTTATGGCTGTTAGTTAACATAATTCGTATTCGGTGGACAGTTCTGCACGGAAAACAAAAGTCTGGAGTCCATTTAAAACTTTTGAACCTGCCTCACACGGCACGAGCGCTTGTTTTTGCTGGAGGTTGATTATTCTTGGCCGCATTGGTGGTGTGTGAACGATGTTGACTGGTGTCTGGGTGGGTGGTGGTGTGGCAAGAAGTCTGGTTTTAAAGAAGAAGAAACTAGTGGCAAAAATACTGCAAAAATTCTTCATTGTGACTGTTAGGTGTGGTTAAGTTACACAGGGCTTGGTTAGTGAGGTGGTTATTGGCAAAGACAGAAAAGCGAAAAGATAGGGAGGTGTTACCCGAGGGAAACAAAGAAGTGTTAAGTGGAACATCAGAAGTTTTAATTGGAAAACACCGAGAAGTAAACGAGACTCAGAAATAAAGGAGACAGGAAAGTGGAACAGACAGGGAACTGAAAGACAAAGAGGATTGGAAGAGACAGAGAACTGGCAGAAACAATAATGTCGTGTAAATAACACAGAATAGCGAAAGAGATGTTATTATGAGTTTATAAAAGTTAATCCATGCTTTCCACGAACCTCAGCATATCAGCATTAGAAGTGGAAAAAAAAAATGAAAAGGGGTTCGTCTGTCTAGCATACTGTTTTCTTTCTTTTTCTTCTGCCGCTCTCAGTTTTTTCTTGTGTTTTTTTTTTTCTCGCTCCACTTCACCTCTTCATATCCTCATCATAATTATTAAGCGTTCATCATCATCATCATCATCATCATCATCATCATCATCATCATCGCTTCTCTACCAATAGATGAAATAAGTTGGGTTTCTTCTCTCCTTCTCCCCGCCTTCCCTTCCTTTCTTCCCTCCTTCAGCCACCTCTCTCATCTTAACCTTCTCTCCCTCCCAGATGTCCTTCCTGCATTTCTTCTTCCCTCCACCTTCACCCTACCCACCTTTCTTCCCCTCTCTCCTCCCTCCTTTCCATTTCTCTCTTTCCCTTCCTTCTCATTAGCATTCTCTCTCTCTCTCTCTCTCTCTCTCTCTCTCTCTCTCTCTCTCTCTCTCTCTCTCTCTCTCTCTCTCACCTCTATATTTTTTCGTCTATGGTGTTTTCAGTTTTCGATTCTTTCTCTCTTTTTTTTTTTTTTTGGTTCCATGTTCTAGCTGCTCTCGTAGTCCTCGTTCTTATTTTGCCAGCTCATTCTGATTTTCTTTCTTCCTTACTTTATTTTTTTTTAACATTTCCCCTGTCAATTTTAGCCTTTCTCTTCGTCTTTACTTTTTCCCTTCATGCTTCCAGTTTTGATCTCTCTCTCTCTTTGTCCATGCTTTTTTCTCCTTATTCGGGGTGGCTCTTCAACATCTCTCTATTAGCAACTCTCCAGCCTGTATCTTATGCGTTGTGGGGACTGGTCATCCTGCTGGTGTGGGCGTTGGCTGGCAGTTGGAGAAGGGTAAAGGATGCCGGGTAGACAATGTTAACGTTGATCAAGTCGTTCCCACAACACACGAGAATTGGTCCAGCGGAGTGGAAGAGGCGACTTTGTATTTTCTTTCTCAATCTATACTTTTATTTCTGATTACTTGTTCTGTTCTCCATCTCTTTATTCCCGCATTCACTTATTTTACTTCCCCTTATTTTGCTTCCATCTTCCTCGTTCTAGGTTTTTGCTTACCCACACTCTTTCACTCCTCACCCTTACTCTTTTCTCTTATCCCTACTCTCCTAGCTTCCTTTACTCTTCTCGCTTTTTCTTTTCTCTTACACTCTCCCCTTTTCTCCTCCAGTTCTTTTTTCCCTTACTGTCATTCTTTTTCCTCTCCTGGTCTTCTCTCTTTCCCCACACTCTTTCCTCACCTTGTCTCTCCTTCATGCCTGCATCCCACGACATTTCAGCTCTCTTTACCTCACGTCCTCCCCGGCTATTTCACTGTCCATCTCCCTCACTCGCTACTGTCTCTCTCTATCAGTTGTCCTCCTCCTCATCCCCCTCCCCAGTATCCCACTCCCTCTCCCTGTCACCCTTTCCGACTTGCATTCCCACATCCCCCTCTCTCACTCTTTCTCCCTCTCCTACCCCCATCCAGTCTCTCTCTGCATTCCTCCCCCCCCCATCTCTCTCTCTCTCTCTCTCTCTCTCTCTCTCTCTCTCTCTCTCTCTCTCATCGGTCTTTCTTCCTGTTTCTTTCCCTTGTTCATTCTCTCTCTCTCTCTCTCTCTCTCTTTCTCTCTCTCTTTCTCTCTCTCTCATTGGTCTTTCTTCCTGTTTCCCTTGTTCATTCTCTCTCTCTCTCTCTCTCTCTCTCTCTCTCTCTCTCTCTCTCTCTCTCTCTCTCTCTCTCTCTCTCTCTCTCTCTCTCTCTCTCATCGGTCTTTCTTCCTGTTCCTTTCCCTTGTTCCTCTCTCCCTCATATCCTCTCGCTCTCTTTTCCCCGTCTACCGCTCCCCCCTCTTGCCGTCTCTCTCACTCTTTCTTTATCAGCTGTCCTCCTGACTTGCTTTGACTTTCACTCCTTTTACCTCATTCATTGACACCTTCCTTTTCCTTCTCCTTTCCCACTCCCTCTTCCTTCCCTCTCCATCTTCCTTCCTCTCTTTCACACCCTCACTGTCTCGTTTTATCAGTAAACCTTCATTCTCCTTCCTTCCTCATTCTCCGTATGTCTCTCCCTTCTCCCTCTTTCCCCTCCCATTTCTCCCCTCTCCTTTTTCCTCTTCTCTCTCTCTCTCTCTCTCTCTCTCTCTCTCTCTCTCTCTCTCTCTCTTCCCCTTTTCCATCTTCCGTCTTCCACTGTCATCACGTTCTCCGGTCTCTCCTTTCCTCTTTCCTCCTCTCACCTACTGCCTCTCCCTCTTTTCTTTCTCTCACTCTCTTTCCCTCTTCCATCTTATGTCTTCCACTCCCCATCTCCCTCTTCTTTCACCCTCTCTCTTTTCTTTTCTCCACTCCTCTCCTCTCCTCTCCTCTCCTCTCTCCCTCCTTTTTCCCCTTCCTCCCTGCTTTTCTCCTCTCATTCCTCCCTGCTTCTCTCTTCTCCACTCCTTCCTCCGTGCTTCTCTCCTTTCCTTTCCTCTCCTCTCCTCTCCTCTCCTCTCTCCCTCCTTTTTCCCTTTCCTCCCTGCTTTTCTCCACTCATTCCTCCCTGCTTCTCTCTTTTCCACCCCATCCTCCCTGCTTCTCTCCTCTCCTCTCCCTCCTCCCTGCTTCTCCCTCTCTCCCTTCCTGCCGCAATGAGGAGTGGCAGGGGAGATTATGACGTTATAGACACCGCAGTTCAACACGAAATATTCCCTTCCACGTCACGAATAAAAAGTCAAAATAAGCAAGAATAGTGAAAATAGGCGATAATAACAAAAGAAATAAGGAGAGGAAAGGAAAGAAAGGCACTGCAAACAAAAACAAAGTAAGAATAAGAAACCAAAGCTGCCAAACAAAGAAAAATAGAGTATGCAATAATGGAAATAAGGAGAGAAAAGGAAAGAAAGCTACTGTAAAAAAAAAGTCAGAATCGGAAAACAAAGGAACCAAACAAAACAAAAAATGAAAAAATATAAAAAAAGGGGAAGAGGACAAGTAATATTCCAGATAATCTAAGTCTAAAAAGGGAAGAGGGAAAAAAGGAAGAGGAAAAAAGGGAAAAGGAAAATAAATAATATGAAAAAAATATGAAAGCGAAAAATATGAAAAATGTGGAAAAAATATGAAAAAAAAGGGAAGAGGAAAAGTAGGATACCAGATAATCTTCGTCTAAAAAGGGAACATAAAGGAAAATCGACAAAGAAAAATAAACTGAAAAACACTGAAAGAAAAAGATGGGAGAAAAATTAAATATAACCCTTTGCCCTTGACCAATCCAAGCGACACTAATTCAGCATTGAGAGAAAAAAATAGAGAAAGGGAGAGAAAAAGAGAGTGAAACAGCCTCCCCTAAGTGAGAGAAAAAGAGAGAGTGAAAAAACCTCCCCTCTCACGCCACCCACGCACCCTTTGATAGCCAGAGAATTTTTTATCAGTTTATCAGTCCAGTTACAAAATTCGATTGGGTTCGATTCGGTGGCGCCTAATAAGCTGGGAGCAAGGCAGTGAAATGGCGTTGGACAGGGCGACATGGAGCCGATTTGTTTGTGGCCACCTCTTACGGGATTGAGGTGTCTGGCAATAGGAAGATAGATATTATTATTATTATTATTATTATTATTATTATTATTATTGCAACATTTAAGCAATATTATGAAAATCCCATGCTCTGCCATTCCAATTTTCAGCCAGACCACGCCCATGACATTATCTCCTCCGTAATTAACCCCAATATTACCCCATTCATTGTTCAAGGATTTAATTCGTATAAAATTATCGACGAACATTAATATTATGGTGACTTACTTGTTGTTTGAGATGTGTATTTGCGATGGTATTCTTTACACTGGATTCTTTATTTGTCTACATTAACGCCGTCTGTCCTGTGCTTGAAAAGTGTAAAAAGTGTGGGTAGTCACTTGTAGTTTGAGAGAGAGAGAGAGAGAGAGAGAGAGAGGGAAAGTAAGGAGACCTGGACAAAATTCCTGTTTCGGTGTAGACAGATACAGTAGATGAAATGGTAAACAAACAGAAACGCTTGCATACAAACAAATACACTTACAAGTTGATTGGTAAATAACTAGACAGACAGTCAGACAAACAGATAGATAGGTAGATAGATAGACAGATGCGAAATGAGGGAGCAGAAGTAAGCCTCAGCTGATTGGAAGGGAATAGTGGAGGGGGGGGGGACTGGAGGGAGGAGGTAGAGGGGAAGGAAAAGGCGGAGGTGGACAGGAAAGGAAGAAAGGAAAGGAGGAGGGGGAGGAAGGGAAAAGAGGAAAGGAGTGGGAGGAAGGGAAGAGTGGAAAGGAGGGGAGAGGAAGGAAGGAGGGGAAGAGGGGAGTTTAAGGACGAGGCGAGGGGAGGATGATGACGAGAAGGGAGAGAACAGGGTAGGAAAAGAAATGAAAGGATCAGAGAGAGAGAGAGAGAGAGAGAGAGAGAGAGAGAGAGAGAATATATATTAATGCAAGCGACCCAGGTGTATGTCTTGAAGTAAATGGAGAAAAAAAAATTAAACTGGACGAAAAAAAAAAAAAAGTGGTGCGGGAAGAATGACGTTGAAAAAATAAAAAGAGATTTTTTTTTTCTGTAATTTAGTTGTATGAAGTGCAAGATTGTGAAAGATGTTTTGTGCTTGTGTCTGTCTATTTCAGATTGTGTTCCTGTCTTAATCTTTCTGTCTTCATATCTATCTGTCTGTTTATCTGTCTGTCTACCTATCTATGTATCTGTCAGTCTGTCTGTGTGTTAAGATAATCAAATCGAGAAAAAAAGAAATTAAAGGAAAGGGAAACCGGAGTGAAAGAGTGAACAAAACCAGGAAAAAAGACACAAAATGTTCAATGAGAGAGAGAACGAGAGAGAGAGAGAGAACATTGAAAAAGGAAGAGAGGGAAGTAGAATGAAGAGGAAATGGAGAGGAAATGGAAGAAATGAGAAAGTTGGGGCAGGAATGAAGAAAGAAAAATAAAGGTAGAAGCAAGCGAGAATGAAAGTGTGATGCGTTGGAGAAATGGAGAGAAGATTGAGGACAGAGAGAGAGAGAGAGAGAGAAAGCAGCTAAAGGGAAAGAAGGGCAAAAGAAGCAGGAAGAAGAAAAAAACGAAGAAGAGGAAGAAGACGAAACAGCAACAACAAGAAGAGGAGGAAGAGGAGAAGGAGGAGGAAGAAGAAAATTTTACAAGAAAAAGGAGAGAGGGGAAAAGAATGGGAGGGGGACAAGGATAAGAAGAACGAAGGATGGGGAAGTAGAGAGGAAGAATTAAGGAAAAATATAGTAATAAAAGAGGAGTAAACAGAAAGAAAGAGTGAGTAAGGAAGAGAGTAAGAGTGAGAAAGGAAGAGAGTATGAGCGAGTAAGGAAGAGAGTAAGAGTGTAGTGTGTCCCTGCCGAGGTTGTTAACAGTTTAATGACACGACAACAGATATCGGACCCTCTCCCGTTACTCTTCATTCCTCCCTCCTCTTTATTTACCCTCCTCTTCTTTCTTTACTCCTCTCTTCGTTACTCCTTCTTTATTTTCCCTCCTTTTCTTTCCCTTAATTACTTCATCTTCCTTTTTCCTTCCTCTTTTTGTCTGTTCCTTCATCCACCTGGTCCTCTTTACTTCTCTCTCCATTGTTTCCCCTCTCTACTCATCCATTTTTTGTTAGACTAATTTGGGTCATGTTTCTTTTCTTCATTTTGTTCATCATCATCATCATCATCATCATCACCAATATCATCGTTTCTTCTCCTTCATCCTCTTCATTTTCCTCACCTCCTCTTCCTGCACATCATCGTCATCATCATCATCATCATCGTCGTCATCAACATCAGTTTTAAATACTCCATTTTCTATATTCTCCTTCTGTTACTCATTATCGTCACCAGTTTCTCTTTTTCTTCATTGCCTTTTTCTCTTCATATTCATAGTTTTCATTCTTTCCTTTATTCTCTCTCTCTCTCTCTCTCTCTCTCTCTCTCTCTCTCTCTCTCTCTGCTTACATCTTTATTCCATTTATCCCTCTCTTCCTCCTCTCTCTCAATCGCATTATACTAAAGACTTAACCGACTTAAACATTTTCTCTCTCTTTCCTCCGTCTTCCCTTTCCTCCTTCCCTCTTTCTTCTTTCTCTGTTTCTCTTCCTCGCTATGTCTCTCTCTTCCTTCCTTTCTCCTCCTCTCGCTCTTCCTCCTGTCTTTTCTTTGTTCTCTTCTCTCTTCATCTCCTCTTTCCTTCCCTCTTATTACTATTGTGTTCCTTCCCGTCACCTCTTCCTCCCATGTTTCTTTCCGCGTTACGCTCCTCTCTCTCTCTTCCTCCCTCCTTCTCTCTCTCTTTCTCATTTCCCCTTTTCTCCTCTCACACTTTCTTTACCTCCATCTTACCCTCACATCCTCTCTTCTCTCTTTTTCTACCTTTCACCGTCTTTCCCTCCCTTCCTCTCACTGTCTCTCCTTTTCTCTTCAGTTTCCTACATTTTCCTCCATCCCACTTACCTGTCTTCCCTCTGTCATATCTTTTTCCTTCTTTTCCTAGTATTTCTGTTTATCCTTTTTTTTTTTTTTTACTTCATCATTCCTTTATAGTCTTCCTTTTCTCCCTCTTCATTCTTTCTCTCCCTCAGTTCCTTCTGTCTTCCTTAGCAGTCTTTCTCCACGTATCCTCCCCCTTCTTCGCCTTCCCTTTCTTTTCTTCTGCCATATCTCCTTTCCATTGGATTATAGCTTTACTGTGTTAATAATTTTCCATACTGCTCTTCTGTGCTTGAGTAATTTCTCTTTCTCCCCCATCCCCCCGTCTCATTTCTCTGTCCACTGTAAATTCCTGCTAATCCCTTTTCCTCACTTTCTTCTCTCTCTCTCTCTCTCTCTGTCTCTCTCTCTCTCTCTCTCTCTCTCTCTCTCTCTCTCTCTCTCTCTCTCTCTCTCTCTCTCTCTCTCTCTCTCTCTTCCCTCCGTTGTTGCCACCTGCCACTCATACTCCTCTTTTCTTTTCCTTCCCCTTCCTCCATCTCTCCTGCCTTTCATTCACTCATCCATATATTATCGCCCTTTCTCCATTCCTTCTCCCACGCCCTCTCCTTCCCTTTCTTCCCCTCTGTCTCAGTCCCTACTTCTCTGTCTGTCCCTTCTCTTCCTCCCTCCATCTGTCAGTTCATCCATCCATCCATCCATCTACCCTTCATGTCCCTGTCCTTTCCTCTTCGGCCCGCTCCAATGCTCACTCCCCTCTCTCCCCCCCTCCACCCCCTCCTTTCCATCTCTCCCTTTCTCTTCAGTCCACCCATCCATCATCCTCCCTCCTGTCTCCTCCAACCTGTCTCTCCTCCCTCTTTTTATCTCTTCTTGTTAATTTTGTTTTTATTCTTCCTCCCACATTTCCTCCTTTGATTCCTCCATTCCTGTTTCCCTCTCTCCCTGCCTTTCAAATAACTTTCCCCTCTTTATCGGTTCTTCCCTGTTTTCCCCTCCCTTCCGTTCTTTACTTTTAATTCTCTCTCTCTCTCTCTCTCTCTCTCTCTCTCTCTCTCTCTCTCTCTCTCTCTCTCTCTCTCTCTCTCTCGATTTTTCTTTCGTTCTCTCTTCACATTCTTTTCTTCTCTTTCCTAATCCTCTTTTTTTTTTCACAGTTACATATCCCGTTACTTCCCTCCTTCTCTCCTTTCCTCCCTCCCTCCCTCTCTTTCTTCCTTTGTGTTCATTTATCCTTCCTCTTTCTCTCTCTCTCTCTCTTTCTCTTTCTTTTTCTCATTCCTTCCTTCTCTGTTCCTCCTCCTTTTTTCTCCGCTTCCTATTTGCTATTTGCTTCCGTCTTGCTCCCTGTCGTCCCCTCCATTTTTTTCTTCTCTTCCTTCCCTGTCCCTTTCCTTTCTTCCCCCCTTCATTCTTTCCCTATGTCCATTCCTCCCTTTCTGTCCCCTCCGTTTGCCTCCTACCTCCCTCCGTCCCCTCCTCTTTCCTCCCCCACCTCCCTCCCTCAGATCCCACACACACACAAAGGGAGGGGAGGCGGGACATTTTATTGTGCTATTCTTGTCCTTCTCACTCGCTCCCTCCTTCTCCTCCCTCCCTTCCTTCATTCATTCCTTTTCTGTTGCCTTCCTTCCTTTCTTTCTGGCATTGCTTCCTTCCTTCCTTCCTTCTTCTGTTTTTTTCATTCTGTATACTTACGTTCTGTCTTCCGTTCTGTCTGCCTTCTCTACTTCCCTCCTTCCTTCCTTCCTGGTATATCCTGTTTCTTTCCTCTCACCTCTTTTACCCTTTTTTTTATTATTCCTGATTTCATTTTAGTCAGTTCAGTCGTCTTATTTCCACCTACCGGTATTTCTTTTCCTTGCTTATTTTTTCCTTATTATATTCTAGTAATGTGTCTTAGCTCTCAATTCTCTCTTTTCCATGCTACGTTCTTCGTTGTCCTTTATATTCTTACTCGCTTATCTTATTAGTCCTCTCATGAATTTTAAATCTTAAGCACTCCAGTACGTAGATTTCCTTTGTAGTTTGGTCACTTTGTCTCCAGTTGATTTTATTCTGCTTAAAGGGCCTCTTGTAGTGAGAAAAAATGTCAATAAAGAAACACGAAAGAGGATTGATAGTAGATGATCTAAGAAATACAGAGTTAGGAAGGAAAGTACAGAAATAACCGATAAAGAAGGGATTTATCAGACATTCCCTTGAAAACATTTATACGTATTAGTTCGATAAATCCCCCCTAGAACTGAGTAAATTAATCTAGGAATACCTAAATTGAAGAAACGTCATCGTACTGAAGGGGCTGGCTTATCCTCATTTCGTATCCTTTTTCTCTTTGTTTTATGATCAAATTTTTTTTCGTCATCCCTTTTATCTTTGTTCTTTTTCGCCTTTCATCTCTCTCTGTAATCATGTCTTAGTCCATGTCTTTCATCAACGCTTTTCGGTGTAGTGATGTCTTTTTTTTTAGTTTTGTCAGGCTTCTTGCAACCGATTTTGTTCAATTTAGATAGGATTTCAAGCAGCTAAGGGACTATTGTTGGCTATTTCTCTTCATTCTAGTTCGAAAGCTCTCCTAAGCTAAATAAAGTCGCCTGGGGATAACAAAAGACAAAATATGAAATTGCGTGATCATATGAAAGAGGTTCAGTAGACGATTTTTGGTCAGCTTTAGAGATGTCCCTGTAAGCTGAAGAAAATCGTTTGTTGAGAGCAAGAATGGAATAAAGGCAAGCCACGTACTCTCTCTCTCTCTCTCTCTCTCTCTCTCTCTCTCTCTCTCAGTGCGGTTTTAGAAGCAAGTGGGGAAATATTAACTGCTCTTCGCCCTCCCTCTCTCCTTCCCCTAATCCTACCTAATTAAGGATATACAACTGCATGAGCTAAATGTTCCTGTGTGTTTTAGACGTGCCTTTTGGAGAACCTGGCAAGTACAGTGAAAGCTGTTTTAGTTCTCTTCTTGCTTTGTCATTCTTCTCCGTGATTTTCTCTTTCCCTTCGTATGTGTTTACATTCTTTCTCTCTCTCTTCGTGATTTTCTCATTCCCTTCGTATGTGTTTACAATCTATCTCCGTCTGTGTACTATCCCGCCTGATTTTCCTATCTTCTTTCATTTATTCCTTTTTTTCCTCGGTAAGCCCGTGACACGTTTTTCTTTTTTGTCATTCTTTTATTTTTTAATATCCATTTCTCTCAGTACTTTTTCTCCTTCTTTTATGTATGTATCTGCTCCCAGTCTTTCTCCTTTATTTCCTTCCCTCAAATTCACGTGCTTCCTGATTCCTCGTCCTCGTGCATTCTCCTCCCTATCTCCTCTCTCCTTCCTATCTCCTCTCTCCCTATCTCCTCTCTCCTCCCTATCTCCTCGCTCCTCCCCTTCTTCCTCCACTCTCGCCCTTCCCTCTTCATTACGCCTCTTGTCATTATTCCCCTCTTCTCTTTGGTCATCTGTGTCTGCTTTCTCTGTCTCTATTCATGATCTCCTTCCTCCTCTGTGTTCTTTATTTCACCCCTCTTCTGTTATCGTGTTTTCTAGTGCTTCTCTTTTCATTGATGATTCTCCTTTGTTTATGCTCTGATTATTCTTCGTGCGTGTGTGTGTGTGTGTGTGTGTGTGTGTGTGTGTGTGTGTGTGTGTGTGTGTGTGTGTGTGTGTGTATTTCTCTCTCTCTCTCTCTCTCTCTCTCTCTCTCCGTCATGTGCAGGTAATTCTATCCCACTTTCATTACTCTTCTCCTCCCCCTCCATTTATCACCTGCCCTTCTTTTCCCCTACCTGTCTCTCGCCTATCCCAGTTTTCCATACCTTTCCCTCTCCATTTTCGTACCGTTTTTCCATCCCTCCATAAAACTTTCCACCCCACCTCCCTTTACATACCTCTCATTCCCTCCCTTGTCCTGCACAGTGCGACATGTCTTTCGTTTCTTTTCATTTCCATTTATCTTTTTTTTTTCCCCTCTTGTCTCGCCTTGGATGAATAAAATAGTTTGACGACGACCAGATAACACAGTAAGTTTTTCCTGGAGTTGAAAAGGTTGGTATAACATAATTTGAGACTTAAGATGTGCAATGTTACCTTCACTGTAAACATTTCTGTAGTTGATCTACTTGTACTGTATATGGCAATACTGATTTTTTTGCAGTGTATTTCCCGTAGCTCAGTGGCAGAGTAAGACAGTATTACGGCCCAACACCCCATTCACTGCACTGATTCGTGACTAACACCATATTGTATATTTTTCTCCTGTTACATTGCACTTTTAGGAGTCAATGCAACTTTAGTCGTGCCGTGGAACACGCCAGGTTTCTGATTTATAAACTCTACTAAGATTAATTTCTGTACCAGCTTGGCATCTATCATTACTAATTCAGCTCTCAAGCGCTACTCATTTATAGTGAATATTAAAGTAAAAAATGCGATCAGACAAAATAGCATCTGAATATTTTTAATTGCTCTACCAATTCGTTTTTGGTAAGAACCCATTACAATCGTTTACCAGGACTTTCCAGGACATCCTTAATACACAACGTGAGTTGGTGGCGGAAAAGCTTATCCCTGTTCTCGTAAACAATTCACCAACCCACGCAAAGTTTTCTCGTCCCAGGTTGATCGCTCTTACTTTATTCATTGGTAACCCTAACTGAACCAGCCTAACATAACTTTATCCCTGACAGACTAAAATAGCCGAGCCCAACGTTACCTTAGCAGACTGACAACCTAAACTGGCTTACCCTAACCTGACCCAGTCTTAACGCTTTGAATCTGACGACACATTTTACATATTAACTTTGCTGTCTCCAGAGGACTTAATTTGCCTAAGGGGAGACTTTTCCAACGGAAGGAGTTGGAGATAGCCTTCAATAAACCGTCACTCTCAGGGAAGTCTGCTAACCCGAACCGAATTGATGGCAGCAGCAAATATAACCTAAGACATTATGTCATTGTAGCCAAATGGGTAACGCAGACTAACCTAACTTAACGTAGATCTTTGTGGAAAAGGAAAAGTGCCCAAATCTCCTACAGTAGAGAAATTTGCGGCAAGAGAAGGCAGCAGGAATACCCCCAGGTCACCAGAAGTGCAGAGTCCCTAGAGGGCCCTCCCTTCGGCGCCTTCCCCAGCACTGAACACGAAGGTATTGGGATAAGATGTCGGGGACGCCAATGGGATAGGGAGAGCAGTGGACATGCCGGTGCTTAGAAAGTCGGCAGTGATCTTCCTGGGGTTTCGGATCATATTCTGTGTAGCGCTGGAGTTTTCGTAGAGCCTTTCCATGACGCATTATTCTGTACGTTTTATCTCAGTTTCCTCGTGAATGTTCCTCCTGAGTCCGTGGTTCATACTTTGTGAGGCATTGAAGTTTACGTAACACCTCTTCCTTAGCGATTTATTTTGTACATTACACCTCATCATCTTCTTTCATTCTTTGGATGGAAAGTTTGTCGGTATTAAAACGATATGAATACCATGCCAGGAATGTTGATTTGTGATATATTAAATAGATCGTCATGGAGGAGGTAACACGAAGCCAATGCCATTTTGTTTATGGTTCTTCGCTTCGGCGCCCTCCGTAGCACCGTTCATGCCGGCAGTCGAACAAACCACTAGCAATCGTATTAGTATAAATACATACGCCAAAGTGTTGATAAGCCCGCAATTTATGTTGATCATTTGTGATATGCCTGTGGTTATTAGCTTTGATCTGTCATCATCCCACGGTACAAAGCGCTGTCAACATCAATACAGGGAAGCCAGGAACATAATTCTCCTTTGTGTGTTCCAGAAATTATCATAAAAAACTAGGGATTTGCCTTCCTTTTCCCGATCTGAGGTATACCACCCTGGGATCCCCGTGGGGATAGGAAAAGGAGGTGACACTAGACTTGCCTGGGGTGGGGAACGTGGTAGGGATCCCATCGAGTAGTTTCCTGTTGACATCTTGCCTAGTAGAAAGAACGTCACCTACAAGTTGTGTCGCTCGTTACCACTGTCTGAGAGGTGTGTACACAGGTTTATCTGAAAATAATAGTCGACAGAGAAGTGTATTGCTACAAATAAAATGATATATGCGTAGCCCCAGTTATACTCTATAAAGCCCAAACATCAGCAGACTGACTCGTGTATCAGATGCTCATGTAAATCGTTCTTCCTTATCCTTTCCTTATTTATTCCAGATTCCTCTCCTTTCGTTTTTTGCATTCCGTTCACCTTCCAGCCCTCCCAAACCCTTTTGTAGTTCCTTTCCCTTCCCTCCATCATTTCTTGTTTAGTTCGTCTATCATTGCACTTTCGCTTCCTTCCAGTCTGTCTGTACGTGCTCCTTCACCTTCTTCATTTTATCTCCTTCATTTCATTTCTTTCATCCTATTCATTTTCTTACTTCCCTCCCATTTTTTTCCTTCCTTTCCTTCTTCTCCTTCCATTCCATTTCTTTCTTCCGATCTTTTTATATTTCCCTACTCCTCCCATTCCTTTCCTCTCCTTTCTCTCCAACTCTTCCTCCTCCCTTCATGCTCCCTCTCCAGCACACAGACACCCTCACTTTTTCTCCCCACCATCCGTTATCGAAACAACTTTTTCTCCTGCCTCCGTATTCCTTAAAATAACACTCTTTGTGAAACGCGAGCACCGATGTTGATGTTGTGATGTATCGGGCAACGGGGCAAGGCAGGGTGCATGGTTCGGTTGATGCTGGATGATGAAAGATGCGTGTTGGTTAATAAACTGTATTGATGTTTCTTGTTGATTGATGGTGTTGGTGGTGGTTGATGCTTATTGTTGATGGCTGATGACTGTACAAGGTATTTTGGTCGATATACCGTAATTGATGTTCTGATGTTGTGTGGTCCTGGTTGATCCTGTTGTTTGAGTGTGTTGATTGATGTTATGTTACTGGATGTTGACTAGCTAGGAAGAACACGGTAAGAGGCTTTGTTGATGTTTTTGGTTGATGAAAGGTTGATGCTTTTGGTTGACGGTACTGGTTAGTGATTGAAGTGGGTGGTTGATGGTATTGGTTGATGTTATTTTGGGGGGAGTTAGGCAGCTAGAAAGGACGTGATACAGGACTTGGTTGATGATGGTTGATGGATGGTGATTGTGGTTGATGATAGTTGGTGATTTTGGTTGATGATGGTTGATGGTGATTTTGGCTAATGATGATTGTTGGTTGGTTTACTTTGATTGATGATGGTTAATGGTTGGTGAGTTTGGTTGATAATGGTTGATGGCCGGTGTCTGGTTTGGCTGACTTTGGGTGACATTAACTGATTCTGGTCGATGGTTACTGAATGGTTACTGTGGTTGATGATCTTGTCTGATGATGGTTGAGGGTTGATGATGATGGTTGATGATATTGTTGATTGATGCCTCATGTTTCTGATTGACTGGCTGAGCTGTGGCGTGACTTGTCTAGATGAAGATGAATTTGCGTTATGCTCCCTTCATATTAAACTGGCCCAAAATTCCCTTTTCTCAGCTTGAATGTTGAGCTGTGGCAAGAGAATAACACTAGACTATGATGCTAGTCACGAAGAATTGTTATAGAAGCTATGTCGAGTCGTAGTGCTGTCTTTTTTCTGGCACTGAGCTGAAACAAGAAATTAACACTAGAATAAATGCTAGCCACGAAGAAGTGCTATGGAAAATATGTAAAACTTCAGTATTGTCTTATCTGTCAGTGAGATGTAATGAGAGATGATCACAAGAATTTGATACTAGTCACGAAGAAGTGTTGCGGGAAAGCATAGAGCCGTACTGTTATCTTATTCTGCCCTTGAGCCACTGGAAATAAGCTGCAAATAGACGAAACTTACCGCCAAGTGAAAGTGCGTGATATATTATTGATACCGTCTTGTGCATTTACTCGTATTTCTACTTAACCATTTGCATCCGATGACTCTATTGTGATCATCTCCCGACGATTATATTCAGTTTGGGGGAAACTTCTCGGACTAGAGGAGTAAACTATTACCTTACTTAACCATGCCACTGCTGGAAGTCTTAAAAAACTGAAAAATCGTCAGGTACTAGTCCGAATGAAATACAAAAAATTATGGTGAAAGAGGTAAATAACGGGGTTTATTTATCATCTTTATTTCTCTTTATTATTCATTCATCTAAGCAAACATAGCTATTCTACGTCTCTGTCGTTTCTGTACTTCAAGCTTTCTCCCTTCCCTTTCTCCACCTTTTGTCCCAGCCGTTTCATCTTTCCTTCCACTACCCATCCGTCGACCATTCACCTTCCTTTTTCCTTTCTTACGCACTCCCCTCTTCCTGTTTCTCGTTTTTTTCTCTTTCGTTTACTCTTTTCCTTCCTCACTCCTTTCATCAGTTTCCACCATTCTGCCTTACCCATTTCGCTTTTCCATCTGCCACCATTCCCTTGTTCGTTGACTTTCCTTCTTCCTGTTTCCCGCCATTTCATCCTTCGTTTCCCCTTTCTCTCTCCTCCTCTCCTTCCTTCCCCTCTCTTCCCTGTGTTTGTTCGCTGTCTATTGTTTTTTTTACACCCTTTTTCATTCCTCCTCTCAAAATTCTTTAACCTCCTCCTTCCCTTACTGCTTCCACTTTCCTTCGGTGTCTGTTTTCCTCTCTTTTCTCAGTTCCATTCTCTCATTTTTTCCTGTCCCTGCATCCTCCATTTTCTCAGCTTACTTTTACCGTTCCCTGTTCTTCCCTTTACCTTAATTTTCTCCTCCTTTTTCTGTTCTCTTACTCCCTTCCATATTCCATTCATGCATTTGATTTTTCGTGTTATTTTACTTCTCCTTTCTGTCGTTTTCTTCCTTTTCACTCGGTTATTTCCTCCTAATATTCTTTTATCTTATCGTCTTTTCTGCACTTTCCTCTTCCTCCTTCTCGTCTTCCTCTTCTTCTTCTTCTCCTTTTTTCTTTCTTCCGCTTTTTTTTTATTCTTCATTCAGCATCTTTATATCCATTTGTTCGCCAAGTTATATCCTACCTATTTCTGTCTGTCTCTGTCTGTCTGTCTGTCTGTCCAACCTCCCATCCCCGCACCGCATTCTCCCCCCTCTTCCTGTCTTTCTCGCTTTCCACTAGCTTCGTTCTCTCTCTCTCTCTCTCTCTCTCTCTCTCTCTCTCTCTCTCTCTCTCTCTCTCTCTCTCTCGTGCCTCTTTCCCTCCATCTATTATCTCCCTCCGTCCCATTCCATCTCCATTCCATCACAGGGAACGGGTTGATGGTCTCTTTGCTAATGGGAGGATGAGGGGAAAGGGAGAGGGGAGGGGAAGGGGAGGAATGAGGGGAAGGGGAGGGGTGACGGAATAAGGAGGGATGAGGGGAAGGAAAGGGGTATGGCCCTCTCTCTCTCTCCCCCTCCCTCTTTCCCCTTCTTTTCCCTCTGCCCTCCTCTCTTCCTCCATTCTTATCTCTTCCCTCCCCTCCTCCTTCCCTCTTTCTTTCCCGTACTTCTACTACCCCCTCCTCCTCCTTTCTCATCTTTTCCTCTTCTTCCCATCCTTCTCACTCCCATCTTCCCCTCCTTACCTTCTCCAACCCTCCTTTCTCCATTTCCCTCTTCTCTCTCTCATCCCTCCTCCCGGACCAACCCCTCCTCCTGGCCTGCAGTAAGACTTCTGGGAATAGTCGTATTAACTCTGGTCTTTTCTCACTTGGAATAGAAATAGGGAGCTGGATTGCAAAGCCGACGGTTGTGTTTCATAGTGAGGGGGAAGATTAACACTTAGTAACGTGTCTGCCTTAACAATTCTTAGTCTTCCTCTTAGTTTTAGTCTCTCCTCCTCACTTCTTTCCGCTTTTTCCTCATCTGTCTTCCTAACGTTCCTCTCTCTCTCTCTCTCTCTCTCTCTCTCTCTCTCTCTCTCTCTCTCTCTTTCGTTTTCCATTTTCCTTCCCATCCTCTCTCTTTTCAGATATTCCTTCGCGTCCTCACCTTTATCCTCTCTTCCCCTCCCCACCCCGTCTCCTTTCTTCTCCCCCTCTTACACATCTATCTCTTTCTCAATAGGGGTCCTCCTTCCTTCCTTCCTTCCTCCCTTCCCTTCCTCTCCTTCTGTCTTCTCCCCTCTTCCATATCAATCACCTTCCATTAGCCACTCCCCACTCTCTTCTCTTTCCCCCTACCATTCCGTTTCCATTGTCCTGCCCTCTCTTCTCTCTCTTTTCTCCTTAACCTCTTCATTTCCCCCTCTTTCCTCTCTGATCTTCTCTCCGCTATCCTTTCCTATCCTTTCCCACATTTGCTACACTTAATCTTTCTCTCTTTTCTCTCCCTTGTTCCTCTCCTCTCCCCTTTTCTTCAACCTCCCTGCCCTATCCCTTTTTCCCCATATCCTTCTCTCCATTTCTACCTTCACACCTCTCTTCTCCACTCTCCTCCTTTCTCCCTTCTTCTCTTTTTTTCCTTTCTCCCCCTTCTCTTGTCGTCTCTTCTTTCTCTTATCCCCTCTCTCTCTCTCTTCCTCCTATCTTCCTCCAGTTCCCCCACCCCCCTCCTTTTTCCTGTCCTCTCTTCCATTTTCATCAGCATCTCTTGCCAAATTTCCCTTCCTCCTATATCCTCCTCTTCATTTTCATCAACTTTAGGCAGCAGCATTCTCTCTCTCTCTCTCTCTCTCTCTCTCTCTCTCTCTCCTCTGTCCGTCCCACTTAATCCTATCTTCCTGCTCTTCCTTTTCTATCGCCTCCTCTCTCACTCTCCCTTCCATTCTCATTAATCACCGTACCTAACAGGATGTTGTATCAGCAGCAAAAGTTTCCTGACAATCCCCCACCAGCAATCTCTCCTGCCTTCCGTATTCTCTTTCCTCCCCGAACATCAGAGAACATCACTTGATCTCATAGTTCTTTAGTGTGTGCCTCATAGTGCTATCACATATATTTTTTTACGTAACGCCTTCTGTCGCCATAAACAGTAGAGCAATGCTGGCGAATTTTAGATCCTGATAGTGCAAACATCACGGGAACATGAGGGGAACGCTTCAACACAAGGTCCCACCCATTCTTGCAGTCATACAGTATACTGCACCACCCCAGCCACAAATGAAGAAAAAAAAAAACGAACATTGCACATCACGCCTCGAAGCGTTCCCTCATCTCTACTTATCAGTATACAACAGTCATATGCACAGATACATAGCCACCACAGCCATCCAAAACCTTCAACTGAACAACATCTTTCATAAACCTGTACAATAAATTCATCCCATAGAAATTGCCCTTCCTAGAAACAAACAAGATCACTTAGCCTGGCTACGATTTGGCGATCACCCATATCCACGTTATTACCAGCAGCCAACTGAACTCATAAACAGTCTTCTGCGTCCTCTCCGTAATCCAGCCCCTCACATTTCAACACTTTCTCACGTGATGCGCCTCGCTCTGAAAACACATGCATTCAACATAACCTCAGCTGTAGATCTCTGGGAGCATCTGGCGAAAGTAACCGGTGTCCAGCAGTCCTTTGGGTTCACGTCTGGATGAGCCTGAGGTCACAGTATTGCATTATCCTCCACCGTTCTATCGAGTTTTTATATACACTGGATAGAAACCGTGTAAGTTGATCTTCCAATGACCTATCCAGTGACCTTGACCTTTGACCTGTGTTCCCCCAAACAATAGGTCAACTCATTGGAAGACCTTCAATCCATTCACATATTTTGTCAAGGTCGAATAAAAACTTTTGCTTATTTTGTTCACACACACACACACACACACACACACACACACACACACACACACACACACACACACACACACACACACACACACACACACACACACACACACACACACACACACACACACACACACACACACACACGTCGAGCAAAGCATAACAATCGCGAGCACGAGTGTAGAAACATCATCATTTGTGCCTGATTCCCTACCTTCCTACTTTTTCATTTTTGCTTCCCATTCCTCTCTCGCCTTCCTCCCCTCTACCATTTGTAGCTTTCACATTCCCCTCCGTTGCCTCTACCCCTTCTTTCCCCTCGCTTCTCTCTCTCTCTCTCTCTCTCTCTCTCTCTCTCTCTCTCTCTCTCTCTCACTTCCACTATTCTCCCTACCAAACACTTCCTTTTGCCCCCCTCTCCTCCTCCCCACATTTCCCTACCTTTTCCAGTCCTCCCTTTGATTCACTCCTCCCGTACTTTTCCTCCTCTCCCGTCCCGTCATCTTTCATTCTTTCCATTTTCCTCATTTTCCCTCTTCTTCCTTCCCGTCCCTTCCCTCCTCATCGTTCCCCTCTATTCCTCCGTCTATCTTCACATACATCCCATTTCTCTCCCTTGCCCTCCGGCCCCTTTTCCTCCGTCACTCCACTCTCTTCCTCTTTCCTCCTCTGTCTCCCCTCCCTCCCTCTCCCTTCCCTTCACTTTCCCTCGCCTTCCCTCCCTCCCCTCTCTTTCAGGTCAGGGGAGTGGGCGGAATTTTTTTACTGTCCCTTTTACTATTTTTCCGTTCCTTTTACAATTTCTTATGTAATATCTCAAGATTCTTGATCATGATAGTGTTGATGGTGTTGGCGATGATGATAACAGTAGTGATTATAAGTATGTTAATGATAATACTAATGCGGATAAGCGTGTTGATGATAATGATGTGAAAAGTGGTAATTGAGTTGAAGCTGATAGTGATGCATATATGAAAGCTAATGATGATTGAATAGTTGATGGTAGTTACAGAGTTCCCATACTATTAAGATTAGACTTCCTATCACCTGCAACCTTTCTTCCTGGTTCTTCTTTTCATTATTTGCCTATTGTAACACACGTCTAAGTTTTTTATCGCTCTATCTGTCATTTTGTCCATCTTTCTGATTCTTTATCTATATCTGTCTGTCAGTATCTATTTATCTCTATATTTATCTGTCAATAACTGTGTATCTGTCTACTCGTATACACACCGGACATTCTCTCTCTCTCTCTCTCTCTCTCTCTCTCTCTCTCTCTCGTTTCTTTCCACATTCCCCTTTATCTTCCCATAATTCATATTCCCACCTGAGTTTGCATTATGTTTCCATCATATATGAGAATTTTAGAAGAAAGTAAGAAAGGAGACTGCCCATACTCCCTACGAAAAGTCTGCCCAAGGTGATAGAAATAGTCAGTCAGAAAAGAAAAAAACAAAATTAGGTTTGCTAAAGGTCTCATTACCCGGGAGGGGTTAATGGAGAGGGTTTCTGTCCCATTCACAAAGAGAGATTTTCCCCAGCATGAGGAAAATCGTCTGGGATAGGAAAAAAGAAATAAGAAATTAATAATTGTAAGGAAGGGGTTCAGAATCAAGAAAGATTATTTATTCCTTTTGTATCGTACTTAATTTTCTTCCTGAGTCTTTCCCAGCTTCTTCCTCATCCTCTATTATGGCGGGCAATTCCCTTTGGAAGCTTGAGAGAGAGAGAGAGAGAGAGAGAGAGAGAGAGAACCGGAGCATGACTGAGCATAAGAAAAACCGAGGAAGGGGGGTCAAGGTGATGGCTATAAGAAGGGAGGTGGTGATAGTAGTGGTGGGGAGGGCGGTCGATAAAAGAGAGAGAGAGAGAGAGAGAGAGAGAGAGAGCACTAGAAAAACCGAGGAAAAGCTGTCAAGGTGAAGGCCATAAGAAGGTACGTTGTAGTGGTGGGGAAGGGAGTCGGTAGAGAGGAGAGAGAGGGGGGGGGGAGAACCAGCCAGCAAAGGAGGCCATAGTTAATTACATTTTAATAACGGCGCTAATTGTAGTTCCCCCTCGTTACCCGCGCTGCCGTCCGGGTCAATTAACATTTTCTTAAAGAGGAGCACCAGCGCCAGAATCACCCCCTTGGCCATCCCGGAGCACCGTTTACTCTCTCATTAACTCTCCCGGCAATGTCCCTTGGCAGGCTTGCATTTTCTTGGCCCTGTTACGGCTGAGACTCGAAGATTGTCCTATTACGTGGATTGGGCTTAGTGTCAGGAAAATTGTCATAATAGGCAGAGTTTTTCTTAGCAAGGCCTGAAGGTTAGCACTTTTTGCAGTGACTCTTGGCAGTCTTCCATTTTCTTGGCCCTGTTACAACTAAGACCCGAAGATCTCCCCTTCAGTATCAGGAAAACTATTTTTTCATATTTCGGCCGAGAGAAGTCTTGACAGTTAAATAGTTAATCTCTTGACTACACTGACGTCTCTTTTAGTATATTCTTGCAACCCCCAGGCGCTTATATTCCGCTTAAAATTTACCTCTTGTAATAAAGGGGATAATGAAGGCTCCATCTAAATCTTCGTAGTTCGAGACGGTGGCGGGAGTAAGGCGTAAAACCATCATTGCAGTGAAAGAGTTGAGGCATCTGTATTCTTTATGTAGTTTGTATTAACTCTTTTTTTTTTTTTTTTTTTTTTTTTTTTTTTTACACATTTCTTGTTACCATCGGAGACTTCGTAACACTTTTCCCTCAGCGACCTCTTTTGCATATTATTTCTTGATAATTACGTTTGTGTTGTTTATAATAGCTAAGTTGGGATAAAGTTGCATTAATCCCTTTCAGTCCGAAGACGTCATTTATATTATATCGTAATTATCTCCAGCTAATTATATTCGGTGTAAGAGAGAGTATTTTACTGTCGAATTTGATATAGTCCTAATTAACCACTTTCATTACTCTCATAAGCTGGCTAAAATCGTCTGTGATAAAAATTAAATCCAATCAATGTTAAGGTGTTCGTGTTAAGCTGAATGAAATCGTCTATAGGAAGCGAAAATAATCCTAATCAAGACGTCATCGAGGTGAAGTGATGGAGTTGCAGCAGAATGTGAAATTATATCGTCAAGAAAAGGGTAAAGTCAGGAAATTGTGTATCGTCTTAAAGTTTGGTAGAGACATTGTGGAAAACTCGATCCAACTGAGATCCTTATTAGTCCAGTCAAGACTTTGGATACGTTTTGTTGATCTGAAAGTGAGCGAGAATACGGCCCTCTCTGGTGAGGCTGGTGGAGCAGACGGAGTGTTACGCTTCTGGACGGTGATTGTGTGTGTGTGTGTGTGTGTGTGTGTGTGTGTGTGTCTGTGTTGGGGGGGCATATCTGCTTCACAACTCTTCACTGTCACCTCGCTCACTTCCCATCTCCGCGCCTCCCTGCCACCACATCACCCTCTTGGCTCTCTTTCCCTCAGCTTTCCCTTTACATCACCTTCCCCCTCTCCCCTCGCATCCCCTTCCCTCCCCACTTTCACCACACCTTGCTCCCTTCGCCTTATATCCCCTCCCGTCCCTCACCCCGTCTTGTATCCCACCCCTTCCTCCTCTCCCTTCGGATTTTTCCCCTCCTTTCCCCTCCCATCTTCTCCTCTCCCCTCAGTTCACTTCTCCCCTCACATCCCCTCAGTATAACTCCCCTCCTCTCGCTCAATGATAAACCACTCACACACCTACACACAAACACGCACACGGAGATGCACAGTTGCACATATACACGTACATAGAGGCGCGCACCTAGATGTACAGGGAGGGAAAGGCATAACAAGTAGAGCGAGACAGAGGTATACACATGTAGAGGGAGGGACATGAATACATACATATATGCTCGTATGTACGCAGGGGAAACCACACATGCCCACTGAGGAGACACGTTCATGGATTCTACACACACACACACACACACGATCAGAAAAGAACAGACCAAAAACAGCATCCCCGAACCAACAATCAAACAATACAAACAACACGCGTTCATCACAAAACTGCTGTGTGGAACTATAGGCTCAGTGGTTGTCATCACTTTCTATCACCACTACCATAACAACCACCGTCACCACTAGACTAACTGTGAGTACCACCAGAGCAACATTCACCACTGTCAAGGTGTCATTGTTATCAAAATTATCTCAACCATAAAGGCGACCATCATCACTGCTACGCCTATCCACCACCACAACATTCACCATCTTCCATACTACCACTGTTTTACTCACCACTTCGACCCCCTGTTCATCATTACTACTACTGCTGTCTCCATCATCACCCATCCACCATTACCACCCTCATGAAGACTTCCACGGCAACCACAGGCTTGATCATCACACCCACTACCACCATAAATCATCACCACCACACCAATCCCTCACCCTCATCCTAACCCTGATAATCATCATTGCCACCAGTCACTATCACACCACACCACACCCTTACTCTCACCATCACCTTCATCACGATTCACCACCACTACCACCTCCATACTACTCTTTCATTCTCACCTGCACCCTCACCCAAATTACCACCACTCACCACTCCCTCATGTACTTCCACCCTCATCTTCACCACCACACCACACCCTCATCATAACCACCACTAATCACCATCACCCCCACCACCACGACACCATACCCTCACCCTCACCGTCACCACCACTCATCCTCACTCACCACCACATCGTACCCTCACCACCACCAATCACCGTCACCCTCACGCACCTCTCACCCTCACTCACCACCACATCGTACCCTCACCACCACCAGTCACCGTTACCGTCACCACCACTCACCCTCACTCACCACCACATCGTACCCTCACCACCACCAATCACCGTCACCGTCACCACCACTCACCCTCACTCACCACCACATCGTACCCTCACCACCACCAATCACCGTCACCGTCACCACCACTCACCCTCACTCACCACCACATCGTACCCTCACCACCACCAATCACCGTCACCTTCACGCACCAAAAAGTCTGACAGGAAATGACGCCATACACCTGGATTTTTGTTTCCTTTGAAAACCCACGCCATAAGCTTTCATACTTCACGTTCTGCCCTTTCTGATTGACTCTCTCTCTCTCTCTCTCTCTCTCTCTTAATGCTTCACCAAGTTTCGAAACGCATGTATAAGAGTTGAAAAAGGGTTTATATATATACTGTATATGATTTTTTTTTCTACAGCTTTCCCCAAATTTTTCGCAATATACCGGTGGAAAGAGAGAGAATTGAAATAGAATATGTATACTTTGTGTGTGTGTGTGTGTGTGTGTGTGTGTGTGTGTGTTTTGTGTGTGTGTGTGTGTGTGTGTGTGTGTGTGTGTGTGTAATGGAAGTGGACATAACCCCAGTCTGGTATTTCAGGGCCCCTCTTTGATTACCCCTAAACTGAGGCTGGCGTCATTAAGGATCTGAGATTCTCCCCACAAAATTTTCATTTCAGATCTTTTTACGACTAAGTTACCTCAGTCCATAATCATCATCATCATCATCATCATCATCCGCCATCTCATCGTGGTAATAATCATCGCCATTGTCATCATCGTCATTGTCATCCCCCTGATTATCATCGTCATCGCATAATCAGTTGCATCATCACATCATCATCACTCCAGTTTCCATAAAGAAACTTGGATACTTGTGGAATCTCTGTTATGATTCTGTGCGTATTAAATTACATACTGTGCTTAGTTAAGTTTGGTTGATATTTATTGGATGTATTGTATAGGATTTTGCAAGTAAGCTAATCTCTTGAATTCTTAACAGGAGGTAAAGAAGTGGAATTAGAGTAAATGGGCCGACTGGGATTTTTTTCTCTAAATAAGTTTTGTCTACGGTCAGACGATTTTGTCAAGTTGAATAAAGACCCATCTGAGTGAAACTGATAAAGTCTTAAATTCCTGACTTCCAGTGGCCTCTTTTCTGCAATGACCTTTTTTTTATAGGCCATATTCTCATCTCAACGAAAGATGTCCCCTCGCCGTAAGTAAAATGGCCCTGTGGTCGATGATTAACCAAGACGTGGCCATAGTGGAGATGTCAGGATGGGATTTGGTCACCCTCAGTTTAATTTTTGCCATCTCCAGACTTATTATCTAAGCTTTTGGGAGACTTTTTCATATTAGGAGTTAGATATTGCCTTCAGAGAGACTTTTCACCTGGTAGAAGTTAAATACCGGTACAGCTTTGACTGACCCTTTCATCACGAGACAACTCCCTCTAAGCTGAAGTAAGTCTGGTGGTAGCAAGAATAAATTACCAAGATCCCCTCCTACCTTCTAGTTGGCTGGTGTCTTAGTGGTCAGGCGTGTATGTGCTGTTTCTCACATCTTTATCACCTCACTCTTAACATTCTCCCTCTTCTTTCTTTCCTGTCCTTCCTCTTCTCTCTCTCTCTCTCTCTCTCTCTCTCTCTCTCTCTCTCTCTCTCTCTCTCTCTCTCTCTCTCTCTCTCTCTCTCTCTCTCTCTCTCTCTCTCTCCATCTTTTTTCTAACTCGTATTTATCACCTCTTCCTAAGATACCCTCTTCTTTCTTTTTTCATATCTCCCACCTTATCACCCTTCTCATAACCCCCCTCCTCTTTCTTTTCATTTCCTCCTCTCATCTTTATTCTCTCTCTTTTAACACATCCTCTTCAATTTTACTTTCTTCTCGCTACCCCTTTCTTTTATCCTACCGTCTTCCTTTCTTTTTTCTCCTCTTTATCACATCTCGCATAACAAACCCTCTTCTTTCCTTTCGTTGATCTCCTCTTTTTAACCTCTCTTTAAACATACCCTCTTCTCTCTTGCTGTCGTCTGCCTCTCATCTATCTTCCTCTTTGTGTTTTTCTACTACCTCTCTTCTCACTTTCACTCTCCTTTCCTCTCTCACTCCTGCTTTCTCTCTCCCTCTCCGTCGTCTTTTTTGTTCTCATCCCTGTAACTCCCCACCTATCCCCCCCATTCATTTAACTCTGTCTTTTTCAAATTCACTCTCTCACTTTCTCCCACTTCACTCTCTCTCACTGGCGCTGACGAGGTGCCAACACGTGGTGGCACTGTGCCCCCTGGGTTGAGCGGTTGCGGCGTCCACCTGGGAGCCAAACCTTCTTATTTTCCTTGCGCCTCACCTTTGAGAAGGACCTTGATGTTGCGCTGTCTGCCATGTGAGGTTCGCCCGATTCCTATGTGGTGTAGAGTATATATTGCACTGAACTTGTAGGATGGGCACAGAGAACCAGTTGCTTACATGTGGATGAAGGACATGAACAACCCTCTCTCATTATCTCACTTTATTCTTTAAGGCAGGGTAGGGGTAAGGGAGGCTAAAGTTGATTACGAGTAGGGAGCAGCGGACGCCAACGCGACTCAATTACCTAAGTTGTGAAGGGGTAGTACAGTAGAGCACACTCTCCCTTTTTGTTCCAAGTCTTATACTTCCTCTGTTTATGTTGCTTCTCTACACGACCTCCGTTTTTGCTCTCTTTCTCTTTACGCCCCCTCTCTGTATGACACCTCTCTTTTAGCTCCCTTACAAGCCATCTTTTCACGCTCCCTCTCATTGCACTCCCTCTCTTTACGTTCCCTCTCTACACTCCCTCTCTGCACTCCCTCTCATCACGCTGCTGCTCTTTACGTTCCTTGTTTTTACGCTTCTCTTTACGCTCCTTCTTCTTACGCTTCATCCCTTTTCACCTCTTTTACGCTCCATCTCTTTACTTTCCCATCCTTTACGCTTCGTCTGTTTATGCTTCTCTTTCTTCTCTTCCTGTCTTTATGCTCTTCTCACTACGCCTTCTCTCCTTCTGTCCCCTCTTGTTACGCTCCCTCTCTTTATGCTTCCTTTCTTTTTACTCCGTCTCTTTCAGCCCTCTCCCTGTACGCTGCTCCTCTTTATGCTAACCCACTTTACACAGGTTCATATATTATGGTCCTCTCTTGTTACGAGGGTCGCACGTCACGATCCCTCACATTTTACAGTAATTGCTTTATACTTCCTTACTTTATTCAGTCCTTACTTTATCCAGTCCTTACTTTATTCTGATACGCGAGAGAAACTTATGGCCCCGAGATCGATCACAGGCTGGGGCAGGACACAGTTTTTTTTATACTTTGAATAGTTTTATATTAGTTTTGACCTGACGTTTCGCATAACACTATAATTATTCTAAAAATACATCTGCATATAACACTGGACCATCTCTGAATGTGCCTTAGCATTTTTTCTGTTTGGAGGTTCAGTATCAGCACCCAAGCTGGTGACATGTGAAGATATGTAACGCGATTCATTGTTTGTAAAAAGATTACTAGGCCCGAGGGAAAGGACTGTCTTGTCGATGCCCAGAATCAGATACGTTAAAAAATATGCCATCATTTTGCACAACCCTTACATTATGGACTCCTCAATAGCTATGTACACTAACTATATTCCTTCTTACTTTACATCTCCCCACTTTATCCATCCCTCACTCTGTCCATTCTTCTCTATGCAATCTTCAGTTTACACAGCCCCTACTTTACACGGGCTACTTTACACACTACTACTTTTAGCACCTCCTCGCTTGACAATCTCCTCACTTTACACACTTCCCTCATTATGCACCATCACCTTACGCACGCCTTCCCCTAGGCAAACACCACTTTTGAAGACCAGTACTTTTTATGAGGCCATCACTTTAAGCGGATATCATGTATAGCAGCTGTCATTTTTACGCATAGTCTCCTGTCGCAGCGTCCTCTTACTTAATGCAAACCCCCTTTTACGCAGTCCCCCTTTACGCAGGACCCTATTACTCAGGTCTTGTTTGTGCGGTCTCCTTCATAAGCAGTCCTCCTTTATGTAATCCCCCTTAATGCAGTCCCCATTTACTTCAGTCGCTCTGTACGCATGGACTTCTAACACAGTCTTCCATTACGTAGTCCCTCCCATTGTGCAGTCCCCTTTGTCCAGTCTGTCATTGAGCAGGCCCCCCCTTTACGCAGATCCCCTTACGCAACACCCTCTTACTCAGTCCCCCATAACGTAACACCCATTTACACAGTTACCCCTGATGAAGTGTCCCATTTTGCAGCGCCCCTTTTACGCAGTACCCCTTCCATGCAATCCCTCTTCACGCAGCTCTCCCATTATGCAGTTCCTCTTCAC